>NC_135543.1:69308822-69608822 GCF_045843805.1 Urocitellus parryii | reverse complement strand
TTGAAATGCCAAATCTCAATCTCCATGGCTCAAAACCGAGGGAAGACCTTCAAGTAATTCATGGGTGGCTCCCTACAGCCTTCTTGGACTGGCTTCTCTACTTAATATTTCCCAGGTTTATCCATGCCGTTTCATGAATCTGCAGTTCAGGTCACTGATGAGCATTTCTATTTTAAGACTATGTCACATTTTCTTTGTTCATTTATCATTGTTTACATTGTTTATTTATTGATTGATTGATCATTATGAATTGTATCACTTTGAACATTCCTGCAGAGATTCTTGTGTGGACGTAAGTTTTTGTTTCTCTTGGAGATATACCTAAGCAAGGATTGCTAGATCAATGTGAGAATGTGTACTCTGTTGTTGGATAAAGAATTTTATGAATGTCAATTAAATCCTGTTGATTAATGGTCCCATTAAGTTTAAACATATTCATATTGGGTCTTCTTTTTTTATACACTCTGTGATGCTCTTTTAACTAGTGTCTTCAGACCATTCACAGTAAAGCGATTGTTGATATAGTTAGGTTAGTACATACCACAGTGTTAAATGTTGTCCATTTTTTTGCCTTTATTCCTTGCATTTCAACCCTACTTTCTTTTTAAAAGTGCAATATGTATTTTCACATCCATTCTAAATGTACTAACTCTTAAATGACAGTAGACTGCTGCTCAGGTGAGGAGGTCTCTTCTGCAGAGTGTGCCCAATTCCTCCCTACCCTCCCCTATAATACTACTGTGGGGCATTTCACAGCTGCATGAGCTGTGATCACATAACGCGTCGTGGGCATCATCATATTGAACAGGTAAGATCTCTTAGATCAGGTAAGAATTAGAAAAATAAAAGATTATGTTTTAGCTTTTATTCCTTTTCTAATGCTCTTCCTTGTTTTTATGTTTATATAAGTTCCCATCTATATCTTTTTCATTCTCTTCAAAAATTTATATTTTTATGTCTTCCAATGCAGGTATTTTGGTGACATATTCCCCTAATTTTTCTTTGTCTGAGGATGTCTTTATTTCATCTTCATTTTTTTGAATATTTATTTTTTAGTTGTAGCTGGACACAATACCTTTATTTCATTTATTTATTTTTTATTTATACGTGTGCTGAGGATTGAACCCAGGGCTTCACACGTGCTAGACGAGCACTCTACCGCTGAGCTACAACCCCAGCCCTATTTCTTCATTTTTAAAGGATGATTTTACTAGATATAGAATCCTCAGAGAGTAGTTTTATTTCTTCCTCAAAAATCTTCATTCTCTTCTTATTTGCATGGTTTCTGAAGAGAAACCTAATCCAATTCTTATCCTCCCTGCCCTATAATGAGGTGCTTTTACCCCTCACCCCCATTTTCTTCCAAAACTACTTTTTGTATTTGGTTTTCTTTAGTTTCAATATAACATGCCTACATATAGATTTGTTTTCGTATATATCTAACTTGCTCGTCCTTGAATACCTTAAGTCTGTGTCTTGCTGTCACTGATTTTGGAAAATTCTCATTTAATAAGATATCATTATTTTGAAAATTCTTCTACTTCTTTCTCCTTCCTTCCTGTTTCTCTTCTTGCTCTTTTTTCCTTCTGAAATTCCCACTATGATATTTACACATTCTGTGATTGCTCCACTATTCTTAAATGCTCTATCTTTCACTTGTTGCTATGAATTCTTTTCCCTCTTGACATTTCAGTTTGGTACTTTCTCTTGACATGTCTTCAACGTCTTTTTTTTTTCTTTTTGGTGGTGGTGCTGGGGGTTGAACCCAGGGCCTTGTGCATGCAAATCAAGCACTCCAGGAACTGAGCTATATCCCCAGCCCCCAAGCTCACTGATTCTTTCCTTGGCCTTGCAGGTCCGCTGATGCACCTGTCAAGAACGTTCCTTTGCAGTGAATTTGAGATTTCACATTTCCTTTTATTTCTCCTCGATGTTTCCATTTATCCACTGAGGGTACTCACCTGTTTTCACAGAACATCCACTTTTTCCATGAGTGCCTTTAGCATGTTAATTACAGTTATTTTGCATTCCTAATCTGATAACGCTAAGATTTCCACCATCTGAGTTTGGTTTTATTGTTTCTTTTGAATTTTCACACGGTTTTCTTCTAATGCCTTTGCTCAGGGTTCACGGCTTTTTGTTGAAATGGGGTGCACAGGAATGGGTGCTGAGGTCGGTAGTTCTTTAGCAGAAGGTTCTGTTGATCTGAGTGGGCGGATGGGGAGGGCGGCTCTTTTTAATGTTTCCTGGAACTGTAGGTGAGCAAGGCTTCCATTTCCCATAGCATCTTGGTTTCCATCTCCCCATTGTCTCTGGGTTCCCCTAAAATTTCATCGTAAGTAGAGCCTGTGTCTTGCAGCGGTCTCAGTTATGACTCTCTGCTGTTTACTGGAGTTGTGACAATCTGGTGGTAAGGTTTTGGGGAGGAGAAGTATTCTATAACCTATGAATAAATCTGTTTTTCTAGTGAGTCTGGGTCCCTGGACTGTGACCTTCATTTGCATTTTTCTCCTTTTCATGGGATAAGAGGCCAAAAGAGGCTGGGGCGGGCCTTCCTTGCCTTTCTCCTAGGTCAGACAAATTTCCAACAAAGTGCTTTTCCTTGAGAGCAAGCTTGTGTGATGGAGCACAGCAGGAGCCCATCCTGTTTCAGACTGGCTTATTTCAAAATGATTGCTGTTCTTCCTCAGCTAAAGCACAAGAGGATTTTTCTGCCATCTTCACCAGAAAGACCTGGTCAGGTTCATATCAGTGTGATGCTCCTGCTTCCAAGAACTTTTAGCTGTTAATCTAGTCTGCATTCAGCCACCTGCACATTTTCAGTTGCCATTTAGTAGTTTCTGGCTCCAGGGAGGACTTCCAGCCCTGGAAAGCGATTCCCTCTTGTGGCAGCTCCCCGCTCTTCTCCAGGCACCATGGAGGCACCTGGGCTTTGACTGTATGAAGGGTTGTGGGTAAAAAAAAAAAAAAAAAAAAAAAAGCGTTTGTTGATCTTTTTTCTTGCAATGAGGGTGGGAGTGATGAATTCCAAGCTCCTGCTGTAGTGGAAAGAAGATGATAACTTTAAACAGTTCTACTTCCTGATACACTAAGGTAAACTGATTAGAATCTCTAATCCATTTTATTTTTTGTAATAAATTTCCTTGTTGAATGCATTTTTGCTTTCTTTCTTTTTTTATAACCAAACTTAGGCTAATACATGGGTTTGTCAGACCTCTGGTTTCTGTAACAAACAATTAAAATGTTTAGATTTATTTAAAATGCCATTAATATTGAGAAATAGCACACTTACTTTTTTCCCCCTTTGTCAAGGATGGCACTGACATTACAGTTTCATATCATGGTGTTCACTCAAGTTTCACTTTCTTAAGGACAGTGATATGATATGGTGTTAAATAATAGAACTACAAGGTATTTTCTGTGCAAAGATGCGATTTCCAGCATAAGCAAGGGCCATCAGACCCAGCCATTGGACTCAACAACTGTTTTGTTCTTCCTGACCCCAGGGGTTTATTTGCCCTCCTTGGGTGGGGGCGGGGGGTGGAGTGTCACTGTCTTAACCCATTAAGATTTTAGTCGAGGATAACATGAGTGTTGGTCCTGCGAAGGGCATTGAAAGGACATTTATAAAAGTAAAGCCAAGAAGGAATGACTCCTGACTTCCTAGAACATGTGCCTTGGCAAACCCATGAAGGGGACTGTTTGTGTGACTAAAGGTGAACAGGATAAAGAAACACCCCTGGTCCCTTTCACAGTAGGTTCAGATAGTAGCTGCTTCGTAGGGTCTTTCATTAAGTTGTCACTGACATCAGTGGTCCTGATAACATATCCTGGGAGTCTGGGATGTATGACATGAGTTTTCCAAAACAGCAGAACATGGAGAGGGTGCCTGAGCTCAGTACATACTGCACCGGTGAAGGAACGTGGCCGTCTGCCTCTTGCCTACATCTCCAGCATTCTCAACATTACTGCACGGAAGTCGTAATGAAAATGTCATGACGTGTATGGTTGCTTTTTGACATTATTTCATGTGCTCTTCTCACTCCTTGCACTATTGCCCTGGACACCTGACTTCCTGAGGCAATCCTACTCCATTCATGTCACTGCTCACGAGTTTCCAAAATGGGGTGGCTCCCAGAACACCTGTCTACTTAAGGGCAGCTCTAAGTCATGAGGTTGGGTGGTTGCTGAACGTGTTCACGGAGAGAGTCTTGGAGAAGGGCTGGTGGCAATGATCCACAGCCCATTTGCCCTGACTTTCCTGAGAGCCTTCTGCTTCCTCCAGGAGAAAGCTACTTGGCACTGGGTGCTGAGATAATTATTTACATATGCACTAGTATGATGAAAAGAAAACAATCAATGTTCCTCACTATTTATACAGTAGACTCCTTCTTATTCACAGGGTATAGATCCCCAAACCCACAGTGGGTGCCTGAAACCGTAGATAGTACCAAACCCTGTCCATGGTGCGTGGTTTTATATGTACACATATTCATGATAGTTTAATTTATAAATGAACCATAGTCAAAGAGCAAGGACAATTACTAATAATAAAAGAGAGCCAGAGCTGTGTTAAAATAAGGGTTGCTTAAACACCATCCTGTCGGTCGATCTGATAACGCAGATGACTGCCTGGTGACTAATGAGTCTGCAGCAGGCGTGGCATGGCCACGTTAGGCAAAAGATGGCGCACGTCCTGAGTGTGACAAAGAGGGCTGGCTCAGGAGTTCATTAAGCTGCGCAGAAGGGCAACTTAAAACTCGGGAATTGTTTCTGGAATTTTCCATTTCCTATTGACAGACTGTAGTGGATCACAGGTAACTGTAAACCTGTGGGCAAGGGAGGGACTGCTGTAAAAATATCCTCCATCCTAGGAAGAGAACCATATGCTCTCTGGAGGCAGCGGGTGCCATTTTTGTAATCCCAGCACCTGTCTGATGCAGACCAGGGTTCTCAGTACATCCCCACGGAATGAAGGAATCTAAAGAAATTTGTCAGAGGCATGAACTTGCATCCTGGGGAAAGATGGAGTGACGTTGGCAGATGGCCCAAGTTCATGGATGAATGGTATCAATCAAGGACAAGGGGAGGGGTGCCCTTCTTGAGTCCAGGGAGAAGTACTGGTGTGTTCCTGTTGGGATGAAAGGGAAGGGAAAAGTCAGCATAAGATGGACTTTCTTTCAATCAGTTTTAAATGCCCTGAGAAGCATCCAGAGTGGATGATGGCCGGTCCACTAGATGGAGCTACGGTGGACGGACTGGCCTGTGCACACAGAGAGGCCCAACTTCTCCCGCTACCCCATCTGTGCTTCCCTTACCGGTGGGCCTCCACCAGCCCGAGCACTGGCCTTCCAGGAAATCATGAGGATGTGTCCTGCTTTGCCACCTTGCTCCCCCTGTCTGCCACCCTGCATTCATCACCAATGGACCCTTCGAAATGAAGAGGAATGATTTAGTCACAGCTCCGCTTGCAGCGATTATGAATCTGCATTTTACACTGTTCAGCAGATGCCCAGAGAGCTGTGGGACTTCCCCCTTGTCCCTCTAACACTAGGTGCCGAGTGGAAAGGCAGACAGGGCTTTGCAAGTTCATCTCAGTTCTTAGGTTACATAACTTCCTTGAATAAAATAATGTGCTTGGAGCAAGTGTCCCTTTAAACTTTTCCAGGACTTTTTAGTGCCAGCCCAGACAAGCACCTGCCCCTCAGTGGTACAGGGACTAGGGCCAGGGCTGTGGGAGGCCAGGACTGCCCACAGATGACAGGAAGCGCCTCACCCGCAGTTCTGTCCTTAAACAGTCTCGCCACCTTCTTCCCACAGGCACCCGATCTATGTGAATGTGTCCCCCAAGAAACAGACCCAAGACACAGTGAGAAGATGGGAGGGACAGTGACAGGCCAGGGCAGGGAGCAGGAGGCGGCAGGGAGCTCGAGGAGGCTGCAAGAGCCTTCTGGTCAACATGCACTTTGGAAAGCTATGGAAAAGGGAGCAAAGAGGACCAGGAGAAAAAGACTGCTCCAGCTCAGTAGTGAGCTCCATGCAAACACGGCCTAAAACCGACCCCATCAAGCACAAAATGACCTGACCCCAGGGCTGTGACACACCAGATCACCAGCTGTGGCCACCTGAGAAGAGCATGTCCTCAGCTCAAAGGGGGCAGACCGCTGCACTCTCAAAGGGCAGTTATTTCTCTGCCAAATGGCACCCATTCCTCCTGCTGTGACCGCCTGTGCAGCCCACCCAGCACTCTCGGCCTCGCTGTTTATTTCCTGCTTTTCTTCCTTACAACATTTTTAAGACACTATGCATTTCAAGTGTTTGCTCTTGAGCTTGGGTGCAGCTCAGTGGCAAGAGTGTTCACCTCCTGTGTGAGTCCTGGATTTGATTCTGAGTACCAATAATAACAGTAATAATAATAATGAAGTATTGTTGATTTTGTTATATCTCTTTACAAACCCAAGAATGTTAATCCTATGAAAGAGGGTTTTCTAATTTTTTTTCTTTTTTCTTTTTTTCTTTTTACGTTGAAACCCTTCCCTGCATCAAAAACAATTTTTGGCAAATACTAGGTTCTCGATAATTATTTATTGAATAAATGCAAAGAAATGTAGTAGATAATTTGTCAATACTCCTTACTGCTCACCACTGTCTTGTGAGGAAAGCTTTTTAATCCATTGAACTAGAAGGAAAATAGGAAGTTATAGAGATGGAACCACAGGGCCAAGGTCCTGCAGTTTTTGATCACAGGTAAAAGGCCCCCCAAGCCCACACCTCCCCAGTGTCGCAGGTTGACGTCCACCGATGGATGTGTGTCTGTGTCCGTGCAGCATTCTGTGCAGCTCTCTCTCTCTCTCTCTCTCTCTCTCTCTCTCTCTCTCTCTCTCTCAGGGGGTGGGTACCAGGGATTGAACTCTGGGGCACTCGATCACTTGAGCCACATGCCCAGCCCTGTAGAGTGTGTATTTTATTCACAGTCAGGGTCTCACTGAGTTGCTTAGCGCCTCGCTTTTGCTGAGGCTGGCTTTAACTCGTGATCCTCCTGCCTCTCCATCTCCTGAGCCACTGGGATGACAGACCCTCCCCACTGCGCCTGGCCAAGGTTTCTCTTTGTAACACATTCTCCAGAGGAACTGCGTGAGATATCTCTCACATCACACCATGGCTTCCGTTTAATTTTGCAAACTAATATCTGTCCCCAAGATGTGCAGAAGCCATGGGAGTGACTTGTTCACTGAATCCAGAATGGTGTTCTTATGGCCAAAGGTTTAAGAACCACACTTTATGTATTAATTTTCTGCCACAATTTCAGCTGGTCTCCAGTTTAATTCTCTGGATTCAAAGCATCAAGAATTTTCAGACTCCCAGAACTGCCAAATTCATGGATCTTATTTTTCTTACCAAACAACTGCCTATTGAGTGTTTCAAGTTAGAGACAGATGTGAAATTAATTAATATTGTTTGAAGATTTCAAGTAAAAAAATGCTGGTCTCAATATTTAGCCATATAGCTTTTTTTCCTAAACATATGATCATGTCCTCCTATGATTTCAAAATGAAATGAATTTAAGGAGGAATTCAAGGGTGATTAGTCTTCGAGATTAGCCTGCACAATTATGCAAGGCTGACATGACTATATTTCAGCAAGGATAATAATTTATGAATCATTACCATGGTCTGTGAAGGGCAATCTGCATCAGGGATTTTGTTTAAATGTGCTGAGAAGAAATAGCTTGTTTTCTCCCAAGTATTTTACTTACATTTTTCCTCAATCTTATTCTTCAGGGATAAATGCTAATTATATGCATTTTTGTGATGTTTCGATGTATGTTTATCATATAGGATGATTAAGTCAGGCTAATTAACAAATCTGGGCCCTTAGATACTTTTCCTTTGCCATAAAAACATTAAAAATATATTCTTTAAATAATTTTGACATATGAAATGCATTCCTATTTATCACAGGCATCATTCTGTACAATAGATCTTCTAGTTAAATTTGTCAATTCAAGTGTCTCAGCTTATTTCCTGCTATCCCACATAAATTTATGTCTTTCCCCAGGTCCCCAAGTAGCTATGTCACATCCACGCATCTTTTAGCAGTCTCTTCATTTCTGTTAACCAGCCCTGCATGGAACACTGAGGCAGACACTGGTCTAAGTATGCACATATTCCATGATTCTGCATGTGCATCAAGAATCGCAACAAAACAAAATCATAACAACATGATTTCAATAGCCACCAACTCAAAACAACTCAAATATTCAAGGAAAAAATTAGGTAATGGACTGTGGAATATAAATACGGGGGAAATTCTCTTCTGCAAAGAAAATCGATAAACCACAATTACCACCACAATGCAGAAGAGTAGCAACAAAATCTGAGCCATCAAAGACAGAAAGAGCGGGCATTTCAGGTTACTATTACAGAGTGCCGAAGGCAGGACTACAATGCATGTTTTAGGAATTCATGAATGGCACAAAGACTCATGAATTTTAAAGTGTGTGGATTTATAGCAAAATACAGAGGTCACCTTGGGGATGACTAAGTGGTCCCCAAAAGGGAGCAAGAGGACTACCTGGGCTACACAGCCACTGAGGGTGTGGCAACAGGTGCAGAGCACCCTGACCAGGCTGCCAGGGCCGGGGCCTCCGTGTACATAGTGCACTTTAAAATGCTGAAGGAGCTCTCACACAAGCAGGCTCTTCAGTTCTTTCTGCAACAGTTCTTTTTCCACCATGACCTGAAGGAGATGGATCAGATGATTTCTAAGCCCAACCCCAATTCTGGCATTGTCTGATTCCAATCTGCTGATAACTTGTAAGATACTGTTCTGCGGGGCTGGGGCTGGGGCTCAGCGGTAGCACACTTGCCTGGCATGTGTGAGGCACTGAGTTCGATTCTCAGCACCACATATAAATGCATAAATAAAATAAAGGTCTATCAACAACTCAAAAAATATATATATTAAAAAAAAAGATACTGTTCTGCAAGAAAACTCTCATATCCCAGTTTCCTAACATTTTAATTTTCCCTTGGATTTCTTTTGCTGATTTTTATGGTGACACCACTGGTAAAACCACTCTCGCAGGTGGCCACCGCTGTGCCTACCTGAGCGTCAACTTGAGAGACAAAGGACCACAGCAGCCAGGAAAAGGAGCTCTTTCCTTCTTTTTCCTCCAACGAAACGTCAGTTGAGTCAGAAATGGGAGGTGAGGTGGTTTGGGAATGATGCTCTCCATTAGGATTTCAAACTTAACAGGATCTTGAGGACAGGGAATGGGGGTAAGGATCAAATGTACAAAGTGTCTTCTAAAAGCAATTAAGCAAAGACATATGGGGGGGAATAGAGTTTAGATTTTGCTTTGTGATTGATTAATTAATTACTAATTAATTCATTTTTGAGGTTGAAAAATTCTCTAGGTTTATAAAAAAAAAAAAACAGTCTGATGCCATTTGAAGAAGAGAATGGAGCCAGGGACTGCCTGAGGGCGCTGAGGGTGCCCTTGGCCTTGGGGAGCCACAGTCTGTCTTGGAGGCTGGGCACCTAGACGGTTCGGAGGGCTCTGTCTCTGCGGTGGACTCCTACTGATGTGGCATAGCAACCCAGAAGCTCACATGCCCATCCACAGAGGACCACAAATGGTAAGATGGGTGGAAGGGCCGCATCCACCAACGTCCCAGGGAAAGCATGAGGATCAGCAAGTCAGAGTCCAAGGACTCGTGTAGAGTTCAGTGTTTTCTCTCAGTTATGTGCCCAAGAGGCCCTGCAGTGACCTTGGGGACAGGGAGACAAACTTCATGTTTGCAGTCAGCTTTTTGGAGGCATCTGCCTTGGGGACTTTCCTGATCTTGTGCGCCTCCTTCTGTTGACGCCTCTCAAGCCCAGCAGCGGAGCAGCCGACCAGGCTTCTGTTGACCAGTTCACAGTCACGTGCTGGTCCTGTCCTCTTAGCCTCCCCATGTCTTCCACTGGGCGATTTTTACAGTGACCACTAATTGTAAAAGAGTTTAATGCAATGTCCATAAGAAGCAAAAAATGAATCATGATGAGTAGAGATAATGACCAACGGGAGGGGAGATTTTTAAAATTGAACAAAAGGCCCGACAGAGGAGAATAGATGAGCTAAACGGAGATCCGCAGGAAGGTCCTGAGAAGGCACCGCCACCTCAAAGCTGCCAAGACAGGAGCACTCTTGGGCACTCAAGGAAGAGCAGAAAGATCCCAACAAAGGACAGACGAGCAGGGCTGGATGACGTGGGCCTGGATGGTTTGTGCTAAGGACTTCGGGAACGTTTCCTCACTGTCATGGGAAGGGAGTTTAAGGCTTGGAGGTGAGGAAGAAGGTGATCTTATAAGTCTTTTGAAAATGACACTCTTCAGAATACAGAGCAGGACAGAAGGTGGAAGGGCACTTTAGAGCTTATTTCCGTAGCCCAAGGGTGAGCTTGTGGGCTGGATGGGGTGAAAAGAGTGAAGTGGGTGAAAAGCAGCTGGGTTTGAGGCATGTTTTGAGACTGGACCCGGAAGACTTACTTTGGGATGGGATGGGTTGACCTTGGAAAACCAAGCGACACTGAGGCCATGAGCCCAGGATTCGGGGAGGTGGGGTTGGAGCAGAGGCGCTGTGTAGATGAGACCAGGAACCATCCATTATGTCTGCACCTGAAATGTCCCCACGAGGCGCCGGAGTTCAGGGGTGCGGCCCTGGACGGTGACCGGATCACAGACGGCTCTGACCTCACATGGGTGACTTCATAATCCAGTGGGCTACTGGGAGGTAGGGAGACCTAGGAGGTAGGGCCTAGCTGGAGGAAGGAGGAGGTCTTTGAGGTATGTCCTTAAAAGCTATGTCTTGTCCCCAAACCACTCACTCTGCTTCCTGGCCACCATTCAGTGAGCCGCTCTGCTCCACCACCTTCTCCCACCATGATGTTCTGCCTCACCGCAGGCTCACGAACCATGGAGACAAGTGACCATGAGTGAAATCTGGGAAACCGTGAGCCCAAATAAACCTCTGTAAGTTGATTTTCTCAGGTGTTTTGCCACAGTAACAGAGAGCTAATACAACCTCAAAATGAAGCTACTGATTAAAAAAAAATATATAGGAGTCATTAAAGCACTCCTCATTTTAGAAGTCAGAAAAACAAGTTCATGCAAGGAATACAGGTCAGCAGAGAAGAAGACAAAGAACCAGTCCCTGGGGCCTCCCAATATGCAGTCAATATGCTCCAAAGAAGGCCCCCGAGAGTGGCCCGGGAGGAAAGACCAAGCAGAGATGGTGCTGCTTCTGAAATACAACCAGAAGAAAGGTGTGATCAATTCGTTCTTGCTCTCATCGTACATCTCCTGGAGGATGAGACCCAGGGATTGCTGGTCACTGTTGCAGAGGGATTTCTCTGAAGCGGTGAGACAGATTCCTTATTGGAGTGCACTTGCATGGGAATGAGAGCAGATAATACGGATCCAGAAACAGACAACTCCTTTGCGTCACTGTGTGATGCACGGGAATGAGACCTAGGGCAGTGGCTGGAGGGAGACGTGGAAGTTGCAGGAACACTTTTTAAAGACGGGAGAATGACCACATATTTCCTGTGGGTCTCCAGTAGAGACTGAAAAAATGGATCGTGCAGGAGAACCCGGAGTCGACGCAGGAAGGAGGCCATTCAGAAGGCTCGAGGGGCTGGAACCCCGCATCTGGGTGATGGAGTTGCCCTCTGGAGGAGACAGTTTATCTCATCCCTAGAAGAAATGGGCAGATAGATGTGCACATGGAGAAGTGG
The DNA here is from genome assembly GCF_045843805.1 of Urocitellus parryii. Lineage (NCBI taxonomy): Eukaryota > Metazoa > Chordata > Mammalia > Rodentia > Sciuridae > Urocitellus > Urocitellus parryii. The sequence goes on along the minus strand of NC_135543.1, from coordinate 69,597,042 downwards.
TGGTTGAGTAGGTCTGCTCTTAATTTCTCAGTGAAGCAGCAAGCAAGAAACCATCTAGAGAAAGAGACGCAGTTACTGGAAATTTGAGCGAAGGGAAGAAGACATGATACAGCTTCACCAGTGACGGGCTGCCTGCCTGGGAACAGTGCTTCCTGGGGCTGTGCATGGAGTCAGCACAGTTTCATGGGAAATCGTATCTCATCAGGTCGAAGTTCTTCCAGGGGAATTGAATAGAGTTGGAGGGGATCAGGGGATTTCAGGGTACACAAAGGAATGACTGACAGTGGAGATGGTTTTAGGTGATTAGGTAATAGTGACAACAAATTTTGGCAGCATTTTCTAGGGGACAGAGAAATAAGGACATCAAAGTGTCTGATGAGAGCCTGAAGGGTTCAAAAGTGCTTTGTCACCAGAGGCCGAAATCAGAATACTTTTACAGGTGACTTAATAAACTACTTCTTTTTGAATAACATCTGATTTTTCCCAATAAATACTGAACCTATGGGTTATGTTTTATATTTATCGCCCCCCCTGGCCCCCCAGATTGTTCTTATGGCCACAGGAGAGTTTCTCATAGTGAATTTAGAAAACAGACATGAACCCATCTATCCCTCATCGGTATTGAGACCAAATATTGAAATGTCTTTGAATCCTTTGACCATCACCACCACAATGGACTCACACAGGAGACAGTCTCCGTGAAAGGCAAGTGTTGAAACATCACCACCGTGGAGGCGAGAGGGACCACAGAGGAATAGCGACCTAGCTTTCTGTCCATAGGAATAAGGTAGAGAGGAGGGAGAAGCTCACGCCACGATGCTAGTCTTGGTGAGAACCAGGAAGATGGGCAGGAACCTGGCAGCTTGGGCTTAACGCTGGATCCTATCCTTGGTCCTGCAGAGAACTTCCCTGCAAATCGAGAATGAGGACACGTTAGCTTTTTGTCTCTAGAGTTAGGAGGAAGGTGGGACTTCTCCGACCAGGCTAAGACCATCAGACCATGGATTTCAGGCAGCAGAATTTCCAGACCCCATCTTCGATGGAGTGAAACCTGGAGTTAAACCCGTCATGATTGGCGTAGATAACGACTGGCAGAGATACCGGACAGTGACATTTCTTTAGACCTCTTCCACTCAACGCACACTTTCTTGATCTCAACCCTTTTCATGCAAAAACTTATTTTGGAGTGCCCCCTACCTGTGAGACTGAGAAAAAGAGAGAAGTCAGCGGTGGATGCTAATCTCTGATCTCCAGGATTTGAAAATCCAGAGGGAATAACATGTATGCCCTTTTCCTTCTAGGTGCCAGTAAGTTCAAAACCAGACATTTCACACTTCAGGGATGAGAAAAATACCCATCATGGCTGAATAAAGTGGATCTAGAAAGATGCCGGAAGAAGGGAGTGTTGAAGATACTTCCTCGGAGTCAGAAGAGGGAGAAGAGAAGTTATCAGTGAAGTCAAAAAGTTCCATGGAAACAGCTGTCCTGACCCCTGGAATGCTGGCACCTATCCGCCTTCCTATTCTCAGTCCTTCCTGACTCCCACCGCTGGACGAGTGGGCAGATTTTTCTTGTCCAAATTTTCAGTCTTACTCCATCAGGAACCAGGTCCAGCTCTGAGAAGCACGTGCAGGTGCTGTCCAGATTCCTACAGAAACGTAACCAAAGTTGCAGGGTGATGACCTCCTGCCTGGGTCCCATCCCTGGACAACAGTGCATATGGTCCCTCTTCTGGAATGCTGTCCCACGGGCTGGAAACACCTGACAGGTTAAAGTGGAGAGATGGTTAGCATCGCAGCAGCCCTGAGCTGCCCCAGCACACGGCTTCCTGGTGTTGGATGCCTTGTCTTCTTCTGCTCCCTGCAGCTGACTTGGAGGGGCTACTTCCTGGGTCTGCTCCTCTCCTCACTAGAGCAAAAGCCTGCCCCTGTCCCCGGATCCACCCCAACCCCTGCTCCACCAAGATGAACCTGAATGATCTTGTTTCCTCCCCACTTCTCCAAAGCCAATGAATACCAGCTTTCCTTGGCTTCTGAAATGAGCCCGATATATTTGCCATTTTATGACCTTTTTCTGACTTCCCTCTTCCTAAAACTTTATTTCAGGTGCTCTTTGCTCCTACCTGCCTTCTGATCTCTTTTCCATCCCAACTCCCGGGTTTCTAGAGGACTCTCCCTGTGCCGTTAAGACGGCCCTGTCTTGGGGGCCTGTGCTCCCGCACACAGCTGGTTTTCTCTGTTAGCCTGTGGCACTCATGTTGTCCGCCTGCTTGTGGGGCCTGTGACCAGCTGGATGCTGTATCCCTGAGGGTCAGGCTCGCATCTGTCCTGGTCATGTAACTATCTCATTTGGAGCAGAGACTGCCAGTCAATGGTTGATAAATACTTATTGGGTGAAGAAGTTATAGATTTACAAAAGAGATTCCTCCTTCTTAGCGACCTTATAGCCACCAGCTAACTCAGTTTTCCAACAGCAGAAACATTTTCTTCCTCCCTGCCTCCCCCAACCACTCTGCTTTATTCATAGATCCGTTCTGCAGTTCACACGGAAGCTCAGTAGTTCACAGTGTGACTTCAAAATCCCACAAATCTTTTAGCAGAGATTTTCTTTTCTTCCATTTCACATCACAGAAATCCACCCCCAGAGAGATCCTAAAATATCAGGAGAGCTGCACACCATTTTCTTTTCGACTTAAAATCTGTGACATCTGTGACAGCACATACAGATATGCATACTTCAGATGAGTGTCTGACTTCGCCAGAGATGAAGACTGAAGTGGCTTAAATGCCTTCCTCTATGTCACCCTACCAAGAAATAAGCAAGAGCAAAAAGCAAAAAGCAAACTTTTTTCTTTCTAAGACTTTCAAAAACTATGTTTTGTTCTTTTTAGATTTAAGATAGCACTGCTTTAAAAAAAAATACTTCTTACTGTATATGCCAGGGTTCGACATTCTTCAGTGCTTGGTGTCTTCATGTGATTATCAGAACAAGCCAACATGTGCATATTATTAGCCTACTTGTGTCAGCAAGGAAATTAAAACTCACAGAACTTACATAAATGACCCAAGATGAGAAACTAAACGACAGCGGGCTTGGAGAAGACCCCCTCTGATTCAGTGGGTGATCCCAAACCTAGACAGCACAGTGGAGTCCCCTCATCCAGGCCATCTCACCTGCCCCTGTGACCAGGGACTGGACTCTCCACGTGGGTAACCGAAAGCAGGATAAAAATCTTTGCTTTTCTGCCACCACTTTCCACCTGTCTTCTTGGCCCTGCGTCACCTTGGATTCCAAGAACATCAGGTCTGATTCACTGGCATTTTTTGATGAGTTAAAAATATAATTCCAGGCAGTAGCAACTTGCTTAGTGCCAACGAGGCCTGGCCTGGCCAGTCCTGAGAGATACATCCACCCAACCACAGTTTGTGCAAGACTGCGTGACTATGCAGATTTCTGGTACACCTTGCCTATATTCTCTGGAAGCTCAGGTCTGTATTCCCCAAAGACAGGGCTGGAAAAACCGGTCCCCTTTGTCTCCCCAGTAGAGCTATAATGATGAAAGTGCTTTTTCTGCTTTTTACCACTGCTTTTTCCATTTGGTTTTTGAGACTAGTGGTCAGACCTGATTTGTTGAGACCCCTCAATGGTTGTTCTAGCCTGGGACATCCAGTGCTCCGGGATGCTTTGAATAAATCACTCAGGAATGTTAATGACATGGATGGCTTTTCGTGTCTTCATTACCTAGCTCTAAATTCTTTCATAAAAACTCAAGATGCCTAACATCAACCCATTGAAAAGGAGACATTTCCAAACGTCAGTAAACTCCACGGTGAATCTGTGGCTGAGTGATCTCTGTGACACCAACGCATCCAAGCCTGCACAGCGATCTGCAGAGATGGTGGGTGAAGCGAGATGCCACTCCCTCCTTCCAAGCAGGAGCTCAGGGACTTTGGGGTCCTGGTTCCACATCAAGGATGTTTACAGGATTCCCGTCACACAGATGTCCTTCCACCCAGGTTCCTGGGTAATGATGCTGAGGTCCAAAGTGTCCTGGTCTTGGCCAGCAACCCCTTTTTCTCCATACAACGGGCTATATCTGTCTGTTCACCTCCAAACACCTATTTCTATTGCATTTTCATTTGGGATGATTCAACTAAAAATTTCCAAGTAGAATGGGATCCGAAAAGCTAGGAGGGTAGGAAAAGAAAGAAATTTTCTATTTTTGAGTCATGTAGGCTTTTGATCTGGAATGGGTATGGGGAAAAAAGACACTTTATTTTGACATCATGAAGACAATATTTTTAAAAATAAGACATGGGGAAACTTTTATTTCTTGGTAAATTCATATTTTGAAATGTGCTTTGTGTAAGACACTACTTCAGATGTAGAAAATAACAAAATATCCTATTGAAGACTTTAAAATCTATGTATGTATATTTAAAACTTTGTGTTACATAGAATTGCTATAGATAGGACCATTTCCTTATTCATGAGTCTGGGAACTCTTTGAGGAAAACAATTATAGCTTAAAAGTCACAGATCCTCAAAATATGATGCAGTGTCTTTCCTACAGTAAGTGCCACATATAGATCTCCTGAGCACAATTTCCATGCTATATGCCCAGTTATCCGAGCCTAAATATTTCATCTTTCAACTATACTAAATATAGTAAATACACTATTTTTTATTGTAAATTCCAGCTTGGCATCCCTGATAAACAGAAGTCATTGGCATTCACATATTTTCCTTGTACGCCACAATCCAACTTTACTTATGCCTGAGAGGTTGTTAAAAGATGCTTTGGAATTTTCTACATGGTGTTTACGACAAAGAAAGAATTTATTTTCTTTCCAATAATTTCTTTTAATTTTTCTCATTCTGTACTCTCATGACAATGTCTGGTAGGAGTGGTTAGGGGACATTATGTCTCATTCTTTATATTTTATGTTGACCTATACTTGGTTTAGTATGGTTATTGTGGTGATAAATACACTTTTAAAATCTCTCAGTCTCCATCTCAAATGCCATAAATAAGGACAGATATTAAGCCCAAGGAACAAGAGCTCTTTGGGTTCCTCCATCATTTTTAAGTGTCCTAGAGTCATTCTGAGACCAAGAAGCTTGAAACTGCTGCTGTCCCAATGCATTCAGGGTCCCACCATCGAGTATGATGGTACTGGTGGTATTTTTTGTAGCTGTACTTTATTGAGTTGAGGAAGTTTGCCTTTTGTCCTAATTTGCTGAGAACTTATTTTTTAATGAGAATCTTGTCAAATATATAGGAAAGGTCAGTTTAAGTAATCATAGGAATTTTCTTTGGCCTATGGAGGTGGTGGGTGTGTCAGTCAGTTTTGTGCTACTGTGACAAATACCTGATAAAAACAGCTTAAAGGTTGATTTTGGTTCCTGGGGTCAGAGGATTCAGTCCACAGCCAGCCGGCTCCATGGCTCTGGGCCTGAGGTAAGGCAGCACATCATGGCAGAATGCAGGGCAGAGAGAAGCTCTCAGCTCATGGCAGATGGGGCGTAGAAAGAAAGAGGGGAAGGAAGTGGAAGGAAGACAGATCCTTCCAGGGCACAACCCCAGTGGTCTGTTTCCTCTGACTCGTCCCATTTCCCAAAAATCTATTTAGCCACCAATCAATGAATCCACTCACGGGGCCAAATGATCCAATCATATTTCCCAAAAGCCTCATCTCTGAACACATGAGACTTAGGACCCATCCAGATCCAAACCATGACAGTGGATGTGTCAGGTCAGGTCTCCATTGCTGAAACAAATCCCTGAGATGGTCCTCATGACAAGGAAAGTTTTATTTGGGCTCATGTTGTTGGAGGTTTGGGCCTGCAGTGGCACATCATGGTGGGAGCATGTGGCAGAGAAGGACAGTTCATCACGTGGTAAACACGCAGCAGAGAGAGTTCCCAAGTGACTTAATTCCCTCCCCAAGGCCTCACCTCCTGAAGGTCCGTCACCTCCCAGTAGCATCAGGACTGGAGACAAGCCTCAGGCAGACACTGCAGAGCCAAGGGATTTACACTAATTGACTTGAGAACGGTGATCAGGCCTTGCAGGGCTGTAATGAACCACTCTTGGTCATGATGCATAATTCTATTTATACATTGTTGGCCTCCACTTGCTAATACTGGATGGAGGCCTTTTGTGTCTTGTTCAGAAGATACTGGTTTAACTTTCATAGTTTAACTTTCATATCCTGTCTCCACCTAGTTTGGGTAACAAGGTAATGCTGTCCTAAAAGAATAAATACATGTTCTCTCTGCTTCTACTTTGGGGACTATTGATATCACCTCTCCCAAAAATAGTTGATAGAATTTACTGATGAAAACATCTGTGTCTTGTGCTTCGTTTCTAGAAGATAATTAATTATTGATTCCGTGTATTGAATTGAACTATTTGCATTACCCACTGCACCTTGTGTTGAGTTTTGATAATTTACTCTTTCAAGAAGTGGCTCCATTTCATCTGAGTTAGCAAAGACTATCAAAGAGTGTTCCTTCACTATCTTTAGCTGTTAATCCTTGCTCTCTTCCCTTCTTTCTTTGCTTGTTTACCCTGACAACAGTTTTAATTTAGAAGACCTTTTTAAAAAAAAAAAAAACAAAAAAAACTGGCTTTTGGTTTATTGATATCCCCCCCCCATTTTCTTCTTTTCAAATCCATTGACTTCTGTCCTGATTTTTAATTTTTTACTTTATTCTGCTTGCTTTAGGCTTAACTTCCCCTTTTTCTTTAGTCATGAAAGATGGAACTGAAGGTTATCAGCTTGTAACTTATCATTCCTTCTTTTCCTGACACAGTAGAGAAGTCCTTGGCTATCCATGTCCCCTGGGTGCTGCCTTCACGGTGCCCCAGGTTTTGATACAATTTTATCTTTATTGGGTTACTTTTATTGAGTTCAAAGTAAGTTTAAATTTCTGGGAAGACAACTTCTTTGAAGCGTGTGTTCCTCCTAAGCCCCAGAAGCATGTTGCTTTCTCTCTAGATCCCTGGAAATCCTCTAGCTATCTTTTCATTTTTCATTTCTACTGTAATGCTCTTTGGGCCTAGGAGGCTACTTCATTGATTTCTCTCCATTTAAATTTGTGAGGGTGTGCTTTACGCCCAGAATGTCATTTATTCTGGTGAACGTTTCCTGTGACTTTCAGAAGAACAGGCGTTCTGCGGTGTCGGGTGGGGTGTTTGGTCAATCAGATCAAATTGGTTAAAAAGTGCAGTTTAACTAATAAATCCTACCTACTTGCTCTTCTTCTAGGATCATCTGCCAATTATTGAAAGGATGCTTGTGGGTTTGTCTGTTCCTCCTTTGAAGTCGGCTTCAGCCTTGTGCATTTTGACTTTCTTCTGTTGGGGCCTCCAAGGTCAGGCCCCTCTTATCTCTGACCGTCTTCCTGGTTGTGAGGTTTGGTTTCTCTGACTTAATGTCGTTACAGAAGCGTGCCTTGATTCGTTTTTTGCATGATGTATTTTTCTCCACAGCTTTAATTTTAACCGATTTAAAATGATATATTTCAATCTTGTTCTTGATATTTTCATTGCTTCAGATAATTTGCATCTTTTATGTGTTCATTTAGACCTTTTGCACTTGAAGTAACGATGGATGTGCTGAGATGAAGACCTGCCGTGTTTTGCATTGTAACACTTGCTCTTTGCTTCGACCCCTTTTATGTGTTCACCGTTTCTAATTAGTATCTTGTATAATTCCATTTTATCTCTTAGTGTATCAATTATTTGTTGTTTTCAAATAAATGATTTTGCCCAACATTTCAAATATGTGGGTTTTTTTGTTTGTTTGTTTGTTTTAATTTGTGTCTTCTCTTTTTCTTTCTTGTTTGGTGTGACTAGAGGCATCTCCGTTTAATTAATTAATTAACCAATTAAATTAATTAATTTATGAAGAACCAGTATTTGGCTTCATTGATTTTTCTCTACTCTTTTCAATTTCATTGACATATATGCTAATCTATATTGTTTTCTTCCTTTTATAGATTTAATTTCTTGTTCTTTATTTTTCTAAGGTAGAAGTTTAGCTATTGATTTTCGAATTTTCTTCTTTTTTTAACTTTTTTTGTTCTAATTAGTTATACATGACAATAGAATGCATTTATGCACTTTGATATATCATACATACATGGGATATAATTTCTCATTTTTCTGAGTGTACATGTTGTAGAATCACATTGGTCATGCGGTCACATATATACATACAGTAATAATGTCTGTTTCATTCTTCTATCTTTCCTATCCCCATATCCCCTTCCCTACCCTCCCATCACGTCCTTCTACCTAATCTAAGGTAATGCTATTCTTCCATAGTGCCCCACCCCACCTTATTGTGAATTAGCATCCACATATTAGAGAAAACATTTGGCCTTTGGTTTTGTGGGATTAGCTTATTTTGCTTAGCACAGTATTCTTCAACTTTATCCATTTACTGGCAAATGCCATGATTTTATTCTTCTTTAAAGCTGAGTAATATTCCATTGAGTGTATATACCATATTTTCTTTATCCATTCATCTAATGAGGGACACTTAGTTTGATTCCATAGTCTAGCTATTGTGAATTGAGCTATTATAAACATTGATGTGGCTGTGTTACTCTAGTATGCTGACTTTAAGTCGAATATGTGTTTTTAATATGTGAAGTCCACCTTGAAATAGCATTAGACGGCTCCCCATGTAGTATCATCCCTTACACCAGCGTGTTGCCAATTTCTTCCTCTTTTTTACCCTCACCCCATTCTGACGTCCATTCCACTTACTCATGTTTAACAAGCTCCATGTTGTAGATGGATTTACCTATGAGAAAAGTAGCATAGGTTTTATTGCATCTATATTTATTCATTCACATGTATTTATTCATTCTCTGATACTCTTCTTTTTGTAGATTTGAGTTTTGGGGCTCTACAACTTTCCTTATCTCTCTACAAAATCGTTTTGCATTTCTTGAAAGGAAGATGTGCCAAAGTGAATTCCCTATTTTGCTTTGTCTCGGAAAGACTTGATTTCTCCTTCGATGGGTATGAAATTCTTGGTTCATGGTCTTTCAATATTTTAAATATTTCATGGCGCTCTGTTTTTGCTGGCATGGTTTCTGGTGAGAAGACTGAGGTACTTTTGTGCCTTGTTCCTCTGGGGTAAGCTTTCCCTTTTTCCTTTCTGACTGCATTATGAACTTGTCTCAATTACTCTTCACAAGTAACTTCATTGGCAGCAGATGTTTTTCTAAATTGCTGATAAAAGTACAAAAATTATACAAATGTTACAGAGACAACTAGAAATATGCATATTCTTTTATGTTGCAGTTGTTTTTAAGCATTAATCCTACATTTATACTTGGTTATAAAGCATTACAACTATACAGCAGTGTTTGTAATGACAATATTTTGGAATATAACAGAAGGAAACTAGTATTATATGTAAGACTAAAAGAATGAGAATATGTATATGGCACAAATACACTGGAATATTTATGTACATGACACATATGTGGTGGAATGATCAGACAGGGAGTTTGAAACAACTGTTTGAAACACTCTAATGAAAACAATAGATGCCATCCAAGACAGATGGGTAGGTAATGTAAGCAAACAGAGAAATCTCTATTAAAAAATCAAAAGCAAATTTTAGAAATCAAAACTTGTTTAACAGAAATGAAGAATGCCTTTGACAGACATATGCGTGTGTGTGAATGTGTAAAAAATATACAAAAATATATAAACACAAATATATGTATATAAATATATATATACACAAAAGAGTGTTCCAATATAAAAGTGTGAGATATATATGTAATATATATGTAATATATAAAAGTGTGAGATATATATGTAATATATATGTAATATATAAAAGTGTGAGATATATATGTAATATATATTTATATATGTGTGTAAATATATATAAATTTATATATGTAACATAATACATATCATATACAATATATAATATATATTTATATTATATATATTTATATATCCTTCATATATTTATACAAATATTATGTTTGTTATTATATAAATACGTATATTTATATAACATATTTTTATAATATATTATGATATATTTATATATAAATATATAGTACATATGTACATATATATATACATACATAACTAGGTGACTGCTGTGATTCTACATCATGTAGAACCAGAAAAATGAGAAATTATACTCCCTCATATATGCTGAATCAAAGTGCATTCTATTGTCATGTACAACTCATTAAAACAAATTAAGAAATTATAATTTATATATAAACATATATGTCAGACATATATATTGATTATATATGAATGTATTATATATGTGAGAAATATATAAATGTTTATATATAGCATATAAATATATATGTATTCTCATATATCTTTGAGTGTATGTGAAATAATAGCCACAAATAGGAAAGACAAAAAGCACGTGTCAGTTTTTCCTTCCATGGGGGTGTAAGTGTGCAGTTCTTTGCGTGTGTTGGCAGGACACGAGGGTGCACAAGCCAAGTCTTAACAGTTGCCCCCATGAAGGGAGGTGTGATCTCCAACTCTAGGGGACAGGAGTGGAAAGACACTTACAGGTCATTGTATGTCCTTCTGCACTTATTGAAATTGCCGAGTGTTGCCCCTGTGCATAGCTTTTACCTATTAAAGATAAATTAGAAATTAATAAACATGTAAATGTGGTTTCTGCCTTCCTGGTGCTTAGAGCCTTCAGCTTTGACACTTGTCTTTTTTCCACATGCTACTGACCTAGGTTTCTAACCCCTAAGTAAACTTTCTCACATCTAACCTAAACTCTCCCCAAACCACACTTTTAAACTCACTAATGAGGACTGGTCAGATGCTTAGTTTTCCTATTCCATTGCCAATCTCTGGTTTCTTCCACACTGATTATCTCCATAGAAATAAGTAGCAATTTGCTGTTGGGGTGAGTATAAATTTCAGTTCACAAACTCAGCTGTGCAATAAATCAAAGTCTGTTTATGCTCAATAAATGCCTAAATTGAGTTTATATATTAATGCCATATCTCATCAGGTCATGCAAAATCAATCTGGGCCCTCTTAGGGTGTTCTGCGCCCTCCTGACCCTTCATTGGCTTAGGGCCTATCGGTTGTTCAGCTTCTGTCTTGCTGCAGGATTCCCCCAGTGCACTGACCTCCTGATGCTACACCACTGTTCTTGGGACAAGATTCCCTGGAAAAGTCGCTCTCTGCATTACCTGGTCCTGAGTCCCCACAGCAGATGCATGAGCATCCTCTGTGCTAGCAAGGAAGGCCAGGCCTCCTCTACCTTCTTCACACCCACTTCTGTCCCCACCCACTAGTGGTGCGGCTCACTTTCCCTTTATCCTCCCGGCCACAAGACTTAGGCTAAATCTTTTCACCACATCCATCTACTTGTTCATTCAACAAAAAAAAACACTGAGGGCCTAGTGTGTTCCTGGTTCTGTGTTTTCATGGAATTTATATTCTTGTGAGGGACATAAAAAGCGATGAACAAATGTGAAAGCAGTCAAATAAGATTGTGGTTAAGATTATGGGGAAAGAGAAAAATGGCCATTTCATTCAACTTCTGTAATAGTCACTGTTTTCGTGTGAGTGATGTGGAAAAGCATCAAGTATGTGATATAGTCTGGCTCGAAGACTCTTTCTTCCTTCAGTTTCTCCCCTGACATGGTATTCCCAGAGCTGACTGAGGTTTGAATTAGAAGTAAGAGAAGTGGAAAGTAGGAAAAAACAAACAGTGACTTCAAAATGTTATTATTCAGTGACATGCACGCCAGCACCACACTTCTCAGATAACAAACTAATTTAAATGGAAATTAGCATTCCTCTTTTTATTAAGGTTCACGTGTAATTGTAAGGAGAGCCTTATTCTAGTATTTCTCACCCTAAGATAATTTTCTAAAACTTCTGAAAGCCTTAATTCTCTGTTCCCACTCAGACCTGTTTTCTAAAATAAATATCTGCCTGAAGGGCCGTGAGTGCTTTACCTTTTAATTATGACTCAGGTTACTCCAAACGGGCTCCTATGCTCGCCTCTCACGGACACTTGTGTCTAGATGACAAATTCTACCCATGTTGCCAGCACAGCAGGTTTCTCCACTCTTATTTTACTGAATGCTCATTGACATTTGCCACAGAGAGTCTTCCCCTCCTTTTCTGAGCTTTTCTGTGTCCTCTATATACAGTAATTCAAAGATGTCTGATTTCCTTAACTCCCTCTATTTAATATGCAACGTTGAATGATTGGAACTAACAATGTTTTGTTAATGCAAAAAGCATTTCTATATCCTTCTTGAAGCAGATTTGATTTTCTGTTGGTTTCTGTTGTGCTAAATATATCACTTTCTAGAGAGGCCTTTTGCTCAATGAATTTTGTCCTTATAACACACTTCTTCGCCATCTTAAGGAAAACCTTATTACACATACATTTAAAAAAAAAAAAAAAAACAAGTAGTTCCAGTCTGGGTTGAAATCCTGTTGCCTTCACTTTCTGGTTAAACAAATTTGGACAAATACCACTTTTCCCTCATGGATAGAATAATAAAAAATAATAGAGTCTATGACATCAGATTGTTTGAAAATTAAATGAGCTCAAATGTGTAGGAATCTGCAAATGGTGAGTGATCAAACGTGAGCTCTATCTTTGTCCATAATGGGGTTCTCAGCAATTTTATGAAAGTACTTCATTTTGTGCCAAGTCCTCTTGATGATTACAAGCTTGGTGATCACATGGGGATGTTTCAGCCATCGTTTTCTCCATTGGAACATGGTTCTTGCAACTTAGAAAAACAATAGAAGAACTTCAATTTCCTCAATTAGCAAAAGGATAAATCAAAGAAGAAAGTAAAAATACTTGCCAGGATCACTGGGTGGATATCAGAAGTCATCTCCATTTTTGGACATTTACCAAGTGTTGGAAGAGATCTTTAAGTGAAATACCAAGCATTAAGACTCTCCTCCTTGGAAAAAAAGAATTTCATTTTATATATTATGCCATGTATGAGGTGTTCAGCTATATCAAAGAGAAAATCTAATTGCTGCTCATATAAAGTTTGAACAGAGCTATAGAAAGAAAATGTATATCATCTTGTATTTTGATGGTAACTCCTCAATAAAACATACCGTATATCATCTGTATTAATTAACACCGTTATCCATGAGAGATTGGTTCTAGGACCCCACAGACACCAAAATCCACGGATGCTCAAGTCCCTTATCTAAAATGGTGACATATTTGCATACAACTTCTAAATCTTCTTGCAGACTTTAAATCATCTTTAGATTACTTAGGATCCTAATACAATGCAAATGCTACATAAGTAGTTGTCATACTGCATTGTTTGGGGAATAATGACCAGGAAAACAAATGTTGTACATTTTCTTTATAGCGGTAACCACTGTAGACCAAACTTGCTTTCAATTCATGGTTGGTTGAATTTTCTGAGGCAGGAATGGCACAGAAAAAAGTTCGGCTGTAAGAATAAATTCACAATAGCTAAACTGTGGAAGCAACCTAGTTACCCTTCAATAGATGAATGAAAAAAGAAATTGGTGTCTATACACAATGGAATATTAGTCGGTATTAAAAGAAAATAAGATTATGGCATTTGCAGGTAAATTGATAGAATTAGAGAATATCACGTTAAGCGAAGTAAGCCAATCCCCCCAAAATGTTCAAAAGCCGAATGTTCTCTCTGATAAGTGGATGCTGATTCATAACAAGGAGGGAGGAGGCATAGAAAAAATGGAGGAACTTTGATTGGGCAAAGGGGAGGGGGTGTTGGGAGGGGGCAAGATGGTGGAATGAGATGGACATCATTACCCTAGGTACGTGTATGACTGCACATAGGGTGTGACCCTACATCGTATACAACCAGAGAAATGAAAAGTTGTGCTGCAGTTGGGTACAATGAATCCAAAATGCATTCTTCTGTCACATCGACCTAATTAAAATGAATAAATTAATTTAAAAAAAGAATAAGTGCAAGTTGACAATGAATTATGTGCAGGCAGAGCAGACTATAATATATACTACAAACCAGCAGTTTATCAGCGGTCAGTATCAGGTTAAGAATTCTGACACAAGTAGGGAAGAGCAGATGGTGTCTCACAGCTCTGCAAGCCTCGAAGCCTCAAGGTCCTTTCTCAGGTGTGAAGCCTGACTGCTGACATCTGCGGTGGACACAGACACCCTAGCCCCGCCATCCTCCTTCCCCCCTCTTCCTTACTGCACCAAGTTCTGCTTGTCCATGTGATTCTGTCAAATAAACGAAGCCACGGAAAATAGGAGACAGTTTCAGACCTGACCTTGAGAAACCATCTTCTTCATGGTTGAAATAGAAGATTTTAATTGTAAAGTTAGATGAAAATAAATTCCTGAGCAGAAAATCCAGAGTGCTATGCTTAGATTTATAGGTAGAATAAAATATAAAATAGTTCAAACCACAGTTTAAGAAACAAAATTTATGGGGCTGGGGCTGTAGCTCAGTGGAAGAGCACTTGCCTAGCACGTGTGAGGCCCTGGGTTTGATCCTCAGCACCACATAAAAATGCATAAATAAAATAAGGGTATTATGTCCATCTACAACTAAAAAATTTTTTAAAAAAAGAAAATTATAAACACACAATTTTTTTTTTAAGCAAGAGGGAGATTTTTGTTTTGCAATCTCTGAAGTCACAATGTATGAGAGATTGTGACCTGAGAGTCTCCCATCTGCTCCATATTTAGTTATGGGATAAATGGCAGGACCAGCCCTGATGTGAGAGCCTCCAAGGTAGATACCCAAGTTGCAGTATAAAATACTGATTTCTAGGCTGGTTGAGACAGTTCCTTATTAATGCTAATAATTTTCAATCCCCACAAAATTTGGAGCCACCTCTACAGGAAACACACTTCTCCATAGCCACTCTAAAGCTCAAATGACATTGCCGAACACTGTTGAAATATCTTTGGTAATGGAGATAACACTCCACATAGAAACAGTGACTCCACTACCCTATCTATAAGCACATCTGATGTATTTGTTTTATAAATAAAAAAGTTAAAAATATTTATGCCCAATGCATGAACACATAAAAGTGTAGAATCAAAACATTGGAAAAGAGTATATGGAAAGAAGAAGGAGTTGGAGTCAATTCTTTCTTACCACCCTCAGACTTTGAAATAGGACTTAAGATAAAAAATAATTTTAGAGAAAAAAGTATATTTTATAAGTATAACTGATACAATTTCAAAAATGAGCACTAAGAAATGCAAATTAAAGTGTTTTCACTTCCAAGTGAGAAAAGGGGAAAAAAGAAGAAATATCATTCTAGTTGTAGTAAAGACTTCAAGGTTAAAATTAAAAAAAAAAAAAACAGTTTCAAACATCAAAGTTAAAAAATAGGAGAATGTCATTATGACACTGAGGTAAAGGAGAACTTGTCAAACAAGATACTAATAAATATAAATATTCATAAAATAGATTAAATTCAACTTAAAATTTCTTATGAAACAAAGAACATGAAGAAAAGTCACAAATGGTGAGATGCTTTCAACATGCATAATTTAAAAATAAAATAGTTCCTATGAATCCATAAAGAAAGGAAAAATAACCCTATAAAAGTTGTATGATCATAAATAGTGATTTCACATAAAAGCAAACAGGAATGTCTGAAAATCATACACATTTCTTCACCTTATTTTTATTCAAAGCGTTAGTAAGGAAGTCCCACCCCCTTATTTCCCATCCACCACAGCCAGACTGAAGGTCAGTGGGTGAGTTTGGGAAGCATATATGGAAGCACTTGGACTCAGCAGGCAGAAGGTAAATGCAGATCTCTTTGGAAAACAATTGGCACTGCATGATAATACCACTCCCGAGTATTGAACTTGGCAAATCATTTAACATTCATATCTAGTATCAAGGTAAAATACAAAAATGCAGATTATCTGCTTGTATCCTGAAGAAAAATGGAATCTGTTCTGGGTAATTCTGCTGAGAGGGGATAAATTAAAGGTATTATGCAGTCCCGTAACTTCTGAAAGTTCTTCATGAGACAAAAGCAAACTTCCAGAAATGTCAGAGAAGTATACTACAGAATTCCACAGGACCATTGCAAACCCGCTGCAGAGGCAGACTGCAGAGCCAGCCAAGGCAGAAGCTGAACCTGCTGCCACCAACCCCAGAGTCCTACAGGCAGAGGGGTTGAGGAAAGGGCTGCTGCTGTACCCAGCTCCACAAGGACAGCAGGAATGACCACCTGCCTGACTCAGCTCGCTTCAAACTCACTTTGCAAGGTAAGATGGCATGGATGCTCACTTGCTGGAATCCAGGACATAGTCCTGCACTCTACCAACAAGAGATGTTTGTGAAAAACAAAAGAGCATTGTGAGAAATTTCTAAAATATGAAAAAAAAATTGCTGTTAACAACAGGATGAGAAAAAAATCATGTGATCATCTTTCTCCATGCAAACAAAACTTTTGGCACAATTTGACAGCTACTCGTAATAAAAACTCAGCAAACCAGGAATAGAAGAGAACTCCCTCAACTTGGAAAAGGGCATCGACAGAAAGAACTCAAAGCTAAGATCATACTTATTAGTACAAGACTGAATACTTTCTGTTTGGGAATGCAGCAATAATATGGACTACTATTAATTTTATTCAGCCTCATGGTGGAAGCTCTAACCATTGCAACAAAGCAAGAAAAAAAATGTTAGGAAGATTGAAAAGGAAAAACTAATGTTCATAATTTGCAGATAGCATAATTGAGTACATAGAAAATTCTAAGGACTCTTCAGGGTATCTTCCAGCACTAATACACAAAATGAACAAGGTTGTAGGATACACAACTATGCATAAATAATAATTGTATTTCTACCCACTAACAACAACTGACAAATTGAAATGTTGAGAATACTATTTATAACAACTATAAAAACAACAAAAAAACATAATCTTTGGAATAAATTTATGTACAAGACCATTAAAAGGAAAGCTACAAAATACTTTCAAGAGAAATTAAAGCCAAATAAATGAAAAAAATATATATATCATTTTCCTGATTTGGGAGAGACAACATTTTTAAAATTTTAGTCACCTCAGATAAATCTACAGATTCAAAACACTATGGATTTTTTTGGTAGAAATTCACAAACTGATATATAAATTAGTACTAAAAATAATACATAATAGCAAAGACAAATTTGAAAGTAAGAACAAGGTTAGAGAACATATATTACTGGATTTCAAACTTATTATAACACAAAGAAAGAATTACAGCATGGTGTTGGTGAAAAGATAGTCAAGTAGATCAGTTGAACAGAATATAAAATTATATGATAGCCAACAGATCTTGAAGACACAGGCAAAATATAATTTTATTAATATTGTATAACTGAACATGATAAAATAGCTTGATATGACCAGATGTTATGAACTCACCCTATAAATATTCATAGAAGCAATTATTAAATTTTTAATAAATATGTCAAGATGACTTACTGAGAAAAAAACTTTTAAAAACTAGTACTAAAAAATTTGGATATGCAAAAAGAAATAAATGAAACTTGAACTGAAAAAAATTAAATTGTAAATCAATTATAAATTAAATATTAAATAAAATACACAGTTTTTTTAAAAATATATGTCTTTGAAAATCTTGAGATAAAGCTTTCTCAGAACATGCACACCAACACAGAATGTGAAATTTAAAAAACACAATTAAAATTAAAAGTTACTATTCATCAAAAATTACTATTAAGAAATGAAAATGCACATCCTAGACTGGCAGAAAATAGTTACAATACATAAATGCACCAGAAATTTTACCTAGGAAAATGCATTTTATAAGGCAATAATCTACCTAAAAAAATTTAAAAAGGAAGTGTGAACAAAACCTTGAAAAGATACTTCATAAGATGATCCCTATCATTAGTCATCAGTAAAACAACAATTTGAATCATAATGATTTACCACTTCTAACTTACTAGAATGGCTAAACTTGGAGATGTTGATAATTCTCAGTGTTAAAAATACAAGATGGAACTTGTAGGCAATCAAATGGAACTCAAACACTCTTGGTAGATCCCACAACCACTTTGGAAAACCACTTGGCCGTTGCTTATAAAGTTACACACATGCTATTCTTCCACTCCTGGATGAAACAGGCCCTCAGAGCAGTTTGTGTACGAAGGTGTGTGTCATCTATGAGAGTCCATAATAGAAGACACCCATATGTCTATCAACAGATTAGTGTATAAGAAAATGCAGTGCATCCAAACAATGGAATATTATTTGGCAACAACAACAACAACAACAAAAATTACTGATACACACAACCTGGATGGATCTCCAGTGAAAGATCTCAGTCACAGGAGTATTGATTTCCTGTACCAACTTAGTTCCCAACTGCAGTAGGGACTAAGGCAGTGGTCACCTGTGCGAGGTGGAAAAATGGATGGAAGGCACACAGAGGAACCTTCTGAGTGATGGACGTGTTCCACAATATTCTGGTGGTTACGCAGGAGAGCCACAAATGACTGATGTTCACTATAACTACACAGTTTGCTTGACGAGAGAAGACAAACAACTCAAAGGCCCACTGACAGAGAATGCATAAATAGTAGCATGCATAACTGATATAATAATTCACTGACAATGAATTAACTGTATTCAAGGTGCACGTCAACAAGAACAGCTCTCTCAAACACGGTGAGCAAAAAAAAATGTAATTTTAGAAGAAGGCATGCAATATAAATTCATTTGTTTAAAGTAAAAAAAAATTAAGACTTTACACAGTTTGTTGAGGATACATGTCACACAGACTAACACATTGTAATAGCTTAAAAATGCACCATAATGGTGACCCTGGTGTGTGGAGGGAGATGAAGGGCAATGAGCAGGTCCCTCAAAGAGCTTCAAGACTATTGGGTACTATTTACAGAGTGTTCTTTAAATTCTAAGATGTTGTTCCCACGACATGATACATGATAAATAAGGTCAGTTATAAAAATAAAGTCTATATAACAATGGTGAAGCCAGATTTAAAGTTAGGTCGTCAGTGTAGTTAGGTAAATCGGGTCTAATATCGAGTGAAATCTAAAATGGAGGCCATGCTGGGAATGACTCAGGGAAAACAGGACAACTCATGGAATGTTAATGAAGTCCTGAAGAGGCCCCAGGCCAAAGTCCACCTGGAAGAAGTATTAATGAATAGCCCCCGGCAGATTTGGAGATAGCCCATCACCAAGGAGTGATAATGAAGTCCTTCCTGCTCAGACCACTTGTTTGGCCCACCTGTGCCCCACCCCTCGGGCCTTCCCACCTACATTCCATCACTGAAAGAACTATGAAAAGGGGAGACACCTGCACTTCCACGGATTCCACCTTCTGGGTCCCCTTCTTCCTCCGGGAGAAGTCTTTTCTTCTGTCCTTTAATAAACTTCTAATCTCTACTCTGACCTTGCCTCGGCGTGCTTCTTTGGTGTTATTCTTCAACATCGGGGAGCAAGGACTCGTCACCGGTCAACAGCGGTAACAATGGCACATGTATCTATAGAACCAAAACTGAGGATGCACATTGTGAATTCCACAGTGCTCCTGGAAGATGGAATTTTCCAAGGGTGGTTTTATGCTATTTTACATGCTATTCTACAATTCTGCTCATTTATTGTAATGTGTGTGTGTATGTGTGTGTGTGTGTGTGTGTGTGTGTGTGTGTGTGTGTGCTGGGGATTGAACCCGGGGCCCCAAGCATGCTAGCTGGGCACTCCACCCTGAGCCACACCCTTGTGTTGTTTATTTCTTGCATTGTGCACATAAAGGATCTATGAAGTTGGGCTGGGGATGTGGCTCAGGCAGTAGTGGTGCTCGCCTGGCATGCATGCGGCCCGGGTTCAATCCTCAGCACCACATACAAACAAAGATGTTGTGTCCGCCGAGAACTAAAAAATAAATATTAAAAATTCTCTGTCTCTCTAAAAAAAAAAAAAAAAAAGGATCTATGAAGTCAACAAACCTTCTTCTCCAGACATCAAATTTCTTTCTTTTTTCTTTTTTTTTTTGTATTAATTCTTTTAATCTCTTTACCTGTAACGACAGGTTTCTATGGCACTTTCTGGCGTATGGCATAGTTATGCAAAGATCCTCAAATCCAGAAATTTCCATTTTCAAATCCTGTGCTCGACAATACCCCAGATTTCTTAACTACACCTTTTTTCCTTTCCCTGGAACTTTGGACTTGATCAGTTAACAGTCTCCAAAATTCCCCATTTCCAACCTGCTGTTTTATAATCCCCTTCCACTTGTTTTCCACACTCCTGTGATTTCCCACAAGATCTCCACCGCCCACAGGCCTTCCCACCATCTTTCTTTCTACGTTGTCTATCGATTCCCAAAATATTTCCCTATAAAGAGTGTTTGCTTACTTTATCAACATTCTCAACTTTCGTTTTCTTCGCCTGAGAAAACCATCCCTCTGTTTTACACCCTCTTCTCACACTCAAGCAGCTAAATATAACTAGGGGGAAAAATGCTTGCCTATGCTAATTTATCCCATTTAAATCTTCAAATCTTAAATACTCCCCTACTTGGAATCCTGCCAAGGCCAAGTCTCCCAGCCTCCTGCCACCTGTACTCTACCTTCCCTGCTCTCCTGACACAATGGATAAGGCCTGTTTTGTCCTCAGCCAAGGGCCCATCTGTTTACTGGGCCCAGCTCAAGCCCTCTGACAACATTTGTTCCCACAGCTGCCTCCGACTCTTTCTTTAGTTATTTTTTTCTCTGTACTGGACCTTTCCCATGAACGTATAAATGTATCGTGACGTATCAAGTCTTGTTAATGAACCCATTGTCTCAACAGCTCCCATCGACTGCTGACCGTGTTCTTGGAATCCTAGAAAAATGCAAACTTTCCCATGAGCCATCTGGACCTGCTGATTTTACTTCCTCTTCTCATCTTCTCTCCCAAACCCAGAACAAGTGGGCTTCTGTCCCAGGGCTTGGCAGAACCATTCTTCTCAAGATCCACCATAATCTCTAAATTGCCAAAGCTTAATGAACATCTTCCATCTTCATCTTATTCAACATCTCAGGAGACTCCTAAATGATCAGTACACAGACCCTTCAACGCTTCCTTCCTGAAGCGCTCTCCCCTGTCGGCTTCTTCCTAAGTCATCTCCTGGCCTCTGCTCTCTGCTGCACGTCCACTTCTCCACAGTCGGGGAAGGCAGGCTTTGCAGCCCTTCTCTACTGCTTCCTGTGTGATCTCCCCAAGCCCCCAGACGCGTGTGTGTCCTACCCTGACTTCTCCCTTGAAATCCTCTGGGATGCTTTATGCAAAGTAAGAACCTCCCCCACTGTCTATTTTAATGTTCTTTATAGCACTGTGATTGCCAGATGTTTTATATGCGTGTTTAGAATCTTCTCCTGCCCTATAAGTGTATGCTCATGAGGATAGACCTGTATTCACCACTGTATCCTCTAGGCCTAAAGTAAGAATAATTACACATCCTAAACACTCATGAGTGCATGCTAAGGGAATAGACAAATACATGATTTCATTTATAGGTGACAAGATAAATGACCTAGAAAGATAGCCATGACAACAGTAGTTATATCTGACAAGGGAAATTAAAGATATCAAATCTGGTTAAAGTTGGAATCATGGTGTGGTCCATAGGGACATGTGCTCTACCTCCACCATTGCTCTTCTATAATGGTACATTTTCATGTAGTTTTTATGTTGTTAAAAAAACGATCTTATGAAAGAATGCATTAGCAAAATCTGCTCAGAGTTCTAAGGGTACATAGTTTTGAAATTAAATTTTTGAATAATTTTCAGGATAAAAAAATCATGATTTTTTTTTTTAATATACAAGGAAGTCAGAAACTTGTGAACTAAACTGTAAACTGCATGCCAGGGAGACTGAACATGACCTCACAGGTAGACTTAAAATACAAATACCAGGTAGATAAAGAAAAAACTAAGCAAAACGTAAGAGTTAAGTAATGTGGAATTTGATTCAGATGAATTCAGTCACACATCAGTAAGCGCCAGAAACTGGTTAACACATCTTCAAGATGATTTCATAGGCTGTGGCTCCAAGTCGAAGCAAAGACACCCTTGAATTCCTGTCCCATAAAGGGAAAACTTGTCGACTCTGACTAGTTGTAGATTTTAGAGAAAGCTACAATCAAATATGTATTAAAATTTAATGACCATGATTATAAAATTAGAAATAGGACTGGAAACATTCAAACATTAAAAAAAAAAAAAAAACTCAGAAAACTTAACTCTGTCAAGTCCAGTCAAGGAAAAAAAAAATGAAAGAAAAGAACAAGAAAACACACTAAATAGAAACATATGTAAGATGGCTGGAGTAAGTGTATAGATATTCAAAATAAATATGTGTGGGTGAGAAATATGTCCCCACAGATATTCTTTGATTGATTTTTTTTTTTTTTTTTTTTTTTTGGTGGTGGTGGTTCTGGGGATTGAACCCAGGGACTTGTGCATGTAAGGGAAGCGCTCTACCAATTAAGCCATATCCCCAGCCCTGTTTAAATATTTTAAAAATAGCTATTTTGTTTATAAGGAAAAAAGCAATAAAACAATCAAAAAGTAAAAAGAGGCAGATAAGGAAGAAAGGCATTAAAAGCATAAGGAGAAAATTTATACTGATAATCAGCTACAAGCTACCTGTAAATATGTGAGCTAAGAATATACCTGCACCTCCCACATAGCTTCCAAATATATGTAGAAAAAATAGACAAATTCAGAAAAAAAATTAAAAATTCACAGTCCTAGCAGGGGAGATAACTCTCTTGGTCTAAAATGAATATATGAGATACATAAAGCAATTAGAAAGTGCAGAGAGGATTTCAATAGCACAATTAAAATACCCGAGTGTGTCATTCTTATCAACCACAAGTACATTCAGAGTCAGCAATCAACTGGAACACACATTCTTTTTTCAACCACAAAACTCGAACTCTACGTTAGATACCCCAGGCGGAGTCTCTTCCTTCTTGGAGAATATATGTGAGCAGAACCCTTGATAAAGGAGGGGGATTCCAGATATAACGGATAGGGAGGATCAAGACCCCACAAGGTGCCTGGTGCAACTCACCCTCAATGGGAAGCAGGCCAGTGGAGCGAGTGAGAGAGGAAGATGTGATCCAGTGTGTTTCCAGAGGATCAATCTGTGGGGCCTTTGCTCAATACAGAACTCCAGTCTCCGTACATAGAAACTGTGTGATGAGTAGATTTTAAGTAATTCCTTAATGAGTGAATCATTTCCTTCAACAGGAAGAACTCCGAAGGTTTAAGAAAAACTCTAAAGTTCAGGAATTATGACTTTAAGTGTTTGTGTGTCCTACCTGTGATTTTGGTGGATCTATCTGGTATATGCAAGGTATATGAGTTCAATCCCCAGTAGTATCCCTCCAAAAAAAATTAAATAAAAATTAAGTGAGGAAACTAAATAAATAATTCAAGTTATAATACCATAAGTTAACCAACTGGTAGAAGTACTAACCAGATAGATCCATCCAAAATTTGAAAATTTGGAACAAATTTACCAATGGTGGGGTCAAAGGACAGAAATATTCACAAAAACAAAATATATCATAATGACAGCATGAAAATGTATACCCACTAACCAAGGGCACACAATAGGAAAGAAGTCACCAGAAAGATAAGTTAGTGAAACTGGGCAGATAAACAACTTCACAGCTTCGATTGAATCACAAAACCAGAGAGAGTATACTGATTGACTTAGCCTAGTCTCCACAATCTAAGGCGCCAAAGTCATTCCCTAGGACACCAAAGAATCAAGATAGGCCACACCTTTAATGCTAGGGAATGAGCAGTCAGGAGGTATCGTATAGAACTTCCAGAGGTTTGAATCCAACAACAGTAAAAGTCCTAACTGAAATGCTTACGGACCACAAAAGTAATAAATACCTGAAGAATTGGTGGTTGAAATAAATGGAAAATAATACTGCTCAGGGACTAGCTCCAAATGGTCAAAGAACTATATCATTGAAATATATCCCACTCCTGTGTTAGACAATATCAAAAGTAAAGTCAATGGGGTTAAGAGAGTATGGATGCATTAACCCAAGACAAGCCCACAAAAGGGGTAAATAATAACCCCCTGAGATGATATGCATAGTATAAGGGGTGAAACTTTCTTGGTATCTCACAAACATCAGAACCTAGAGGAAAATGAGAATTACCTATACAAATTTACAATGACAAATTACTATAAACTATCTTGATTTTGTATCACTCATTTTTATTATAAATTGAATGAAATAAACCCCATAAGATATTCAGGATATTTAGTGACATGACCCCTGTCCCAGCAATAGAGGAAAGAATCTGGACTGTGGAGACCAACCACTATGGGTTCAGCAGGGCCCTGTGCTGAGAGGAGATCTGCTGGAAATAAGGCTGTGCCTCCTCAAGGGTATAGAAGCCAGGTCATCACTGAAGGATACCAAAGGCCCTGTGAAAGCAGAAGAAATAAAAGAGCAAACACAACAAGCAATATTGACATTCATCATAGATATTGACCATGAAGTTATGCAGCTGGAGAGGCCTTTGGGACCACTGAAAGAGAGGAAATATAAAGTTAACACCTTTCCAGGATAAGGACCTGTGTTGGGTTTATCCAGGGATTTTTGTAGAAAGTGCATGGAGTCCTTGGATAGTAAGAAAGTTAGTTTATTTAAAAGTATGTGATTGTGGCAATATGAATTTGGGCATAGGATAAGGCATTGCAAACTTAGACCTCAAGATAGAGATGGATTTAGAGTGTCTGGGTGCTTGAATTGTGAGCCTAAATCCCAATGATGTGGTATCCACAAGATTTTTTCAGCACCCACATGGGAGAGTGGCCTAATGTCCATCTGCGTAAAACCCAGAGCCAGGTCAATGAGACGGGCAGAGTCGATGTCTTGGCACTGATCAAATCAAGGATCAGTCTCATCAACGTATTAGAGTGCCTACTGCCAATCACAAGGAGCGAGTGAAAGACCACACACCCAGGGAAAATCACCCCACGGAGCATCCAGCATACAGCACAGAAGAACCCAGCCTTCTGTAAAGCAGTACCCTTTCTCAAATGCAAGAGTGAGGGCGGGCCTCGCCTCTCCTAGTGCCCAAAGGGTGGATCCATGTCCACAAGCCTAGAGATGTTGCTCTGCTAAGTGCCCTCTTGGAACCAAAGCCAGAGTGAGGCCCCAGGAAGACCACCAGGACAGGAGACCAAAGGGCCAGCACAGACACCACCCAAAGGAGAGGCACTGTGGTTAGAGAGAGCTGTGTGTGCCGCCTCCATCAGCAGCCCCTATTCAGATAATCTTTATTCCTTTTGGATTTTTAAGGATGTAGAGAACCAATATGTTGGTGCAGACATGATCTATGATGATTCATAGCCCTGGTTCAGACATCCTCACCTTCTAGTCAGTGGCTTACCTAAATGAGGCCAACATGGGCTAATTTAAAAAAAAAAAAATTAAAAAGGAGTGGGGGATTTGACTTAGTTATTCAGCTCACCTGGCTTCAATCCCTGGTACCAAATAAAATAAAATAAAATAAAATAAAGAAATGACTGAAAACCATAACATTAGCCACCCCTGTATCCCACCCAGAAAAAAAAAAAAAAATATCTATTTGAAGGAGTTCTGCTGACATGTCCATCAGGATAGGATGTACCATCTCTCGAACATATAATAAGTAAGGGGGTTCTCTTCCAAACCACCTGACTGACGTTGATTGCCTTATGAGCCACCTGTGTCGAAGTGGAGAAAAGTGAACCTTTAATTCTATTCACCTTTCCTCCAGCTCAATGAGAGACTCTAAAATCCTTTCAAATTTGCTGCTAGTAGGAATTACTTATGCCAGAAGCATCTTCTGGTTGGAAGTTTGAGGCTACAGAGAAAGAAAAGGCACTAACAAGAATCAAAGAAAGACCATTAGGGGGAAAAAAAGTTCATCAAAAGACAGAACATCACTTTGAAAGATGAAAGAAATGGAGACTGCACAGATCACAGCTAGAAAAGAAAGATAAAAGACACCACCAAGGTGTGGGCTTCTTGGAGCTTGTTAAAAGCCAGTGTGTGGGTGTGGACCTGGAGGCGGGTGCGTGGAGGAGCCGACTCGGGTTTCAGACGCAGGAGATGAAGCCGGTAATTCTCTGCTTGGAACGTGGAGCGTCTCCATGTTGGGTACACTTGCAGAATTTACTCTGATGGTTCCAAAGAGAAGACAATCTTTTAATGACAAAGCATCTCTGGGACAGAACAGTGAGAAGTGACCGGCAGCCAAAATACACAAACCCTCAGAACCCACGTGGACAGAGGCAGTATGTGATACTGTCTGCAGAATAAACCCTGGGGGAGGATGACCTCCAATGGAGGTGAGGCCGACACTGAGGCTCAACTCCATAACGCACGAGAAGGGCGTACCAGACCCGGTGGAGGGTGGGTTAGGCTGGCAATCAGGACAGAAGCAGAATGCAGGAGAAGGCCCTCCCAGCCAAAGTGGGATGCCATTCCCTCCCCAGGCCGGGACTCAGGTTGCTTTAGGTCCATTTCCCAAGAGGTACAAGGCCGACTTTACCCCGGCCAGGGGGCCAGCTCAGGAACCCGGCTCGCAAGCGCACCTGGGCGAGCAGTCGCCTGCTTTAATCCCCACCGCAGCACGCCCTCCTTTCCTTATTGGAGGAGCTCAGTGCTACAAGCTACGTGATTGGCTACTTTTAAAATTGGGGGGGGGAAGGGAGGGCCATTGGCTCTTGAGTCCTAATTAAGCCTAAACACTATATTCTAAAAATGTATGGACCTCCTAACTCTATTTCTCACAGGGAGTATAGATTTTAAAAAGTCTTAACTACAAAATTCTTCCCATCTTCTTAGTACTTTAATGTTACATTTTTTAATGCTGGACATGTATTATACTGAACAAATCCGTCTTGTAAAGTGTCACAAGGTAGAATCTAACTGCCGCCCTCCCATGTGTGAGCTGTGGGCATCGGTCCTGTCTACACAGCAGCCTCGCTGCAGGTGTGATGAGGACTGTCTTGGGTGTGCACTCCCCAACAGACTCAGCTCTGTCAAATGCTATGTGGCTGGACCCACTCTGGCCAGTACTTCTTCTCAGACACTCTGCCCACAGGGTCTTGCCAGTTGGTTTCATGGAATATCTCAAATCTGCTTTCCTAAAGTCTATAGTCCATGAATCGCCTGCCCAAAATGTCCCCCCACCCTTTTTTTTTTCCCTGATATATTGCAAGATCCAAAGAACAAAACCATTTTGATCTAAAGATGTTCCTTGATCCTCGTCACTCTTAAACATGACAAATAAGAACAAGATAGATATTTCCCTCATATTTCAACCACTTCATGACAACAAAATGATAAAAATAACAACAAAAAACTGTTGTCGCCACAGAGAGTGAGCAGATTGATGGATTTTTCTGCTGAATGGTCTATTCTACCATTTCTCTTTGAAGTTCTTCTTCCTCCTTCTTTCATCCTGTTTCTGGTCAGGTTTAGAACCTTTAAAAAAGGCACTATCCACAACCTCCTCCCCAAGAAGCCCCTTTCCTGTTCTTCCCACGCACAACATCTCTCTTTCCACTCTCAACCATGGGTCCAAGTAGGAGGGGCTGTATTTCTACCAAGAGAACTATTTCTGCTCCCCTCGATTAGAAGTGCACGTTGCTGTTTTCTCCCTTTCTGTGTGATTCAGCATGCATTCCATTTGATCAGATGTCAGAGATCCCCTGAGATTTATTTACTTACTTGAGCTACCATATTGATTGCACTTGACGACTGTATACATGGGTACCTAGAGACCTAAAGCCAGAATTGATGTGGTCTACATTCCTGCAGTTTTTCTATTGATGGTTACTGACAAGCTAAATGTGAAAATTAAACGCAAAAGGATGGCTGATAGATTTGAATGACAGCTTCCTTTCATTGACTTTTCCTACATGTCCCCATAAAGGCAGGTCTCAGAAAGACAGCCTCTCTCTCAGGACAGCATCTTCTTCCTATGATTTGTGATGTCCTGTACTCCCTCCAAGTACCTGTTACTCAAGAATGATAAACTGTAAATCAGAAAATGGAATCCTATTCTAGAAAATCTGGCCACTAAGGAGTCATGTCCTCCATCCTCCTTTCACTAACCCCAAAATATAACTCTAATTTTAATAGAGGAAAAAAAGAATAGCCAGTGTTCCATTTCTTAATGAGAATTCAAAGTCTCCAGAAATAAGATTTATATTGTTATGATTGTGCTTGTTCCCATAGAAATCCACAGAAATGACTAGTGATGGTTTTGTCCCTGTTTGTCAATGATAACTTGGGGAACATGGGGATAATTTTAAGGGGAACATAATAAAACATTCAGTTATGTTTGTGAAAAAAAAATATATAATAGGACCGTAAAAGAAAAAGGAGCCCAAACCTACCCATGCTGAGACACCCAAGAGCCAAGATATGGGCCTCCAATTATGATTTAGGAACTTTCAAGAACATTTGAGTTCAAATTCATGATTTTATAGAATAATATGTGGTCTGTTATGACAGATTTGCTAAAGGATGTTGCTACAACAGGAGTTCAGAATATGAGGCATTAGAGGGTTTTTTTGTGTATGAAAGGACAAGGCAAATAAAACTTGAACCTGCAGTTCAAATGGAAATAGAAAGGTGAACTCACATGCTTTTAAAATAGCTCATTTCTAGCTTTGCCTCTAGAACGACTGAGAAGGGAAGTCAGCCACTACCTGGGCTCAGCTAAAGTAATATGACATTTGTTTCCACTAACAGAAAAGAATAGCTACTTGGAAAAGGGCTACAGGCATTTCAATAAGCAGAACGAGTCATGTTTGGACTAGACGTTTTATTGGCAGAAGTAAGCACAGTTTGAAAGACATCCAGAGTAATTCTGGAATGAGCAAAACTGTTCCATTGCCATGTTCAAACCATTGGAACAACACAAAGAAAATAACAATTCAGTGAAAATGCATGAGCTCATAATGAGGTTTCAAAAACTCAACTACTGTGACAAACCCTAAAGGCAGGTATAAAAAGGGACTTTTAAATTACAGAAATATTGCATAGAGATCAACCCAAACCACGTGCATCTCACACTAAGTTCTTACTGAATAGGTCCATCAGTGTAAATCAATCACTGAGGGATTTGTTGAACTCTGTACAGGGTATATTAATTAAGGTCGATTGTGCTGCAATAACAAATAGTTCCCCACTTTTCAGTGGATTAAAGTACAAAAAAATAAAGTGTTTCTTTGCTTGTATCTGTTCTGGGTGGGTTTCGGTGCAGCTCTCTTCCATGTGGTCATGCAAGGATCCAGTTAGTGGCTGATTTGCACCTTCAATATGACTTTCATTACATTTCCATTCAACCAAAGGGGAAAAGGCTGAAACAAACATCAATTCTGTGCACATTTTACAGGCTAGAATTCAGTGTCACGGTCACTACTAGTTTACTGCAAGAGAAACCAGGAAATACGAACTATCTGTAGACTAGGAAACAGAGGTCATGAGTTTTGGAGGCCAACTAACCAGTCTCTGCCATAATGTAAAGTATTGTCATTTTACTCAGGAAATAAAAGGGATCATGGTAAAATCTGTGAAAATTGTTTCAGTAAAAAAAAAATAAAGAGATTGTAAGAGAACGACATGTAAAAGAAACGACACTACAAGAAAATGTAACGTTGAAGTGTCTATTAACATAAGTAAGTGTTAAATGTAACAAAGGCCATTTTAGGTAGAAATATTCTTAGATTTTTAAAATAAGTCTCAGGAGATGATTCTAATTTCTCAAGTGATTACTTGCCTATTTTCTCTTGGTGGCTGTACATGCCTGAGATGACAATTCTCTTTCCCTGATTTGGGTGAGTACATGCTCAGATAGAAATGAAGAAATGAGCAAGTGTGTGGCCAAAGTCCTGTGGTGTGGGGTGCATCCCAGGAGTGTGGTGACAGCACTTGAATCATGGAGCTTCGTTCCTGACAGCTTCGCTATTCAGATGTTTGCAGCAGTTAATTTATAAGTGCAATTTCCTAATGTCTTAAGAAGTGCTGAAGGGATTAAGAAAAGCTTCATTAGTCAGATTTATGAGTCCAGATAGGTATGGGAAGGCCACAGGAATTCAGACACGTTAACTTAGTGAGTTTGGGTTTGTGTCGTCATAGACAAAATGAGCTTTCTAATAATGTCTTTTAACTAGGTGCTTAAACACCTAAAAAATAAATAAATAAATAAATAAATAAACCCTTAAGTCAGTTTTTCTGCTGCTGTGAACAAAAGACCTGACAAGAACAATTTCTGAGGAGGAAAAGTTCTCACTTGGGGGCTCATGGTTTCCGAGGTCCCAGTCCATAGATGGATGATCACATTTCTCAGAGCCTAAGGTGAAGCAGAAGTGTGTGGCAGAGGAGAATTCTGGAAAGGTGGCACCAGAAAGCAGAGACCACAGGAGCTCTGCACAATAAGGACAAAACACTCCAAGGCCTGCCCCCAGGGCCCACCTCCGCCACCCACACCCTCCCTGCCTGCAGTGACCACCCTGTCAGTCCCTATCAGAGGTTAAGCACTGATGAGGTTAAAGCTCCCCTAACCCAGTCATTTCACCTCTTAACTCTCTTCCATTGCCTCACACACGAGCTTTTGGGGGACACCACGTATCTGAACCACCACAACAGGCTCTGAACTACCTTATTTAAGTGAAAAATTATTTTAAATTTTTTATAAGTTCTCAATCCAAACGTTATGGTTGTCCTCCAAAAGCTCACGTGTGAGACAGTGCAAGAAGGTTCAGAGAAGAAATGACTGGGTTAAGAAAGCCATCCGTGAATTAGTCACCTGTTGGATTAATTGAGTGGGAACTGAAAGCAGGTGGCGTGTGGCTGGAGGAGGTAGGCATTGGGGGTGTGTCTTTGGGGTATTTATTTGTAACTGTCAAGTGGAGACCTCTCCCCCCCCCACCCCTGGCTATCCAAGGACTGAGGCCTCTGAAACTGTGAGCCTCAAATAGACTTTTCCTGCTCTACAATTGTTCTTGTCAGGTCTTTTAGTCACAGTGGGGAGAGAGAAAAAAAAAAGAAACACTGACTAAAACCCCAAACTTAAGTGACCTAATTTAAAAACAAGTAACAATCATTAAAATTTTCCTTGAAAAGACATTTCCTCCGACACAAAAATTCTTAGACCTGTTATAAGGTATTGTTTATTTTTAGGTTGTGTCTGATGGTCAAAATCCTCTGTAGGCCCACGACAAAAGTGCCCAACAATAGTGAAGAAATGACCCGTGTATTCCCGGGACACAGAGAGATTTCTGGCCTTGCCCTGTGCAGAGTGCCAAGGACAGGCTCTTGGCAGGAGTCGCGGGGTGGGCGTGCTTTTCAAATCAGGTGAGGGGAAGGGGCACTGGATGTGGGCATCCTCTTCCTTTTCTCCACAGGACCTTTTTCCTGTGCTTGGCCAGGCTGAAGGAGGTCAAACACCAGTGCCATTTTTCCTTCTTTTTAACACTGGGGACTCGGGACATAAAACAACAATAATTCATCTGAATAGTAAATATCACTTGAGATCAGAAAATCTAAAAATCTCACTCTGAACCACATTATCCCTAGGCAAAGCTTGATTTCTGGGCCACGAGACAGCTGTGGTTGGTGTAAAGCCTGTGGCCCACAAATGAAGAGACAGGGGACAGGAAGCAGACCTCAGATCACCAGGTTTCCTTTATTCTGCAGTCAAGTCGATCCACCCATCACAGGAGGCCTCCTGTTCCAGGGATGGAGAAGGCCCCTAGGTTACAGTGAGGGTGAGTTAATGGTTGGAGACCTCGGACATGCCCTTTGGACAGTCAGGGACCAAGTTGTGCGGGTTAAAATGTTAACTCAGGAAGGCACTTGTAAGAAATCTGAAACTCCTCGTTACTGGGAGAAGCTCAGAGCTCAGTGTTCACACTTATCCTCTTGCTCTGGGAACTGCTGATACCCAGAGCTCCACTGTTGGCTTTTCTCCTTCCAGGACTCACTGGCTGTGGGAAAGGGTAAAAGTCCAGGGCCCAGCGTTTCAGTATCCGCCTCCTCCCTCCAGGACCCTCTGTGGGTGGGAAGGGGTGAAGGTTTGCCTTTTCTCTCCAGGGCCATGGTCCTGGGAAAGGCTGTACTGCTGGGAGGATTAGCATTTGGCTGATTTCCCCTGGAGTCACACTGTCCCTCTGTTTTCCCTGGGGAGCCTCATGTAGGAATGTTATTTTCCATAACCCTTCAGCTGGGAGCAGGTGTAGAGGCCCCACCTGGAGAGAGAGTTCTTCCCCTCAAACCCCCAGGGCCTTGGCTCTGGTCTCAGAGGGCAACACATCCTCCTCTGCAGTTTTATTTAAGGTTCTTACTGATTTCTCACGAATTCTGTGGCTGGGTGCGGTAGCACATGCTTGTCATTCCAATGGTACAGAAGGCAAGACGGAAGGATCCCAAGTTTGGGGACAGCCCCAGCCATTTAGTAAGACCCTGTCTCAAAATTTAAGGAAAAAACAAAACAAAAAGAACTAGTGATGCTTCAACTTCCACTATCAATCAATCAATCAATCAATCAAACAGGAGTTCTGCTAGTGAGCCACCCTCCCAGGGGGTCATTGTGCTGAATCCTCCCTCCCCATATAATTGGGGGCAGCACCCTTTCATACATGTCCTTCTGAAGTATCAAGAATTAGGAAAATGTGACAAAGAGGATTAACATGTGGCTGATTTCCCCTCAGAGAATAATGACTCCTGACTCCCTGCTCTGTCAGCACTCACCCCTGAGCTGCTTTAACTCCTTCTCCACTCTCCCCAGGCCAGCCTCCAGAGGGGCTTTCACGGCTCCTTGGTTTGTCCAACTTCCACCGACAGAACGGCTGTGCAGATGATTTGTGGCATTGGATGCTGAAGGAGATGCAGTGGAGGATGCTAGAAAAACAGCCAAGCAAAGTGTTCTGCGTCCAGCTAGGCTCTGGTCCACCGTTCCTGATGCAGGCTGGGCCAACTGTCTCCTAAAATATGGATGAAGGTATAGAAGTTAAAATTCACACCACTGCAAAAGAAGCCCGTTAAGGCAACATTTGGCCAGGGTCTAGCAGGCAATTCCACTAAGTAAGATGCCAGTATGTCTCCACTTGGCAATAAATGGGAGCCTCAGGGAGATTTGACACCAGGCCCCCCACAACTGGTTCTCATTTGCAGCCCAGTGAGAAGCCCCAGTAGGGCGGAGAGCACCGGATTGAGAAACACAAAGGGCTGGCTGTGGTTGATTTGGCATTTACAATAGCTCACAAAACCAGCCAAAGTGAGGCCAGATGACTGCCCCTTCCGCCCGCCCGTATTCAGTGTGGTCTAGAAAAGCAATTCCAAGCTGGCTACGTGGGGAAGAACCTTGCTCGATATAAAAAGAGCAGCTGCAATATTTCATGCACACTGAAATAGTGGCACATCAAGAAGCAGTACAGTGAGGAGCAAATTTTCTACTTTTTCCAGAAGAGTAGCCATTGATCAGAGAGATACCAGGAAGTGGGCTAGGATGGAAGCCAACCTGGGAGAGGCGGGCAGCAGAGAAAAATATGAACAGGATTGAGGGTTGGGGACTGCCAAGGAACAAAAAGCCTGTCCTCAATGACAACTCATTTGCAAAGCAACGTTCAAGGAGAATAGAAGTGCAGTAGATTAGACCATGGGGAATGGAGGGAAGGGAAGAGATAAGCGAAGGAGAGACAGTGGAATGAATGTGATGTGGTTTTCCCACTACATATATGACATAACAAGTCCCACCACCAGGCACACCCATCAGAATGGGGCTCTACCTAGAATAAGATACTTTCCATGCACTTGTGATTATATCAAAATGGGTTGCATAAAAAGAACCAATAAATTTAAAAAATAATAATAAAATAAGAAGCATGTATCACAGCAATCAGAAAACAATTTAGGAAGCATGATTAGTAAACCTGAAAATCAATATATTAAAAATTGGAGCCAAACATAAAGCAGGAGACAGATGACAAACAGTTTAAGATAATAGAAAATGCAATAATCCAATAAAAAACGCAGCCTGAGACAATCAAAGGCTCAATGGATGGTGCGAAATACGGTGATAGTGACTCAAAAAAATAAGATACAGACTTTTCTAGAATATAGGGTGCAGATGTTCAGGGCCCCGGCCCTTTCATCATCCACTAGGGATCTCTCTGTCACCTGGTTTTGTTCCTACGGTTGTAAAGTGTCTGCAAAACAAAGTCCAGACAAGAAGGAGGCAAATATTCCTCCCCACAAAAGATGTCTGATGACCTGTGGCTGCTGGGAGAAGGACTCTCTCCTCTCTCTGAGAGGCTCTCTGAACTCTGTGCCGTTTGCCTTGGGTTTTCCCTCAGCCTCCTGAAGGTCTCTGGCAGGCATCCGAGAGCTTGATGAAAGACAAATCCTCCCGATACAAACGCCATGTTGTTGGAGGTCGTGTCTCCTCCAGCCAATGAGCTTGGCAGTGGAGCATGGGATCCAGAGAAATAGGGGGATGCCCTCTTATTTTTGCTTCATGTATCCTACACCAGGTAGCAGAGAATCCAGGAACATGGGAACATCAACCTGTGCAGGCAGAAAAACCCCAACAAAAGCTCATTCTTTAGAGCCAAAGACCCATGAAGAGGACAGGCTAACACACACACACACACACACACACACACACACAATTAAGACAGTAGTCACTCTACCACAGGCAAATAACAGGAAAAAAAAAAAAGCAAACATATTTGAAAGGAAAAAATAAAACATCCCTATTTGGAAAGACATAGTTGTCTACATGAAAATATCAAGGGACCAACCAAATAAACTCCATGAATTAAATGTGTTTCATAAAGATCTCAGGGTAAGATAAACACGTAAAACCCAACTATATTTCTGTATACTAATGATGAGCACAGACACCAAGATTAAAAATGTACCACCATTTATCATCACTCAAAAAAAGACAGAAATATTTAATACAGGGCTAGGGACATAGCTCAGTTGGTAGAATACTTGTCTCGCAAGCACAAGGCCCTGGTTCAATTCCCAGCACACACACAAAAACCAAATATTTAGTATAAAACTAACAAAGGATGGGTATAATGTATATGCTAAAAACTGTAGTGTTGATGAAATAATTCAAAAAGATCTAAATAAATGGAGAGAAATACCATATCCACATCTTGGAAGGCTCAACGTGGTAAACAAGTCAATTGTCCCCAAGTTAATATAAAAATTTCACACAATTCCAAGGGCTAGGGATATAGCTCAGTTGGTAGAGTACTTGTCTTGCATGCACAAGGCCCTGGGTTCAATTCCCAGCACCACAATAAGGAAAAAAAGAATCTTGAAGTACCTTTTAAAATTTTAGCAAATATTTTGTAGGCAGGAAGTTTTCTAATTTTTTTATCAAGATTTTTAATCAGAAGACAAAAATATCAAAAGACAAAACAAAAAAAAAAAAGAACAGGTAAAAGCCTATTTGAAAAAAAAGACAATTTCTTCCATTAATCATTATGTGCAACCTCAAGATTTATTATACTTCTATAGTCGCCAAACTGTGCCACTTCGGTGAACAAGTGATAACAGACCCATGATTAACTGAACTGAGGAGTCAATCTATCAGTAGACCCATGCACACATGCCCATTGATTTTTGGAAAAGTGACGAAATAAAGAAGCAAAACCCTTTTAACAAAAGGGTTGAAATAATTAGATATTTATAGGAAGAAGGGAAGAAAGAAAAGATAGAATGAAAGAAAGCCAAAATAAAAAAGGAAAGGAAGAAAAAAGAGAGAAAACAGAAACTCACCCTTACTCTTATGTTTTAAACAAAGCTAACTGGAAGGGACCATGTACCGAAAGTAAGATGTAAAACTGTTTTTTTAAAAAAAAAATAGGAGAAAATCTTTAGGATTTAGAGCTGGGAAGAGTTCTTAGTCTTGACACCAATAGCATAATCGGTGAAGGAAAAAATGATAAAGAATGATCAATTTTCAAAACTCAGTGGAACAGGAAGCCTCAGGCCCTGGGTCACCCATGGAAGAACTAACTTAACAATATACGGCCAGATCACCTTTTGCAAGGATTCTAGAATCCAGAAAAGAGCGTGCAGTCCTGTGGATGAGCACAAAGCCTAAAAAAGCTCCTTCTCTTGGGTAGGAAAATGTACTGCCTGCCACTCCTAGCCCCTCACTTACCCTGAGAAAACTCTTTACTCCCAGTCTCCCACTCAGGAGGACAAGAGAAGAGTGGAATATGCATGTGATTTCCTAGGTTTGGGAGGCTGCTCCAGGAACTGGTCTCTGGCTCAAAGTGCAGATAGCAAGCAGCACAGTCTGTCTGTGACATTGGGGACCGCTAAGAGCAAACCCATATGGTTGGGTGAGCAGGATAGACTGCAGTACCACAAAATGACACCAGGGGGAGACAGAGATTGGGGATCCCTAGAGGAAGCCGGCACAAAGGGTCTCTTAATAGAGAAATGATACAAGACCCACCATGAAGCACCCCTAGAAAGGACAAGAGGGGTCCTCAGAACCACCAGTTGGGTTTCTCTATGAAGGCAGTCTGGAAGACTGAGAGAGGTGCGTTTTTTCAAAAACTCAAACCTCAACCGTAGATCACAAGGCATACCAAAAAGAGGGGAAAGAGGGAGGGCACCAAGGAAGGCACACACCGGCTCTGCAGAAATCAACCCTACAGAGCCGGATCCATGAATTGCCTGACAAAGAGTGAAAATTAGCCAGGTGTGGTGGTGCACTCCTGTAACCCCAGTGGCGTGGGAGGCTGAGGCAGGAGGATGTGGAGTTCAAAGCCAGCCTCAGCAAAAGCGAGGTGTTCAGCAACTCAGTGAGACCCTGTCCCTAAATAAAATACAAACTAGGGCTGGGGATGTGCCCCAGTGGTCAAGTGCCCCTGAGTTCAATCCCCGCACCAAAGGGGGAACAAAAAAGAACAAAAATTTAGCTCTCCTAAAAGAGAACACAGACAAACAAATCCAATCAGAAATAGTTGCCAACAAAATGAGATAAGAAGGAACAAGGCAGAAGGGCAGAAGGATCTGGAATGAAAGAACAAGTTAAGTGAATGGGAAAAAGCAACAGAGGGATCAAGAGCAGAACTGACGAATCAGGAGTAGAAGAAGGAATCAGTGAATTTGAAAGCAGGCTTGTTTGAAATCATAGAGCTAGAGAAGAAAGAAAAAAAAATGGAGGAAAGTTTAAGAAACTATGAGACACCATCAGGCAGACCAATAGATGCAATATGGAAGTCCCAGAAAGAAAATGGAGAAAGAAAGGAACAGAGAGCCTAGTTGAAGAAATAATGGCTGAACATGTCAAAAAGACACCTGAATCCCACTGATAGGGCAGCACAATTCACTACAGCCAGGATACGAAATCAGGCAAGCTGTCCATCAAGGTGCTTAAAACTTGCCATACATACACCAGGGAATATTATTCAGCCATGAACATAATTAAATCCTGTTACTATTCATAGCAAAATGGATGGCACATCATGTTAAATGAAATAAGTGGATACAGAGATAATCACCACATGTTGTCTTTCATGTGAGAACACTAAAAAAGTTGATTTTGAAGTAGAAAAGGACAGAGTAGTGGCTATCAGTGGTTAGGAAGGGAGAGGTGGAGAGACGGGGAGGAAGGCTGGAGAGTGGGTACCAGAGCGGAGTTGGCTGGGAGGAACTTGAACGCTCCAAACACAAAGAAAGGACAAGGAGATAGCACTGCTATTTTCCCTGCCTTGCTCAGTAGGAGTCCTGTACTCATATGGAAACATCACACTGTAGCCTAGAAGTACAGATAATTGTTACATGTGAATTAAAAAGAAAAAGAAAGCTTAAAAATGATACAATGGCTAAATACTTCCTAAGGTTCAGGGAAGAGATAGATGTGCCAATTCAATAACCTCAAGGAACTATAACCAAATGAAACCCCAATAAACCCTAAGCCTTTCTAATCATGGTCTCAAAAGTCACAGACAGAGAGTCTATAAGAAAGGGACACGAGATAGCTTCAAGCCACGTAGAAAACAATGTCAAAATGTGAAAGCTAAAAAGTAGTTGTTTTCTGGTTTTCTTGGTACTGGGGATTGAACCCAAGGTGCTTAACCACTGAGTCACATTCCCAGCCTGTTTTAATATTTTATTTAGAGATAGGGTCTTGCTGAGTTACTTAGGGCCTCGCTGAGTTGCTGAGGTTGGCTTTGAACTCTATCCTCCTGCCTCAGCCTCCTGAGCTTCTGGGATTATAGGTGTGCGCCACCATACCCAGCAAAAAACTTGGTTTCAAAGTAAAAGAGCAGAATAGTGAGCCAATAGTAAGTTCTTGCCTGTAAGTGAATATGTTAAGTGCAAATGAACTAACCACCCCCAACATACATACATATATATATATATATATACACACACACACACACACACACACACACACACACATACATACATAGGTTGGTGAGTGATTAAAAAATATCCAGCTATATATGCTCTCCACAAGGGACTCATTTTAAAACTAAGGACACACATAGGCTGAAAGTGAAGGAATGGCAAAAGTTAACCCATGAAGACAGAGACTAAATAGAACAGGGGTGTCCACCCTTGTGTCAGACACACTAAGACAGGTGAAGTCATAACCTGTCACAAATAGAAAAGGACATCATACAACAACAAAAGGGTCAATTCATCGGGAAGATGGAATGATTATTAATATGCATGCTCCTAACATTCGACCTGCCAAGTAGATAAAGCAAACATTGACAGATTGGAGGTAGAATTAGGAAGAAACGCAGGAGTTGGAGATGTCAATGCTACACTTTCAAGAATAGATAAAGCTGCCAGGAAGAAGATCAATAAGGAACTAGAGAATGGGAGCAAATCGGCAGACCAGCTGGATCTAACAGACATCTGCAGAACAGAACAGCCCCAGAACATCTCAGCCCCAGAACAACAGAACACAAATATTTTTTCTCAAGGGCACAGTGAACATTCTCCAGGATTGACCACGTGTTAGACCAAAACAAGACTTGGCAAATTTAAGAAGACTGAAAACATTTTTTTTTATTAGTTGGTCAAGACAGTACAATGATCTTGACATATCATACATTTGATCTGAAAACAATTTTTTAAAAAAGGATTTTCTGACCATAATGGTCAAAATTACAATGGTATTTTTTTTTTAGGAGACAGAAGAAGACATGGTAAAAATTCAAAAAGAATCTAAAGGGATGCTGAGAAACCAAAATAACCTTGAAACAAAACAAAAATGGAGGCTTCACAATTTCTGATTTAAAAATTCACTAGAAGCCACAGAATTCAAAGCTGTGTGTTACACCCACTATTATCTATACTCATCATGCACCCCCCCAAAAAAAATTTAAAATAGTGTATATGACTACTAAAACTGACATGTAGATCCATGTAATAAAATAGAAAGCCCAGAAATAATCTCTTGGATTTGGGGCCAAATGAA
Source organism: Urocitellus parryii (assembly GCF_045843805.1). Taxonomy (NCBI): domain Eukaryota; kingdom Metazoa; phylum Chordata; class Mammalia; order Rodentia; family Sciuridae; genus Urocitellus; species Urocitellus parryii. Next base: position 69,557,475 of record NC_135543.1, on the reverse strand, counting down.
CTCTGAAAGTGTGCCAAGGTCACACAATGGAGAAAGGACATTCTCTCCAACCAATAGAGTTGGGGAAACTGGGTATCCAAGTGGAAAAGGAAGCAGTCAGGTGCTTACCTTACACAATACCCAAAATTTTACTTGAAGTGGATTAAAGACCTCAAAGTGAGACCCAGAAGGATTAGACTCTTACAGGAAAACAAGGGGAAACTTCAGGACGTTCAATTTAACGAGATTTCTTGGAGCTGATATCACAAACCGAGAGAATAAAAGCTAAAAGACACAGGTGGTCCTGCACCAGACTTAACTGTGACTTGCCAGAGGGGACCATCCACAGGGAGAAAATGCAGGCTGGGGGATGTGAGAAGGGAAGCACAGGCCATGGAGAAGGTGGAAATCGCTCCCAAACCCCCCTACTGATGAGTACAGAAAATGTGGCGTGTGTGCCCAATGAACATGGTTGAATAATTTTTTTAAAGGCAATTCTAACAGATACCATAACGTGAATGAAACTCAAGGACTGCTACGGTTCAGACATTAGGTGACCCTCAAAGCTCATGAGTGAACAATGCAAGAAGGTTTGGAGGTGAAATGATTGGGTTAGGAGAGCATTCACCTAATCAATGAGCCTAATCAGTTAATCCCCTGAAAGGGATTGACTGGGTGGTAACTGTAGGCAGGTGGGGTGTGGCGGCAGGAGGTGGGGCACTGGGGGCATGTCTCGGAGTTTATGCTTTGCCCCTGGTGAGGAGTCTCTCTCTGAAGTCTGGTGGTTATGTGCTGAGCTTCTTTCCTCCTCTAATCCTCAGCCATGATTTTCTGCCTCACTCAGTCACAGAGCAATGATGGATTCAGCTGTCTGTGGACAGAGACCTCTGAAACAAATCAGCTCCCACAGATATTCCTTCCGCTAAAATTGTTCTTGTCCTATCTTTTGGTCATAGCAACTCAAAAGCTGAAAAAAACCAAGGGCATTCTGCTAAATGAAATAAGCCAATCACAAAAGACATAGACTTCGTGATTCCACTTCTAGGAGATAGCTAAAGTAGTTAAAGTCATAAAAACAGACTTGAATACCAGTTCCCAGGAGAAAGGGGAGGAGGAAAATGAGGAATTTGCTCCACGGGTACGGAGTTTCAGTTTCGCAAGATGAAAAAGTCCTGCAGATCTGTTGCATGACCATGTAAGTCCATATGACCCTACTGAACTCTGGAGTTTAAAATGGTCAAGATGGTAAATTTTATCTTCTTCCCTACAATTAAAAATTTAAAATCAAATAAAATCAGAAGGTATACATACATACGAAAAACATCGACATAAAAAAATAATAATCCCATGAGACATTTTACCAAAAAACAGCAGATACGTTCATGAAAAGGCTTTCACATATTAGATACTGAGCAAATGTCAATTAAAACCCCAGTGAGGTGTTTTTACAGACTGTCCAGAATGGTTAAAATAGAAATAATGATAACCAATTACAGGCAAGGATGTAAAGTGACCAGATCAGATGTAAAACACTCAATGGTTAGATACGGCTTATATGGGAGGTGTCCCCCAAAAGCTCATATCTGAGACAATGTAAGAAGGTGTAGAGGTGGAATGATTTGGCTCTGAGAGTTTTAACCCAATCAATACATCAATAATAATAATAATATTAATTCTGATAGGAATTAACTGGGTGGTAACTGTAGGCAGGTAGGGTTTGGCTGGAGGAGGTGGTTGGATGAGGGTATGCCCTTGGAATATGTATTTTGTCCCCAAAGAGCGGAGCTGTCCCTTTCTGCTTCCTGGTGGCCTTGTTCCGAGTGGCTTTCCTCCTCTCGACCCTTCCGACGTGATGTTCTGCCTCACCCCAGACCATCATGGTACAAGGATGGAGCCAGCTGTCTACGGACTGAAATCTCTCAAAGCATGAATGCCAAACACATGTTTCATCCTCTAAAACTGTCCGTGTCAGGTCTTTTATTCACAGTACCAAAAAACAAAAATAAATAAATCATAAAAGACTAAACCCAGTCAAATACAACTGGATGGCTGTTCTAGAAAGTGTTTGATCATATCATTTAGACGTTAACGTTAAACCTACTCCATGATCCAGCAACTGTGCTCCTAGGCATGTATCCCAGAGAAATAAAACTCCTCCACAAAAATGCCTGTTCCCATGTATATCACGCTCCTATTTGTTGTAACTAAAAGCTGGAAATAATCGAGGCTGTCTTTCCGTGGATGGTCAGTCATACCTGTGGTACTTCAATACCAAGGAGCACTGCTCAGCAGGATGAAGAATGAACTATTTATATTCACAGCAAGGTAGATGGACCTCCAGCAAATGACCCTGAGAGAGCAGTGCCAATCCAAAAAGGTGATGTCTTGCATGATTTTATTTATACGATGTTCTTAGATTAAGAAAATGCAGAAGTGGAGCACAGATTAGCAGTTGTCGAGGGTTACACAGGCAAGAGATAGGTGGGATGTGATGGTGGAGGGACCCTTGGAGATGGAGAGACTGTGAATCTTGCCTGGATCAATGCTGATATTCTTATTTACTAGACTGCTATGTCATTTTGGAAGGTGCTACCATTGAAGGGAGAGGATTAAAAATTTCACAGCATCTATTTGTAATAATTCAAATACAAAAATAAAGGAGGAGGAGGAGGAGGAGGAGAAGAAGGAGGAGGAGAAGGAGGAGGAAGAGGAGGAGGAGAAGGAGGAGGAGGAGGAGGAGGAGAAGAAGAAGAAAAACTAATTGTTCCACTAAGTCTGAGCATGTTCTGTCTCTGCCATCCCTGTGTCTACCTGGCTGATGCGCTTTTCATTTTATTGACCTGTGTTTCCATCTATAGTCATTTCTTTCAGCCTGAAAGATTTCCTTTACCATTTCTCACAGTACAGATCTGCTGATGCTGAGTTATTTATTCTACATGTATTTATTTTGGCTTGGTTTTTAAAGTATTTTGCTGGATACGCAATCCTAGATTTTGATAGATATTTTTTTCAGTGCTTTAAACACATTGTTTTCTTGTTTTGTGACATTGAATTGATTTCTATATAAGAAGCCCACAGTCATCTTTATCTTTCTTGTGCTCCATATAGGACAGATTGAGCACCCCAGTCCAAAAATCTAAAACCTAAGAAGTTCCAACATCTCACAGTTTTTTTTAGAGATGGTTGGGGTGGGGGTGGGATTGAAAAAAATTCCAAACCACAAATCTTTGTATCATGTAAAGCAATTATTTTACAATAGTGCATAAAATTATCTTCAGTGCATGTGTATGAAATGTATACACACAGTTACTTTTTTGTGTTAATTTTTATATTTAGACTTGGGTCTCATCCCCATGATAGCTCTCTCTATATATACATTTGCCTATATGTGTATATATATATATATATATATATATAGGCAAATATTAAAAAAAATTTTTTTAAATCTGGAATCCAAAACACTTCTTATCCCAAGCATTTCAAAGGAGGGTTATTAAACCTGTGTGCAATTTTTTTTTCTCTGACTGATTTTAAGAATTTATTTGTTGTACTAGCTTAAGCAACTAGATGATGATGTTGCAAAAGAAATAGTTTAATCCTCAGAAATAATTTAATCCTTTTGCATCTCGCTTTCAATATTTGGTAGACAGGAGAAGAACTGTTCTCAATTTGGGATTAATGATTCCCGTCCTCAGAGGCAAGACCCTCTGTGTACTCTATCCAGTGTCCTTTGAATAGCTTTCCACTCCAGTTGGTGAGATCATGATCATACCCGATTCTTGGCCTGCCATGAGCTTGCTGGTCATTTTGGGTGAGGCTTTTCCCTGCCGTGGTCCATTTTCCCTGTGTGTGTTCTGAGCAGTACTCAGCAGAAAACTCGGTGAGAACCCTTAGCAAATGTCCAGAATTCTCCCCTTATCAACTCTCTTCTCCTGTGCTCTGTCCCCTGAGTCTTCAGATGCCTTGGTCTTCTCAGAACCTTGTCCCCTCAGCAGGGAATCTGATGGCCTGAGACCACTCTCCCAGGAGCTGGCAATTCAGAACTGATCTCATGTGCGTTCTCTTGCTCAGAGGTAGCTGTCTTGGTTGGCCGGTTTCCATCCCCTTGATATTTCTTCCCTATATTTTGTCTACATTTCACTTGTTTCTGGGAGGAAGATAAATCCAGTTCGTTTTGCTCCACCTTCACCAGAAAGTAACAAGAACTTGATAGCACAAGTAGGTTGGATAAAAGACAGCATTCTTGCGGCCAACAAGAAGCACCTTTGAACTGTAAAAACACAAACAAAGTAAAATAAATGGAGAGGAAAAGATACACTAAGCTCGCAGAAATCAAAACAAGGGCACAGTGGTTCTATTAGTACCAAAGCAGATTTCAGAGCAAAGCACATTACCAGGAATAAAAGTCCATAAATTTTAACAGCATCAATTCATCAAGGAGATGTTAACAGTCCTAAACATTCATGCACTCGTAACAGAGCTTCAAACCACTGGAAAGGAAAATTGATAAAATTGCAAAGAGAAATAGATAAGCTCACAAAATTCCAAGATTTTTCAATCCTCCTCTCTTAATAATTTATAAGGTAAAGGAATTAGAACTTAAACAAGCAGTCTGCTTAATAAGGGTGGACAGAAAATCAGTAAGGATCCAGAGAACCCCAAGAACACTGTCAACCAATTTGACCTGATTGACATTTACCCAAGAATACCCAACAACAGAAAGCACACATTTTTTTAAAATTACACAACAAAGATTGACCCAGATAGACCACATTAGACCCTATTCTGAACCACTAGTCTTGATAAGAGATTCAAAATTTATAAAGCATATTTTCAGCCACAGAATTAAGTTTGAAATATATAACAGAGAGATCCATGGGGAAATCTGAAAATATTTGGAAACCAGCACACACTTAAATAAGACTTAAATTAAAAGAAAAAGGGTGAACCTATCCACTGTAACAGCTCAAGAAAAATAAAAAATATAGAAGAGAATAAAAATTTTATTTTGTGCATGAGATAATTATTTACATCTATGAAGAAAGCAACAACCAGGCTTCTAGAACTAATAAATGATGTTAGCACAGTTGAATAATAACAGATCAATAAGCATGAAACAGTATTACTTATATAAACTAGTGGCAAACATTAGATACTGAAAATTTTGAAAAGAGACAATATCATTTATGATGCCATCAAAAAATAAGTTACCTACAGATAAATTTAACAAAAAAGTAAGAGACTTGTAATACCACAGACCAAACGACATTGATTATTGATGAGAGATTAAAGATGGTATAAATAAATGGAGAGACATACAAATTTGTTGTTTGAAAAATTTAAATTAATATGTCTGTTTTCTCCAACTTGACTAAATATTTTAATCCCTATCAAAATCCAAAAATCCATATGAGAATGGAAAGACCATACAATTACCAAAACAAGTTTGAACAAAAAAACCAATGTTGAAGGACTAACATTACCAGATTTCAATATTTGCTACAAAACAGAAAGCATGAGAGTATAATTTTGATATAAAGATGTACAAATAAATCAATGGAACAAAATATAGAATCTAGAAATAGACTCACACACACACACAAATGATTTTGACAAAAAAGGTTAAAAACTCTTCAATGGGAAAAAATATAGTATTTTCCATAAATGGATCTCTCTATGTTAAAAAATTAACTACATGCAAGAATTAGCAAAGTATGAGCCATCTGTAAAACTTAAAATTATGAAACTCTGAAGAGAAAACCAGGAGGAAATCTTTTGACACTGACTTAGCAAAAAAATTCTTAGATCTGACCCCAGAAGTATGAGTCACAAAAGAACAAAATTGATAGGTTGGATTTCAACAAAAGTAAAAGCGACTGCTCTTCAAAAGACACTTTTAAAATAAGAAAAAGATGAGTCATAAACTGAGAAAAAGTATTTCCAAAGCATGTATGTATGAAAGGACTGTATCCAGGATACATGAGGAACTTTCAACTCAATCCTAATAAAAAACAATCCAACTTCAAGGTATTGAACAGAGGAACAACTATTTGAACAGATGCTTTACCAAACCAACCAACCAACTAACAGACAAAAACATGAATGATCAATGACTACATGAAAACTATGTTAAAATCACTAGCTATTAAGGAAATGCAAATTAAAACCTCAAGGAGAAGCTGTGGCACATCTTCTATGATTTCTATGATGGTTGGTTGAGGTGAAAAGGTACCCCCACACACATACTGGTGAATATGAGCAGGAAACTGCAGTTTCCATACTGCTGGGGGAATGGGAAATGGTACAGCTCTTCTTGGAAATGATCTGGCAGCCTCTTGGGAAAGTCAATGTCTTTCTACCATAGGCTCCAGCCAACTCCCGAGAGTCTATCTGAGATGAAAGAAAGCCTGTCTCCAAAGAAATGTGCACCCATGAATTGTCAAGAGAGCTTCATCTGTAATCGCCAAAAGGTGAGTAGGGAAGCACTCCAAAATAAGAACTCTGCAATGAGATATCTCTGCAATGAGATAACTCTCCATATTAAAAAGGAATAGGATAATGATAATTCTGGAACCTGCATGGATCCAAAATTACTATGCACAGAAAGGGAAATCAGGCAAAAATGGATGATCAAGTTTATGGAAGACTCTGGTGAGTGAAAAGTAATACATAGAGCCAGAGGGCAGCTAAGTGGTTGCTGAGGGCAGAGTAAGGGTGGTAAGAAGAGAGGAATTACAGAGAGACGTTGGGAAATTGGGTGGAGTGTGGAGGGAGGTCTTCACTATTTTAACTGTGGTGATGTTGTCCAAGACTTAGACGTATGCTCTAGTTCATCCAATTATATCCCTTAAATATGGATGCTTTAGGATATGTCAGTTAGACTCCAATGCACCCGTTAGGACAAAGGAGCACAGTGTGTACTGTCCTGATAATGAACCCCCCCCCCCAGCCACAGTCCCCAGGGGAAACCACAGTTATGAAATAAAACTTCCTATTTCACAAACACAGGGTGCACAAACCAATTTTACTACTGCCAAAATAAGGGAATTGGAGATACACACTCCAAACAGCAAGACTCTGTTCTAGACTAGCTTTGGGCTGGGGCACGAGCGTTCTTTGAAGGAGCACGGTGACGCACTGGGGACTTCTGTTCATTTTAATTATGCCCTTGGCCTGCTGAAAATAAACCAACGACTCGTGAGGATGAGGAGTTCATGGAAACACTGATAGGAAGAGACATCTGAAATCGACATTATTAGGCAATGCTTGGGTTTCTCTGTGGATATTCAAGAGCGCCTGCCCCATCATGCTACGGGGCTGAGCATATGTACATTTTTTAAAATAGAAGAGGTTCCTATTCAATGGTAGCATTTCACATGTTGGGCTTCTCACCAAAAGTGCAAATCACCAAAAAGGAAGGAACTTTTTTTTTTTAAATCAGACCTCTGCTGTCTGATGACTGTACACCCCTGCAGCATACTCTTAAGAGTTCTTGGGGGACACTCACCAACAGGAAGGCTGTAGCATTCCCTCCTTCCATGGAAAGATGAATTGCAGGAAGGAAAGAGTAAAGGGGAGAAATAGCAAGAGAGGACACACTGCCTTGTCACAAATTGGAACCTGGTGCTCTCTTGTTGAGCCAGCAACATTGTACACTGCACAGGATGTGTATATGCACTGTGTGTGTGTGTGTGTGTGTGTGTGTGTGTGTGCGTGCGCCTTAACCCTGGCAAATAGGCTCTTATTTCTGAAGAAAATTTTAGCTGGAAAAAAAAATAACATGATTCCAAAAATTCATTCAACAAGGGGAAAGAGCCGACTAGAGAGCCAGGCTCAGGTCAGACAGACAGAAGGAAACATCATCCAAGAAGAGGCCAGCTAAGCCCTTAGGCCCAGGAGGCCCAGGAGCTGGGGCTCATGATATTTTTAAGGGTTCATGAACATGTTTGACTTTTAATATCTCTGAAATTTAGAAGAAAAATAAATACATAACCATGAATTTAGTTCCACATACATTTGCCTTCATACCAGCAGAGTGGTGATGCTTGACTTTTTCCCCTGGAGGAAGGAGCTCATCATGGAGGCAATAAGGGCCTCAGGTCTCAGCCATCATAAAGCTTCCTGAAGGCAGCTGCTAAAGAGACCTCGGGTGCCATTAGAAATGAAGGCTCAGGGCCTCCACAGAGTCAGGGGTCTGTGGCGTGGACAGCAGCAGGAGCCCTGAGGCACCTTCCTTGGGCGAAGAAGCAGTAAGTAGCAGGTGAGCACTGGAGGAGATGTGTTTGGTCCCTGGGGCAGGGGTACCACTGAGGGGGGCCAGGAAAGAACTGGTAGGTATCCGCTCCAAGACACTGGCCTGCAGTGTCTCTCATCTTCCACTTGCACAAAAACAAAGCAAATGGGAAGGCCCTTTGACCATCGACTAAAGTCTTCAAAGAAAAAGCAGGAGGACTTTGACTACCCAGCTTCATCTTACCTGTTCTTCCTTATCTTTTTTCTAATCCTTTCTCTATCTTCTTTTCTAATAATTTGCACAATTCATGAACGTAGCTTCAGCCTCTTTTATTTATCTCCAGGGAAATTTTCCGAAGAAAATTTTAGCTGGAAAAAAAATGATAACATGATTCCAAAAATTCATGATGGGATGAGGAGGTGGACTTTCATGTGCCAAGAAAAAAACCATGTCAAGTGACATCATAAAAACAAAGGAACTCCACTCAGCATACACTGCTCATTTAACTTCTAGAAGGTTCCATGGGCTTTACAAAGTAGCAGTATATGCAAGTTGTATTCTGATAAAGTGTTTTAAATCTCTGAACCAATTCAAGTCCCAAACACGTGTCTCTGGCACATTCAACCTCTTCCGACTGGTTTCCTGGTGTGGTCACTCTCCCAGCCTTGACCTTCACTGTGACTGAGGCGGACACTTCCTTGGGCCCTCAGCAAGTGTGTGGGGCTGGTGTGAATCTGTCACCAGGGTCTCCATGTGAGCAGGGCTGGAACTTGGGCCTGTTGGTGGATTGTGATTCACAAATCAAGCTTGGGTGTAGAAGGTTCTGAGAGATTCCATCCTTACCCAATAATGGAAAGAGTTCCATTGGCTTCTGCAGAAAAAAAAGGTGACCTTCAAAATCAAAAGGTCAATCTAAACTTCTAATGAGACAAGACCCACTTGGCTTCAGTGATGACCGACGAAGATCCCCAAAGTGATGATAAGTATCGACACCAATGTCTGTCCACTGTGACAAGTCGGAGACGGAGAGGCCGGGTCAGAGCACAGAGTGTGGGCTGGTCCATGACATTCACAGGTGGAAGTCTGGCACCAACCAACATTCATTTTCTAACCAAGAGACACTGAGAGCCAAAGGAGCAGATTTCCCATGTTTTATTTTTAATACATATTGGTCCTCTACATGGTGCACATACCTTTTTTCTAATAATTGGGCAACTTACAAACATGTCTTCAGTCTCTTCTATTTATCAGTGCATTCCAGTTCTACATAATTATGGGTTCATTTTGACGTATTCATAAATGCATATAAGTACAAGCCCTGTTGCTTCCTCATTCCCTCCCCTCCTTCCTCACCCTGATCACCTTTCTCTACTTTATTGGTCTCCCATCTAGTTATTTATTTTGAGGATAATTTGAGTGAAGCTATCCATATTTCTTTATCAAAGTTTATATAAATTATACAAACTGTTCTATAATTTTGGTCCATTATCTATTATTTTCCAAATGGTCCAATTTAGAAATAATGTACTGATGTTCTAAGAAAGCACATTTACTTGGACTATACCCAAAGGACTTAAAACAGCATACTATAGGGACACAGCCACATCAATGTTTATAGCAGCACAATTCACAATAGCTAAACTGTGGAGCCAACCTAGATGCCCTTCAGTGGATGAATGGATAAAAAAAAATGTGGCATATATACACAATGGAATATTACTCAGCAATAAAAGAGAATAAAATCATGACATTTGCAGGTAAATAGATGGCGCCGGAGAAGATGATGCTAAGTGAAGTTAGTCAATCCCCCCTAAAAAAAAACAAATGCCCAATGTTTTCTCTGATATAAGGAGGCTGACCCATAGTGGGGTAGGGAGAGGGAGCATGGGAGAAATAGATGAATTCTAGATAGGGCATAGGGGTGGGAGGGAAAGGGAGGGGACAGGGGATTAGCAAGGATGGTGGAATGTGATGGACATTATTATCCAATAATAATATGTAAATAACATACTTTATTTACAAACTGAGATATGAAAAATTGTGGTATATATGTGTAATGCAAAAAAAAGTACGTATATAAAGACATGAATTGGCATGAACAAACTTTATAATGCAAAGATATGAAAAATTGTGCTCTAAATGTGTAGTAAGAATTGTGATGCATTCTGCTGTCATGTAGTTAAAAAATAAAATCAATAAAAAAGAGAAAAAAAAGAAAGCACATTTAACTGCTGATTTCTTTAATTTTCTAATAACTCCAGCAAAATTAAATGGCTATACCTTAACAGAATGAGTGTGGGTGTTGTGGTTAGAATATGAAATGTCCATATTTATTTTGAGGATATTTTGAGGATACTAATGCAATGGACATTACAGCTATTGGTGAAATTGGAATGAACGGTCATAGGGTCATATGTGCACATAGCACCACTTGGTCAACATCATTTCCAGATTCTTCTCCTTTCTCTCCCTTCTTCTCTCCCCCTTAGTGCCCCACTTCTGATCCACTGATCTTTTTGTTTTCCCAAGTTCCCCTGTTTGTGTTCCCTTTCCCCCTTTGACATCTGCATGGGAGAGAACGCCTTCAACCCTGACTTTCTGAGTCTGGCTGATTTCACTTAGCGTGATGTTCTCCAGTTCCATCCATTTACCTACAAATGAAATAGTTTTATTCTTTATAGCTGAATAAAACTCCATTTATACATATGCCACATTTTCTTAGTCTTTTTTTTTCTTTAAATCACTTCATCTGTTCTTAAAAAGACGAAGCTTTCTCCAGGTCATTGAGTCCAAGAGAGATCCTTTCAATACACCTCCCTGGATCTTTGTATCATGTGACGTCTCTCCTCTCTTGGAGAGGGACTGAGCCAGGTCCCTGGAGACAGAGTGCTTTTCTCAGTAGGGGCTGTCTTCCAACCCAGGCTAACAGAGGGCAGGAGGGTGCTAGCTATCCTTACCTCATAGGTGACAAGGTGAATATCTGTGTTAGGGATGGGGCAGTGACTTTAAAAAATGATGCTCATGGGGGAATCCTGAAAAATACATTGATTTGAAATCCTTCTTATGCCTTGGCTTGAGATTTGTTTTAACTACAAAGTTATAGATTTCATATTTTTATCTGATTTGGTTGGGACAACTAAAATTTAGAAGCAATGCCTCCCTTTGTCCTGTTGCTTGTGAAGAGAGGGTTCCTGGGCAAAAGGAAATGAAGGGAAATGAACATTTACGTCAATGATTGAATTGATCTCCTGTTTATTATGTGCATGCGTGTTCCCTACTTAACATACATCATTTACAATTATTTGGTGTGATTTATCATAAAAAGTTTTCTACACACTATTTAATCAGCTTTTCATTGTTGTGACAAATAGCCGAGAAAAACCATTTAGAGCAGGAAATATTAGTCATGGTTTCAAAGACTTCAGTACATGGTTGGCTGGCTTCATTGCTTTGGGTCTGAGGTAAGACAGAACATTATGGCAAAAAGGTAAAGCAGAGGATGCTGCTTAACTTTGGCAGCCAGAAATCAGAGAGAGAGAGAGAGAGAGAGAGAGAGAGAGAGAGAGAGAGAGAGAGAGAGAAAGAGAGAGAGTGAGTGTCCAGGGACAGAGTATAGTCCCGAATGACATGCTCGTTACTTCTTCTGTGTCTCACCTGCCTACAGTTTCCACTACCTCACAGTAGTCCATTTAACTACTAAAGTTTTAATCTACATATGAGTTCAGAGCTCTCATCATCCGTTCACTTCTTCCATAGCCCCTCCTGTGGACATTGCTGCATTGGTTACCACACCTTCACCACGTGAGCTTTTGGGGGACATTTCAGATCCTAACCCACAACACCCACACTCATTCTTTTAAGGTATAGCCATATAATGTTTTCTGGAATGATTGGAAAATTAAAGCACACACAATTAAATGTGCTTCCTTACAACATTTGTACATTATTTCTATATCAGACCATTTGGGAAATAATAGATAACGAACCCAAACTATAAAACAGTTTGTATAATTTATGTAAACTTTGATAAAGAAATATGGACAACTTCACTCAAATTATCCTCAAACTCTAGTTTCTACATTTCTATAAGGAAGAGAACTTCAGAGGATTTTAAGGTATCATATCATACAAGGATAGTTCCTTTATTTCTATAAATATTGAAAATTCCTACCTCCACTTCCAGTAACAATACAGCACAATGATTCTTTTATAATTTCCTGCAGTTCCCATTAGCAAATAGCCTTTGGAATTTACAGAGAACCCATTTGCAAATAGTATATTCAAATGACTTGCCAGGTGGCAATTAATGATAGATTTGAACCTGTGCCAGTTGCCATAAAGAAAAGGGAATAGTGAACCACACGGGATATTTAGTCAGACGTGGGTCCTACTGCAAGGACAAAAGTGTCCTCGTACCAGGGTCATGGCAGGTGCACCAAAATGAAGATAGGGGAAAACTTGACCCAAGCACTTGGTAGGAGGAGGAACTCTAATCCAACAGGAAGCCACCGCTACCTGCTCTTCCCTACTTTACACTGATTCAGGAGTGGTGCTTGTGTCACGTTTTTTGAACCTCGCCCCTCCCCCAGGCCCAGCCTAATGCACTACTGGGAGGTAGAATCCTTAGGAGAGGGGGCTGAGTGGAAGGAAGGAAGGCCATTGAAGGGGACCCTCCCTGTCCCCCTCACGTTTCTCTCTTTGGTTCTCAGCAGACAGGAGGTGAACAGGCCTCCACCACCATGCACTCCCACCACCGTGTGCTGCCCCACCACAGGCCCAAGGCAGAAAGACCACGTGAACTGAAACCTCTGAAACCAGGAACCAAAACAGACCTACTTAGAGATATCTCTGGGACTCTGTCACAGTGATAGCTGACCAATACAGGTGGATTTGCATGATCCTCACGGATGGCTAGGGTCAGTGTTTTGCCAATGTGACAACTTGAATATGTAGGAGATTGCTTGCATTTCATGAGGAGTCTGGATTAGTTCTTTGCCAGTTATGCTTTTTGACTGTCTCCGTCTTTCCCTGATTTAAGAGGCAGGTTAAAAATAAAGGTTAAGTTTTGCAGAGAGCTCTCTGAATGTCTCTGAAGGAGCATCCTGCAGTGGCTACCGGTGTGTTTAGCTCATAGGACCCCGAATGGTCACACAGCACAGTCCACTGAGGACCCGATTCCTACCCAATCATGATGGCCAGCAGTCGGCATGCTATCCGCTTTCAGTCAGTGAAATCAACATGAGTTCTGCAACATCATGTCACAGAATAGCTTCACCTGGGAACCAGTTTCTCTAAGCCCCACACAACCAGCCCCACAACCCAGATGTGGAAGTGAGATGAGGAGACTGCTAGTGTAGGTCTCATTCAATAAGCAAGACAGAGGGGCGGAAAGCTTGCTACCCACCGTCCCAACTGTCCTGCAGGTGAAACAGAGAGCACGGGCCGAGCTGGAACCGCACAGTGGACTTGGACAGAGTTAGCAGATAGCCTGAGGAGCAGAGAGTGGGAGGGAGCTTCCACATGTGGGAGAGTCACATGACTTGGAACCTCGGTCGACTTGGTGAATGGGGACGAGGAAGCCAAAGCCCACCTGGTGTCTCGGACCAGAGCAACGGGAGAAGAGAGTCATTCTGAACATAAATGGAAACGTCCTCCACAGAGAATACCGGACCAGGTGGCAAGGCTGGAAGGAGGCTGTGAGATGGACCATCCATCACCAAGAACAGAACGATGAGCCTTTACTGACACTGAGATACAGCAGATGAGGGGCTGGGATTGTGGCTCATGGTGATGGCACGTGAATGGCACTGGGTTCCATCCTCAGCACCATATAAAATTAGATAAACAAAATAAAAGTATTCTGTCTAACTACAACTAAGAAAAACATTTTTAAAAAAAAGATATAGCAGATGAGTCTAGGTGTCATCCCTAGTAGCTGGCTACCCTTCTACCATGAGCTGTAGACTTACAAATGATAAAAATGGAAAATTTCATATCTGCATGTTTTACTATGTGCATTTTAATTTAAAACACACTGACCTTCCATTTAAATCTAAATAGTCTTTAATAAATATTTAATAAAATATCATTTTGAATAAATGATATTTAATGAAATGTCATTTTGAATTAAATGATACCTCACAAAATATTATTTTTAATTAAATGACATTTAATAAAATATCACCTTCAAGGCTGCCAACAGAAATAAAGGTGTAACGGGGGAATCAAGAAATAACTGATGAGGTTTTATGTAGAAGTAAAAATGATACACAGCTAGGAGTTGGCCATGGCTTCTCTTGAAGGCACTCAGAAGTGGGGAAGGGAACGTTTGTGTTATAAAAGTTGCCATGCTGTTGAACTTCTTAAACCATTTACAGCTATTATTTTGCAACAGTAATACTTTACCCTAAACATTATAAACTATATCATTTAGATAATTAAAAACATGATACTGCTTTATAAAATTTATCTCTAGGAGAATCCAAAGTCCTGCATATTGCAGAGAGAACTCATTTCAAATGTCTGTTTTTTTTCCACCAGAAGTATCCTTTCACTTATATGCATGCTGCTTCAACAATCTACCTCAGAAAAGTGATTTTCAGTCTCTGGAAGATACTCCTTGGTAGATGAATAAATCATCCCCATAAACAAGCAACTGTAAGCACATAAGCAATTCACAAGAGTCATAGACAGCCCTCAGGAAAAGAATAAATCCGTCATGGTAAAATACAATCCTTCCCCCCAAGAATTCCAATTAAACCTGCTCCTTAAAAGTGACAGCTATTGTGGATACATTTTTTTCAAGGAAAGGAGACAACTCTTCATAAGCCGGCTGATGGGGTCGCTCATGATTGTGATCAGTCGCATGTCATGAAGTAATTCCCAATATGTTGTATATCCACGCAATAAAATTGAAGTTTTCCCTCATATACTTGGATTTTACAATGTTTGTTTGGCTTGATGAATTACACCCAGAAGACCTGGGGAGACTTTGATTACTGACAATGTTTTTGAATGTCACACTGGGGAAAGACAGATTCTTTCTGGAGTTGTTTCACCTCATAAAAGTAGGTTATCAAACGCAAGTTCTACTTTTTTAATAACCAAGTCTATCTGAAACCTCTATTCATCTAACATAGTCACAAAAACATTCTCCCAACTGCAGCCTGAAGGACCTAAGGAAACAGTAGCAACCTAAATACACAAATTCTAGATAATAACCTGTCTCTTCTTGTTCCTATTGTCCAAAGCACACATTTTCAGGGAGATGTATAGGCAAATGATGTTAAAGAGGGTTACTTTTGCCTGACTTAAGCATCTGCATTATTTTCTTACAAACCTGTGAGAATTTTCCATTCCAAGAGCAATGTGGGTTTGATTAGTAAAGGGAAATCTGACTCCTCTTTTTTACAAATCTACTAAAACTCGTTCCTGTTCTGGCCCCAGCAAACGCAGAACAAGAACACCCCACTCTGTCTCTGCCATTGAAAACAGGTGGAACATCAAGACAAAATGTGTGATGTAGCTATTTGAGGGAGCTTGAAAGTACAATGTTTGTGTGAGACCACACAAGAATTTTCAGAGGTGAAATGATTAGATCATGAGAGGTACAAACTGTTCAATGGATCTACGGAAGCTCTTCAGGTAACTGTAGGCAGGAGGGTGTGGCTGTCCAGGGCCTGGAAGGGGGAAGGAAGGAATAGTTGGTGCTTAATGGGTACAGAGATTGAAGTGTGCAAGATTGATTAGTTCTGGAGTTCTACTGAGAGATACACATACTCGGTGTCACTCATTTATAAACTTAGAGTTAAGGTGGCAGATTGAACATTATGTTTTGTAGTGGAAGATGGTAGCCACTGGATTGGAAAAGAACACGAAGATCCCAGGTACCACCAAGCCAATGGCTAGTTCTCCATTTTTTTCTTCAATATTCCCTCGTCTGAAGCATCCTGAAGTTCAGAAGTTCAGAAGTAGAGCAAGGAAGTGTCAGCTCTCTGGTCAGGGTACCCAAAGGGGAGTCTGGGAGGCGGAAAGTCCTGCAGCAGATGCCCCCACCTGGTTGGCCTCTGGTAAAAACCTCATAGCAGATGGCCTCTCAGGGAAGCTCACCTGCAGGAGGGCAGAGAATCACATGGTGAGACAGGAAGCTACGGCATGGAGAACTGGTCTTGCTCTTTTACAACAATGTACTCTTGGGAGACCAACTGAGTACAGAGCCCCAGGAGAATTATATTAATCCCTCCCAAGGGCAGTGCCTCCAGTGACCTCATTAATCAGGTGGCATTCGACTCTTCCTCCTGAAGGATCCACCGTCTCGACACAGCCTCCTTGGGGACCAAGTTTCCAGCAATGGAAACATTGCAGGACAGACTCAAACTGTATTTAAATCTCAGCCAGTAGCTTTCGGGTAGCTAAGTGGGTTAACATAACAGCCAACGGTCCAGACAGGCTTGGAGCACGGAGCTCTGACCCCTCTGATTTTAATCATTTCTTTATAAATCAGCCTTTCCTCTAACTCGTGATTTCCTTGAATGAAGGAATCAGCCCTTTGTATCTCCAAACTCCGGTTTTCTGCCAGCGTTTGGAAGGTGATCAGTGCAAGTGGACCAAGGCCGATCAATGGCAATCTGTCTGTGTGTGCATAGGTAATGTGTGATGTGCACAGACAAAAGACATTGAGTATCACTGGGGAATATTTCAATAAGGGATGATCAACAACAGAATGATCTTGTGTCTTGATCTTCTCCTTTCCAATGGTGGATGCCCCGTGTGGCCGAACATGCCCCCATCTCTAACATCCAGCCATCACCACCACCACCGTTCACTCTTTTCTGAGAGAGGATGGGCTGAAACAAGCCACTAGTTCCACACAAAATGATGAAGGCTGTGTCTTTAGTGGACGTCTTCCACATCCCAGCAGGACTGAGACTGATAGCTCCTGAGCACTGCAGGCTGTACCCTATTATGAGAACAGCAGCATCAAAGCCAGGAAGCAGCCAAGATGAGAAGCAGCCACTCGTCTCTGGTTGAGATGGTACTCAGACCCACACATGCAGGCAGGTGCACAGTGTGTCAGACTTAGAGCTTCTCGCTGCAGTGCATCTGCCCTCGTTCCCTTAGTGCTCTGTGGACTCCCAGCCTTCTCTCTGCCTATCACCTACCAAACGGAACTTGGGGACTAAGAGCCCATCATTGCACTGCCTCGAAACCCATCCAGTTGGATCATTCAGCAACTCTCTAGAGTAATAGTGCAGAGTTGTTCTTAAAAATGATTTTATTATTTAATTGACAAGTAAAGTGCATGTATATATAGATAGACAGATAGATAGATACGTGTGTGTCTGTGTGTGTGTGTGTGTGCGAGCTAGCTTTCCATCACTGTAAGCAATACCTGAGAAAATCAACTTATAAAGAGAAAGGTTTCTGTGGACTCACACTTTTGGAAGCTCCCCTCCGTGACCACTTGGCCCTGGTGCTGTTGGGACTGTGGCAAGACAACACGTGGTGCCAGCAGTGCCCGGTAGAGCAAAGCAGCTCACGGCCTGGCTCGGGAGCCACAGAGGACATGCAAGAGCCTGGGATCCCACAGTCCCCTTCAAGGACATGCCCTCAGTGACCTGAAGGCCACCCCCACTAAACCCACCTCCTAAAGGTTCTATGGCCTTCCAATGGCACCACGGGCTGGGGGACAAGCCTTTAACATATGGGCTCTTGGGGGACATTCTAGATGGAAACTGTAGTGGTATATTTATGATGTATGATAGAATGTTCATTTTAAATATAAATGTACACACGCATACACTGTGAAATGACTGAATCCATCGAATTCGCCTAGGTATTACATCATGTACTGGCCTTTTTGGTGAGAACAGTTAAAATCTATTCTTTTTAATTTTCAAGTATACAATCTGGTATTACCTGTGGTCACCATAATGTCAAATAGACCTCTGGAACCTATTCTTCTATATAAGCTAAGTTTTGCATCCTTTGACCAACATCTCTCCCACCTCTCTTCCTCCTTCTCCCAGGCTTCCTTCTATACGATGGGTCTGAACTGCTCCCACGGCTCAGGAGAACTGACTGCAATACTCAAGCCCTGTGAGAAGTTCTTCTTCTAGTATATGCACTCTGGAAATTTCTACACATCTGCCAAAAAAGCAAATACAAGAAAGCTCATGGTAGCCGGGTACAGCGGCTCTTGCCTGTAATCCTAGGTCCTCAGGAGGCTGCGGCAGGAGGATCACAAGTTTGAAGCCAGCCTCAGTAACTTAGTGAGGTCCTGTCTCAAAATAAAAAAGTGTAAAGAGCTGGGGATGTGGCTCAGTGATAAATCATCCCTGGGTTCAAGCCCCAGTATAAAAAAACAAAACAACAAAACTCATAGTGGTTTTATTTAAAATTGAACTGAAGACAACCTAAATGTCCACTAAGAGTGAAATAATAAATAAAATTCCATAATCTAGTGATGTAGAATTCACAGGACATGGACAATAATCAGAAAATAGTGACAGATTTCAGCACAAGGCAAAAACAAAAGAAAAACTAGTGAAAATAGTTCACTTTATATAACGCTCAAAAAATGGGCAAAACTGTAGTCTTAAAACCCAAAAATGTCTGCTCTGCTTTGGAGGAGACAAGGCAGGCTTGAAGGAGGAGGCACAGCAGGGCCTGGTGGGAGGCTGGTGATGAGCATGCCTGAGCCTGGGGGTGGCCACACGGTGACATTCTTTGTGTGACCCTCCACAGATCTGTATGCTTTTAAGTGTTGTGCTTTTCTGTATGCACCCATCCTTCATTTTTTATCTAAAAGAAAAGCACATAAGCACATTTCAGATGTCTGCGTCTCTCAATTACTTAGTGTCTGATGCACATGCACTTTGTAGTGTGGGTAGGTAGACCCCAAACCAGTACATCTAAAAAATCAAACACACACAAGAAAAGCTCTTAATTTACAAATTCAACTGCTTTCTTTCTTTCTTTCTTTTTTTTTTTTTTTGAGGCTGATTGTTAGGGTCTGTAAACAGTCAGGATGGCGCCTGGCATTTTGCAGAGGGAGTGGTTTGTGAAGTAACACCAGCGAGCCATTAAGTGTGGAGATTCCTGATTGGTTGACTGCTGCATCTATTTTATGTTAATTAGATAAGCTGTGTGGAATGTGTATATGCCCCTCCTGTCCTACAATAAAGGGCTCCCACTCCTGCTGCATCAATCTACACAAGTTGTTCGTCATCCCCTGGTTATTTTGCTGCAGCCGGGCTGCTGCAGCTTATCATTCTTTGGGGCTGCCATCAGGAGACACATTTTTCGTGGCTTCAATAGCCACTTTTTGTCAAATTGCCCTGCTTTCCTGGCAGAGGGTCCATTACTGGTATCCTGGAACCCGGGGAGAGCTGTCATGATTAGGTCTTAGGGTCGGGACCATATCACCCAAGACTCTAAGGCACCAGCAAGCCCTCCTGCTCTTAGTTCTTCTCCCAGCCTCTCATGGGGTGTTTTGGGGTGAGTCTGCTTTACTCTGGGGGGCCACCCCCCCCCGCTCTATGCTTCCTGCTCCATTGGCAGTGGGAGGGAGGGACCCCACACTTGGCTGCTCTCCTCTGCTGGGGAATGGAGGCTCTTTCCTGGTTCCAGTGGGTGCTGTGCAGGTCCGGTTCCCTGTGGATGGAGAGCTGACAAGCACAGGAGGTTCTCTAGTACAGAGGGCTATCCTGGTAATCAATGAGAATAAGTGAGGACAATCCCAGGCAAAACCTTCTAGCTCATCCTAGGAGACCAATACACCCCAATACCCAAACCAGACAGAAGAATATGGGAAATCAGCGTCTGTCATAGACATAGATTTTAAAATGCTGAGAAAAATCTTAGAAAGTTGATTCTAAGACGATCCAAAAGCATAAATCATTATGACAGAATTCATTATTGAAGTGAAGTTGATCTCCGTAAAGCAAGTTTGATTTCAAATGTTAAGTCAATGAATAGAATTCACAGTGTTAATGAACTAAAAAATAGAATCTATGTAATCATCTTGAGACCTGCAGAAAAACGATTTTATAAAATCATGAGCTAAATTTAATATCTATTCCTAACAAAGATTCTCAGCGAATGAAAAGTGGAAGAGAACTTTCTGGACTGAATATATGGAAATGCAAAAGGAAAATAAAGCCTACGACAAGAAAACGCCAGCAACCTACCTAAGCACTAAATGCTTCCTCCCCCAGATCAGGAACAGGACAGGCAGGTCCACACTCTGACACTCTACAGGACAGTGAGAAAAATAAATAGAAGTAAAACGCACCCAGATTTAAATGAAAAATAATTAGAACATTTTCATGCAGAAAGAACATGAGTATGTGGGGAAAAATGTTATGAAATACATGCTAGATGTACCAGAAGCAATGAGTGATTTTAGTTAAGTTCAGTAGAAAACAACATCAATCAACAAACAAACAAACAAAAACTCCAGAATCAATTCCCTGGAAAGTAGAAGAAATTGAAATAGTCAAAACAACCTGAATCAAGAACAGAGAATAAAAAAGATCACACTATCCAGCTTAAAGCTTAACATAATTTGAAACCTAAAATTATAAAACATCCAGAAGAAAAAATCATAGAAAAATCTCTGTGTGAAGGGTGCAGTGAAGCAAGCCTGTAATCCCAGAGCTCAGGAGGCTGAGGCAGGAGGATCGCAAGTTTGAGCTCAGCCTCAGCTACTTAGGGAAGCCCTAAGCAACTTAGTGAGACCCTGGTTTCAAAATAAAATAAAATAAAAATAAAAAGAGCTGGAGATGTGGCTCAGTGGTTAAGTGCCCCTGGGTTCCATCCCCAGTACCCTCCCCACTAAAAAAAAAAATGTTGTGACCTTGGCTTAGGTAAGTGTTTCTTAGATACGATTTCAAAAATGACATCCATAAAAGAGAATTTTGATGAGCTAAACTTTATTGAAATGAAGAATGGCCCCTCTTCAGAAGACACTGTTAAGGGAATCAAAGGTCAAACAGATCAGTGCGTGCCTGGTGGCAGGAGTAGCAGGAAGGAGGGACTCTGGAGGCACTAGAAGTTTCTAAGGGTGTACTTATATGAATCATCTTGATAAAGGTGGTGGAGTCATAGGTGGGTACCAAGGCTGCCACTTACCAATTGTACACTTTGAAGGTGTGCAGTTTGTTGAAATTCAACTATACTTCAAACAACTATGAAGTTAAGCAAAGGGAATTCACATTTGGTTGCTTTAAATAATAATCAAATCTTGAAGGAAAAGATGCTCATCAACACAGAGCTAATAAAACAGCCACAAAGGGGATCCCTGTGAAGCTTTTTTAAACGACAAATATCTCCAGTTGAACAATTAGAGTAAAACAGGTTTGATCAGATCTCCATTGCCACCAGCGATAACCAGAAAATCCAGGCTGTGTGGCTCATGTATGTAAATACAGACACTGACACACACATACACAGACATTCTTTCTATCTGTCTGGTTGTGGGAAATATGTCAAATTTCAAAATATTTCAAATGTTTTCAAAATTATTTGAAGCTGCATTTTTCACTTGTGATAATGTTGTACAAAAAGGTCTAGGGTTTATATTTATTGACATTTTAAACGTAAAGTTAGAATTTTAACAGTTTAAATGCATAGTTTCTAATTTTTGTTTTACGTGAGAGAGTGTATCTTCAAAGATAACTACTTGCCATGAATTCCAGTAGTTCAAGTAAAGCCAAAGGATCTGTGGATATCAAGCACAGAAAATAAGAAAAATTAATATTCTTCCATGATTTTATACTCCCACAAAGAAAAAGAAATCTTTGAAAATGCAGCCTTAATTATGAATATTTGCTTACATGTTCACTAGTCATAGACTTTCCAAACAAAAAGGCATACATAGAAGCAGAAACTATAAAGAAAGAAATTTCATAAAATACCATTCCTGCAAACAGTTTATGCTTGGACACTTTTGGGTAGTCCACACTTGGCTGTTCTACTCTAGAATTTCTATTGTAGAATCTATCGTCATCATCACCAGAAAACTTATTGGGAGTTCACACTCCTGGCCCCCCCTCCAGATCTTCTGGGTCAGAAACCCTGGGGTGGGGCCCAGGGATCTGTTTTAAGAGTTGCTAAGTGTCATGGTGAATGCAACTCTGGAGGCTGGCACAGGAGGATCACAAGTTTGAGGCCAGCCTCAGCAACTCAGGGAGGGCCTAAGCAACTTCATGAGACCCTGTCTCAAAAAAAAAAAAAAAATGAAAAATGTGTGATTCTGCAATCTGTACAATCAGAAAAATGAGAAATTATACCCCAATGATTCAAATGTATGAATTGCCAAGATCATTGTGGTGTCATATGTAGCTAATAAAATAAAATAAATAAAAGTAAAAATAAATAATAATAATAATAATAATCATAATAATAATGGAGGAGAGCTGGGATGAAGCACAGTGGTAGTAGTACTTCTTGGTTTAACCCACACACACAAAATAGGTAAGAGGTGAGATCCTCCTAATGTGCCTCGACATGGGCACTCTGGTGACTTGAGGGTGGGTCAGTAAGGAGAGGACACTGGGCAGGTGCACATCTGTTCTCACAGACATGACTAATCATCAAGTGTCCGAAAACCTTTCCTCTCCTTTACGACTTAGTTACACTCAACTCAGAATCTAGAAGGAAAACTTGTAAAAGGCCCGACTTGCACAGAGGACTGTGGGAATGTGAGAAGGAAGAGAGATCAGTAAGTTAATGACTTAAATACAATGTATACTTTCAGAAATGTCATTGTAGGCCACAGTGTGTGTCTAGCCTCTGGAAGAGTCAGCTGTATGGCTTGACATCATTGCCAAATTCAAGGGATCGGTGTGTGAGTGAGCGTGTAAATAAGCATGTAAGTGTGAATGTGTGTGTGTATGTGTGTAAGAGGGCCACAGATGGCTGCTAAGAGGAGACATTAGTAGAAACTAGAGAAGAATCCTGGGAGTCACCATCTGAAGGGTGTAGGAAATCAAAAATAGAGCTGGCAGACACAGATATGTCCCCACACTGAAAAACAGAAAGTCCAGAGAGTGTTTGGGGCCAATTGTGTGATTCTAGAATACAGGTTCAACAAGAAGGTATAGAGTTGAAGGTCCCAAGGGGAAAGGAATGAGGAATCTATTGTGGCCACAGAAGGAGATAAAAGCTTAATAAAAATCCAAACTAGACCAAAACATGAGGACTTAGTTAAGTAAATACCCAGGGGCTAGGAAATCCACTTAACAATGGGAACATTAGTGGAATATATAGGCAAAGGCCTTGCAGTGAAAAGACCTGTCATCAAGTTCGTTTCTCATTTTCATGTGTGATTGTGTTCATAGGGATGTCGTGATTTGGAGTCCTCTGCTGAATCCCAAGCTAGAGCTGCATTTTGTGAAAGGACATTCCAAGGTTTGCCTTGGCTTACTGACGGCAGACGCTTCTATCTCAAGACATTTATGGAGACGTCTTATTCAAACATAAACGAGGGGTTGACTTTCTCCTCCCCTGACCGTAGGACAATGAAGGCTCCTAAATGTGTCCTTTCGACATCCATCAGGGCAGTCTTTATCTACTTATGGATTCAGAGATGGAGGGCACATCTGATCTGTAACCCTGCAGCCCATCAGGGGCAAGCAAAGATTTGGAACATATCAAAATTTTAAACTTGGTGAAGGAAACTTTTAAAAGGGAATACTGTAACGGTTTTGAAATATGTGCCTGCGTATTAGTGGTTGATCGCTGGCTTCCAAAAGGATGTGTGGCATCCTCATCTCTGGAACCTACGAATATAATATTATTTGAAAAAAGAACACCTAGAGATGTTGTAAGGGTCTGGCAAACGTTGGAGGAAGAGACCACCAAGAGACTGGCTCATGCAACAGCAAAAGGGGGTTTATTGAGGATCCAATCCAGCGCGCTGGGGCTCTGTGCTCACTCAAGACGGGAGAGCGGCCAAGAGCCTCGAGCAGGGGTTGAGCAGTGCTTAAGTACACTTTTTTAGGGAGGGCAGGGGCTTTACACACATCACAGTCTCCTTTAACAAATCTCCATACACCGCGGGAAAATCAAACAACAATTCTTAAACATGATTAGTCCATTCATTGGCGGGAACAGGTCGGGCGGGAGTGATAGGTCAGTCCTAAGGAGGGGGGTACATTCAAACTGATGGGTTTGGGCCCTGAATGCCTACATGCCAAACTGCACAGGGTCCAGGTTATTAAACAACTAAATGGTCAGTACCGGGCGTTGTCTTAACTGCCTCAGGAATTTCAGGTTCTGTGTGCAGTTCAGAAACTTTACCATACCTAGTCCTTTACATTTTAACTCAGGCTTTGCGGCTTAGAAACTTTACCCTTTCAATGTAACTAAGAGAAGGACCTCAAGATCAGATCATATTGGATTATTCTGGTGTACCCTAAATCCCGTGACAAGTGTCATTAAAAGAACAGAAGATGAAGAGACACTGAGAAGAGGAATAGAGCAATTAAAAATAGAGGTGGATGATGTGATTCTGCAATCTGTATATGGGGTAAAAATGGGAGGTCATAACCCACTTGAATCAAATGTATGAAATATGATATATCAAGAGCTTTGTAATGTTTTGAACAACCAATAAAATAAAAAGAGGTGGAGATTGAATTCAATGCCACGATTCGAGGGACACCTGGGACCACCGTATCCTGGAAGGGGCTCTGGTGGAGTGCAGCCCTGCAAAACTTTGATTTCAGACTTGTTACCTCCAGAACTGCAAGGGAATAAATCTCTGCTGTTTTAAGCCACTAAATCTGTGGCTCAAAGCCACATTCTATGTATTCATTTCCTGTTGCTATGAATCCATATCATCATTCTTTCAAATTAACCTGGCGTACAAAATAAATAAATTCTACCCTGGTACTCCCTCGGATGTGACCTCCCAGTCTCATCTGGATTTAAATTCGTACCGTGCCTTTATTCGCTTGTGGCATCAGTCCTGTGTTAAAGCAAACAAACAAGTAAGATGTCTGGGACTTAACTGCAGCATAGTTTCCATACACAGAGTCCGGGAGGTTTGACCTCACACCTTCAGCAATGCTCTCAGGAAAACAAGAGAAATGGGGGTCAGTGAGGGTAAGCACCTGGGCTCTACTTTTGCTTCCTAAGACCTTATTTTTGTATTTGTTCCCTGAAAACATTTCTGAATTTTTGCATACAAATCCTGGGAAGGAAGTAGATGGACCTCAGACTCTCTAGAGAAAATTTCTGGTGTTCAATATAAATTTAGGATACTTAAAAAGGATTATAGTAGTATTTGAAAGAGCATCTCCATTGTTCACAGTTGTCCTGATATTTTTTCTTAACAAAGTACTAAGTAATTTAGCAAGACCCTATCTCTAAATAAAATATTTTTAAAAAGGGCTGGGGATGTGGTCCAGTGGGGAAGTGTACCTGGATTCAGTCCCTGGTACCAAAATACATACACACATACGTATGAAGCTCTAATATAGTTAATCTGAACCCAGGGGAACTTAACCCTAAGCTACATCTCCAGCCCTTTTTAAATATTTTATTTAGAGACAGGGCCTCACTGAGTTGCTGAGGCTGGCTTGGAGCTCTTGATCCTCCTGCCTCAGCCTCCTGAGCTGCTAGGATACAGGTGTGGACCACCACCGTGCCCGGCTCAGAAAACATTTATGATTGGAAACAAGCAGAGGGTAGAAGACCCAGCAAAAACTACTTAGAACTATGGGCTCCCTAGATCACCAGAATATACAACCACTAACAACATAAATGGAAGGAAACACTGAACCAAGGAAAGCTCAGGTTTCCAAAATCCTGTGGGTGGGACACTCCTCTTCAGGGCACAGAACAATGGCAGTGGCTGTCCCGTACACAGGCCTTCCCTGGCTCTTTGATAAAGACCTAGTGATGCTGAGGTAGGACAGAAGACAAGTCACAGGTAGAAAGAAGACAAAAGGAAGGACAAGAAAATGGGATTTGCATTTGGAAGTTCCGCCTGCTTTTCCTGGCGGTCACCTCCTGGGCCTGCCTCCTTTTCTGGCCAGCTATTTCCAAGTTCCTGAGGAGTTGAAAGAGCATCTCCATTGTTCACAGTAGTCCTGATATTTTTCTTAACAAAGTACTAAGTAATTTAGCAAGACCCTGTCTCTAAATAAAATATTTTTTAAAAGGGCTGGGGATGTGGTGCAGTGTTGATCCACCTAGGCACTGTTAATTAACACCCCCCCCATAATTAGATTTAGCAAAGAGAGATATGATATATTGAGAAACCTCTAATTTAGGGGACTTTTCAGAGCTATTTATTGATCAGATAGTGAAGATCACAAAGATCCAGAAATTGACACTGGACTGATATCATTCCTATGTAAATTCCCGAACCCCCCTCCCCCACCAAGTTTCCTTACAAAGAATCCCCCAGAGGGCATCCCTCACTCTCTGGATGACCCACACTCTCCCTGGAATGTGAATTCCTTGCTTTACCCCAAAGGCCTCTCTCTCGAGCTCACCCTCTTCCTCCCTTGAATATCTATCTACTTTTCTAAATAAACCTGTCCGTGCTTCTGATTCCTTTCCATCCCATCTGCAGGAGTCCCACTGGTCCTGAGTTGAACTCCAGGGAGCCTTGGTCCTTCGGTGGCAACACCTTGGCTCCAGGGACAACGCCAGCCCTCACATCACCTCCTCGCACTTCACTTACTCAAGCTTTGGCAATGTGATTTCTGTCCCTGGCATCCTACCCATTTGAAACAATGTCCACATTTTCAACAAATTTGATTTCAAAAAGCCTTTATTGGATTTCCTTGAATAATGACCCACTTCATCAGACCCTCCCAAGCCTTTGGAGATGGGGAGCACAATGCACAATGCCATGCTTCTGGCCTTACCAAGAGGATGCACATCTTAAACACTCATCCCAGATTTCCCACTCAGCACAACCCCTTGGGATCACAGTAAGGGGTGAGAAAAGAGAGATCCGAGGTTGAGGACCTGACTAGAATGGAAGACTCAGCTAGCTCCGAATTGTTCTCAGGATCCTCAATAGGAAAGCTTTGAAATTCCTCATTTAACCGTCAAACCTCAATACAGCACAGCCAAGTGTTAAGTTGAGCATTTTCCACTTTTCTGATTCTCGCGGATCCCTGATAAGCACCTGGATGCTGTATTTTCATCACTCCAAACATTTGCATTTTTTGTGCTTCACAACGTCTTCACACAATGTTAACATCAAAATCAATCATCACTTAGGAATCAAGGCAAAAAAGAAATCACCATTGTTGTTTTCCTTCATCTTCATTTTATTTCAAATGGCGCCACCTGCTGGCCATGACTTTTCTTCTTACTTTTTAAAGTACCGGTTGATGGATAAGAGCCAGAATCAGTTTAGTTACATATACATCAGCCTCCAACAAGGAATCTGGCCAACTTGCTTTTACCCTTACACTTTTGGAAACAAGTCATGAGGATAATGCATTAAAAAAAGAACGTCAATCTCAATTTGTCGGGGCGGGGGGGGGGGGAGTGTAAGGGACCTGATCAGATACAGGGGTGACTGGCAAGTCCATGGCGAATCCGTTTTGAAGCAATTGTGCAACCGATCAAAAGTCTTCAAAATGTCCATTCCTGTTGACCCTGAATAAAGTTCTTGTGGTTGCATCCTTCAATGGACCAGAGATGTTGGCAAACAATTATGTGTATGGCCACCTGAGTTGGCTGTATATTGTACCTACATCTAGATCTGTGTCCATAAGTACAGCAAAATGCCTCCCATCTTTAAAGGTTTGCTTGTACCTATAGACAGAGATACAATTGTATGTACAATATACAATCATCATAGTTTTCAATTAAATTATAAGTTAAGTTTTAAATTAAAATCTTAAAATTTAGAGAATAATACATGACTTATTATATGTTTTATAAAGACCCAGAAAGGAAGAGTTTGAAGGTTTCCAAAGAAATTACAAACCTTTAAGGATATGGAATGTTAATTACTCTGATTCAATCACTACACAATATATTCATATATCCAATTATCACATTGTACCCTTAAATACATGCAAATATTATGTATCAAATAAAAAATAAATTTAAAAATTCAGTTCTAAGTTTATTTTTTAAATTTTAATTTAATTTAAATTAAAATATATATACGGGAAAATGGTTATGATACAGTGGTAGGTAAAATAAATCAGGAAACTAAATGGTGTTTTTCAGTGTCATTCCAATGTAGGACAAAACATATTTATACATGAATTTAAAATAATAAAGAGGAGTTAGCTATGGATGTAGTGTAGACACTACAGTTATTTTATTTTTTTTAACTTTAGGTGTTTCTAAAATAGACATAATAAGTATCTTTCATTTTATATTCACATAGCTCATTATTTCATGTAAACATGCATTTTTTTTTAATTCAAAAAATTTTGCCACAGTACGGAAGAATAAAACTGTGTACTTTACCTCCATCTAGTGGGCATAGCAGAAATTGCAATGAGACTTTAAAAGTTTTCATTTGAAAATATTTGAAAACAAAGAGGAAGGAAGAGAGGAGAGACAGAAGGGCAGAGGAAAATAGAGAAGAAGAAGAAAGACAAAAAGGCCCCAGGAAAAACAGCAAAACCTAAAAACATGATATTTTAGGCAAAGTGCCATCACTACCATTTCTAGATTATACAAACCTTGTTTTAATAACAAGCCCCAATAGAACTCCTTTAACAGGACACTAGATCACCTCTACTTTCTTTGTCCACCCCGATGCCTCTCCCCCAACATCTGCACCTGCTGACCCCTGATGGCCACCCCACTCTGCCCTGGCTGACACACCAGCACCTACAGGGTTCAGCTGCCCTGTCCTGCACTGCCATCTCCTATTGGGGTGCCTGGCCTTCCTCTCATCCCTTTCAATGCATTCTCCTCCCTGAGTTTTCTTTTGAGGGTTCTCCGTGACCTTTAAAGAGAACAAATTTGCATCCTAACACATATTTTTTTTTTCAAATTGTTCCCTTGTTTAAAAATTCTCAAATGGTCCTTGTCATTGAAAAAAAAAAAAAATCTTGATTCCTGAGTGCCACGGGAGTCACACACGTCTGAGGCCTGGCCTGCATTTACAGATCCATGCCCTCTGTCCTGGGCAGCCCACCACCATGGGGACTCTCGACTTGGCTGGTGCTCTTCCAATTGCCTGCAATACCTCTCCCACTTCATCAACGCCAAATGGTCCTCTTCACACCTACCCCTTCCTCCGTAAAAACTAGACATTGCCGCAGTCTGGCTGGGCACAATTTAGGAGCCACTTGTCAAGCAGAAACGGACTTTATTTTTAGAACACACACACCACACCACACAGCTCTTCAGGAATTCCCTCAGAGCCCAACTGCCACCACCGGCTTCCCACAAGCCTCTCCACCTCCCCCACTCCTTCTGCTCTTGAGGCCGATTGGCTGGATCACGTGGGTGAAGCCTAAAAAAGTCCCCCAATGAGCAGCTCCGTGGTCTGAAAGGGCAGGGAAACAGCCCAATGAGCATCACCGCAGAGGAGCCAATCAGCTGGCAGCTACAAGTTTGCTGGGGCCGCTGTGAGCCAATCATCAGCCGGCAGCTGGAAATTTGCTGGGGCCCCTTCGGCTGTGGCTCTCAACAAGACATCTAGAGACATTCAGTTACTTTGATACCGATGGCACCCTAAGAGATGATACTACCTGTAACTCACACTAAGGGAAATCTTACATGCATTGTCTATATCTAGATAAGCATCAATAGCTGCTTATGAATATACATATTGTCTTAACTAAGTTTGAATTGGAAGCTATGCTGCTGAGATATGGGTTGACTATTTTGAGAAACTATTGTCTCATTGGTGCCAGCTTCGATCTTAAATCTCTGAAAAAAACTATTATTACTTGATTCTTGCATGATTTTGCAAGTACGTCAGAAATCACAAGTCAAGAATAGAGATGTGAGTTGTGTGAACCCGAGTGAGGGGAAAAATTTAAGGGAGGTGTTCAGAGAGGAAAGATTAGAGACTGGAGCTAAGGACTCAGAAGAAGACATTTTGACTAAAATATCATGTTTTTGGGCTTTGCACATGTTGTACAGCTGTTTTCCCCAAGGCCTTCTTACCCTTATCTTCTGTATGTGAATCCAGATATCCGGGTACATGATAAAAGAAAAGTTAGCCCCCCCAGACTGATGTATTGGGCAGGTTGGACCCAAATGCACAGAACTCAAGGTCCTCCTGGACTCTCTCAGAAAAACAGTGTGTCAAGGCCGGATGCCAGAAAAAGTGGGGGTGACTCCAAGGTCCTACAGCCCCAGCTTGTGAGGGACTCAGCCCTCTACTAGACCCAGAATGACCCATGACTTTGTTTAAAATCAAAAAATAAATAGCCCGGCTTTTTGGCATATGCCTGTAATTCCAGCATCTCAGAAGGCTGAGGCAGGAGGATCGCAAGTTCAAAGCCAGCCTCAGCAACTTAGCAAGGCCGTAAGCAACTTAGCAAGATCCTGTCTCAAAATAAAAAATAAATTTAAAAAAGAGTAGGGCGTTAGGTGGGTGAAGTGGTGCACGCCTATAATCCCAGTGGCTCAAGAGGCTGAGATTCAAGGAGAATGGCGAGTTCAAAACCAGCCTCAGCCACGGTGAGGCACTAAGCAACTCAGTGAGACCCTGTCTCTAAATGAAATTCAAAATAGGTCTGGGGAGGTGGCGCAGTAGTTAAGCTATAAAAACAGTGGGGAAAAATCAAACCTTTGCCTGACCACCCAAAAATCCTCTCTCCTGGGTGGTCGCGCCAACCTCCCTATTCTCAGAAGTAAGAAAAGGATATTTTCAGTTGTGGAGAGTGCAGCCGTGCCAGGTCATGTTGCACTGGAAACACAGCTTGAGGTGAGCCTCCACCACTATTTCATCTGTGCATCTCCAGCCCATTGGGATTCTCCCAGCAGAGTCAGCCTCAGCTTCAGGGGAGGCCGGGACAGACACACGAAGGGCCCTACACTCGGAGGGACCCCCGGCTTGGTCAAGGGCTTTGTGGTCACCAGCGTGAGATTCTTGATAATTGAATCTTCAGTTTGTGCTTTATCAAGGGAAGACCAGGAAAAGCATTCGTGGGAGCAGAGGAGGCAGGTTCAAGGTTGCACATTTATCCTTCCCTCCCCCATTTTCACATCTCCCCGTGCCCATGAGCACAGACAGCAGGTGAACCCAGCAGGCATGCACTCCAGTGTCACTCCAAGGGAACACGAGGTGACCACGTGATGCCCACCATTGTCACCGTGGAAGAGGAGCACGGACAGCCCCATGTGCTGCCAGGGGAACCAGACCTTGCTCCATGTGCAGAAAGAAGGCAATGGCCTTCTGAGAGGGAGATGGCCTGTCACCTCCCTTCTCTCCTTGCTGTTTCTCTGCGTGTGCCAGCCACAAGCTTTGAAAAATGATGGCGCCGATGGGCCTGAAGGATGGATAGAGCACCTATGGCGCTTCTTGTTCATCAGTAAGCCCCAGGTCTAGGTGCTGGGGCTGTGCACTTATCAGCCAGTGGAATGAAAACGGTGGAGTTAGATCTCTGCAGCACTTCCACTATTCTGGTGAAAGTGGTATTCACACGCACCTCTGATCCACCAGATTCAAACTGTAATTTGGTGGCTCTGCACACAATTCAAATGCTTTTATATTTCAATTGAGAAACTGGCATAGCCCATCCCATGTAAAAGTGAATGATAAAGTCTATACAAGGAATTCGTAATTTTAACTTGTCTTTACTTATCATAACAGGAAGTAGTAAATTAAAAAAAAAAAAACAACAACACCATAATAAGTCCAGATGCTAGGGAAGAAGTAAAAAGAAAAATTATATGTCAGTACCCTGAATGGCACTTTTATCTCTGTTTTGTGAAAGACCTCACATTTTTGTTCTGGACAAGTTATGCATCCAGCCCTGTGCCCAGTCTGATTCCAAACAAATTCACCAGGAACCATATTAAAGAATGTGGGCATAGAACATTACAGAAAAGCCCGGGCTCTGGCTATACAAATTTGGCTACAAATCCCCATCTGGTCTCTTGGCCCTGCCTGTAGCTAGATCACGGGTGATAGTCAAAAACTCTTTTTGTTCAAGGCTTACATTAAAACCTCTTGGCATGAAGTAGTAGGCTTTCTGCCTATTTTATGTGCAGCTCTACATTTCGACTTACCTGCAAAAAATGACAACATCTTGAAGACAATAGGCATCCCCAGACCCATCTCATCATCCAGCTGCAGAGATGCCAGGGCCATCTGTGTCCCCAAGTATGAACATAAGAGAGAAGTTGCCTTTGACCATTCCTATTTATAATCTCTTTCCTTTGTCCACTGAAAACACTACCACAGGCCACGTCGACCACATCATAGGTTCCTTTTAAACATTAATTTTATTTAATTTTGAAGAGGTAATTCATAAACATTATCCAAAATCCATAAACTTTGAAGACATTTTCTATGACTGCGGTAAAATTAAGCTAGACATCAATCATATTTTTAAATATTAATAAATATTTTTATGATTGTAAATTAAGTAATACAATATGTCTATTTTGGATTCCCTAGAACTCAGATCTGGAGATAAGAACATGGTAGAAGTCACTTTGGGGGAAGGGTTCCCAGGTATGAAAATTGAGGGATGGCAAATGTCATACCAGGAAGTTGGAAAAGTCCATGTACAGTGTCTGGTTCGTCTAGTGACAACTTGATTCCCCCAGACCAGCCACAGACACAGCAATGGGAAATTTCTAGAAATTCCCGTAAAGGGAGAAGGTTGGGAGATTTGCAAACCAGCTGACCATGGATTGGGTGGCCTTGGACACCCAATGACCTTCTGTATTTGGGAGCTGGATTTGTGCCCGAGACAGGAAGCTCCTGGAGAGCTGAGCAGTCCTGGGGCAGCAGGTCCATGCCCCTCGACTCACACCTGGATTGGGTGGCAGGCCACATGGCAGACCCCCCTGCCACTGTGTCTGACATCAGAACTGAGTGGGAGAAGAAACGTGGGCACCAGAACTTCAGCTATAGCTTCTCAATTATCTCTCAAAAAATGATCACAAAGGACAAGAGAAGTTTTTCAATTCAATCGTGACCAAATGCAGTGGATACTGAATGTCCCCCAAAGAGTCATGAGCTGAAGGCTTGGTCCCCGACTGGTGGTGGCAATGGCAGGTGGTGGAGACCAGGAGGTGGGTGGGACCTCAGTGGAGTAGGTAGGTCCCTGGGGGTAGGCCATGGAAGAACACGTCTTGTTCCTGTCTCCTTTCTCTCTCTCTCTCTCTCTCTCTCTCTCTCTCTCTCTCTCTCTCTCTCTCCTTCCTGGCCACCCATGAGATCAGCAACTTTGCTCACCACATCTCCCCACCATGATGTTCGGCCTCTCCACAAGCCACAGCAATGGGGCCAAGCAATTACGGGCTGATACCCCTGAAACATGAGCCAAAATGCATCGTTTCTCTTTGAATTGCTTTTCTCAGGTACTTTGTCACAGCAATGGAAAGCTGACCAACACATGCGGTTTAATGAAGCCTGTGAGACAGAGCCCAAGCTCTACTCACACACATAGAGTTAACAGGAAGAAATACTGGAAATCAAGGAGCCTAATGTCTATCCCTAGAAGTTAGAAAGAAAAGATCACATTAAACCAACAAATAGCAGAAGAGATGTTTGTATGTCAACAAACATACAAACAAAAAAGAAAATAGGAAACAACTATCCACAAGAATAGAATCAACAAAGCCCCCAAACAGTGAGACTCATCAAGAGAAAGGAAACAATGTAAAAGTTACAAATGTCATAATAAAAATGAGATACTAATACAGAATCTGAATGCACTTAAAAGATCAGAGGATCTTAGAAAAAAATATAAAAATGAGTTTGGTAGATAAAAATTGACAGATTCTTACAAAACCTGAATCACTCAAATTAACACAGAATCATAGGAATTCTGAATAGTCTTTTATCTATGAAAGATTAAAATAATTAAACAGAAGACTTTTCTAGAAGAAAAAAAAAAACTTGAGCCCTAAATTACTTCACCTGTAAACTTACCAAAAATTCAAGAAATGACATCAAATTTGCACATCTTCTAGTAAATAGAAAATGATAAATGCATTTGTATTTTTTAGAAGAACAAAACTCAATATGTGATTTGACAAAGATATTACAAGAAAGAAAAAAAAAATCACAAAGTAATCCCCCTCCTAGCCATAAGTGTAAAAATCATGAATAAAATGTGGGCTAATCAAATCTAGTTCTACAAAGACAATAGACATGATAACAAAGTTAAGGTCTTGCAAAGAGTGCAATGAGATTGCATCTTGCTAATGAATCAGTGTAAGTTATCACACTAATGAAACCAAAGAGAGAAATCATTATCATCACCCAAGGAAATTAAAAGACTGCATGGGGAAAATTCATCCATTCAGCATCAGAAATATTTAAAATTGAACCTAGCAGACCAGTCATTAAACAAAGAATACACATATTCTGGTAAAAGGTATCTGTGTAGACCCACAACAAACATAAGTTAATTTTGAATGGTTGAAACTTTGCTATTTGGATTACCAGAGAAAAAAAGATCACCAACCCATTTTTTTTTTTCCTTTTTGGTCGCAAGGAGGATTGAAGGCAGAGGCCCTCTACCACTGAGCCACATCCCCAAGCCCTTTTTATTTTATTTTGAGACTTGCTAAATTGCTGAGGCTGATCCTCCTGCCTTGGCCTCCCAAGTCTCTGGGATTACAGGTGTGTCACAATACCCTACAGGGACCACTTCAGTTTGACCTTGTCATTGAGGCTCTAATCGGTGCAGCATGACAAGAACAAGAAATAAAAGATGTAATATTATAAAAGATGAAATACAAAAAAAATAATATTAGAAAAGAAGAAATACAACTGTCAGTACTTGCAGATCATCTGCTTGGGTGTGTACAAAACAGAAGTAGATATGCAAATAAATAATTAAAAATTGTAAGTATATTTATAGCAAGAATGCTGAATATAAGCTCATTTATCGATGTCTAGCTTATATCAACAAAAGGTAGGTTGCATTATAAGCCATGATACACTCACAAAAAGATCTAATAAAGCAGGATTTCATCACAACAAACTGTAATGTATTAGAATAATACATAATAAATAATAAACTTACTCAAAGAAATGGAATATTACACCTTGCACCCTGTTCGTGAATTTGAAGATTCAGTAATAAAAAATGTCAATGACCCCCTCAATTTGCAATAGATTCAACAGCACTCAAATTAAAGTACCACCAAGTAAGTTTTATAAAAATTAGTATACTGATTTTAAAAGCTGTATGCATACAAAATTCCGGGAGTAACCAAGTAAATATTGAAGGAGAATAACAAAATGAGAAAGCTTCTCTGTATCATTAAGGTGTATAATAAACCTACATTAAAATGATATATGAAAATTTGTGCAGGAAAAGTTGAATAGGATAATGGGAGAAGTAACAAGGGTACACATCTGAGCATACATAAAGATTTGACTTACTATAAAAACGAGATTCCCAGGTGGGCATGGTGGCGCACGACTGTAATCCCAGTGGCTCAGGAGGCTGAGGCAGGAGGATCACGAGTTCAAAGCCAGCCTCAGCAATGGTGAAGCATTAATCAGCTCAGTGAGACCCTGTCTCTAAAAAAAAAAAAAAAAAAAAACACAAAATAGGGCTGGGGATGTGGCTCAGTGGTCAAGTGCTAATGAGTCAGTGTAAATTCAATCCCAGCTACCAAAAAAAAAAAGAAAGAAAGAAAGAAAAAGAAATTCCAAATCAGTGAAGGGATAATATGTTCTCATTAAATCCAATGAGTTAAGTGGCCATTTGCATAGATTTTTAAAAATTATCCCATACTCATAGCATCAAAAAATCAGCTCCAGTTTTGATGTTAGGTCTAAACATGAAATGTGAAATGATAAAAAGTTTCAAAATATAACATAGTGAGATACCTTTACCATGCTGGCATAGAGCAAGTTTTGTTTATAATATGACATAATGATCAAAGCATCAATGAGAGGCTTTATAAATTGGATTCCTTAGAAAATTAAGGCATTCTCTGAACTATGAAAGGGAAAAGAGGTCACCTAGTGAGCGGCGATATTTGCCACATATTATGGAAAAAAGGACTCGATACATAGAGAAGGGCTTCAGGTCAACAAAAACACAACAGTCAGCGGATTTGAACAGGCACATGACAAAAGTGAATTTTCAAAGGCCAACAAACCTTGTTCATTTGCAAATAAAACCAAAGTCAGATATCACCATATAACAAAGGTTTAAAACAGTGAGGGCTAAAATTGAGAAGGCTGCAAAACAACTGAAAAACAACTCCTATACACCCCTGATGCTGATATAAAGCATTTTCCTCACTTTGGGAAACAATTGGAATTACCTAGAAAATCAGAAGAGTAACTTACTTAAGATACAGTAAATCTACACTTTGTAATATACCCTAACGTTGCTTAAATACCTATGATATGTCACAATGTCGGAAACTCTGTCAGGGTTTTAAAAATCTTGTTTATCTCCTAAGAACCCTGTAG
Source organism: Urocitellus parryii (assembly GCF_045843805.1). NCBI lineage: Eukaryota > Metazoa > Chordata > Mammalia > Rodentia > Sciuridae > Urocitellus > Urocitellus parryii. The sequence goes on along the minus strand of NC_135543.1, from coordinate 69,520,684 downwards.
GTATATTTGTGCCATTTGTGGAGCAATTATATAAATGGATTAATGTCACTTTGCTGGTATCAACAGGAGAGTCCAACTCAATATGTCCAACTTAAAAGCCCTAGCATGGTCATTACATGGCAGTGTGTGTGTGTGTGTGTGTGTGTGTGTGTGTGTGTAATTGCACGAAGCAATTATTTTCCTAACACATGCAATGGATAGCCATTGTTGCTCATCAATTTCCTCTCTCTGTCCTGTCTCAAGCCCCTCCCTGCATTGAGTGCTGTCTCTTGGTTTTCAGGTAGAACAGATCAGAAGAGATAAGGAATTGATCCCTGTCTCACTTCCCACTCATCTGCTGTGCCTTCGTGATATCATTTTCTGAATAAACCACTTGACTGGAGTTCTTCTTACCAAGTATGGGTAGGCACTTGTTAGTCATTTTTACACACTATGGCAAAATACCTGAAATAATTAACCTATAAAGAGAAAAGGTTTATTTTGACTCAGAGTTTTGGAGGTTCCAGTCCATGGTGGATTGACCCCAGAGTTTTGGGCCCGTGGTGAGGACCATCATGTGGGAGCATGTGGCAGAGCAAGCCAGCTTATGTCATAAGCCAGGAAGCAAAAGAAAGAAAGAAGAAGAGGCTGGGGTCTCAAAATTCCCTTTGAGGGCCCAGTGACGAAGAGCTTCCTACGAGGCTCCACCTCTCCAAGTTTCTAGCACCTCTCAATAGCACCATCTCACCCGAGGGTCAAAGTCATGAACACATGGTCCTTCAGGACATTCAACATCCAACTTTAGCAGAATCCAATCCAAGAAAACAAACCTAAGCATAGTGAGATGCCTACTTTATTTTAAAATACTGTACACTATTCATTATTAAAGGGTACCAGATCCATATAGTTTATTACATATATGTTATTTATTTCTGGAAGTATAAGTCATGCACAAATGATCTCTCTTCCCTACCTTGCATTTGCCAGAAATTTGGCAAAATGACTGAAATTTCTAAAATTTGTTATTTTGGCATTAGGAAAATAGTTTTCAATTTTTTTTAAAGTAACAGAGATCTTAAAACAAAAAACAAAAAACAAAACAAACAACAAAAAAAACACAAGCTGAACTTCTACATCCAATTCAGAGAAAAGCAGATTCTCAGTTGGCAAAGAGGAGATGGGGGCTCAGCGTTCCTACCAGCCAACCTTCATACCCTTATTGCTGTTCTACTCTGGGCATAAAGTGAGGACACATCTGTCTTTTTAGAATTTCATGACCAAGAAACTTATTTTGTTTCTAATGTGATCCTGCTGGAGAGTCAATATCTTCACTTGTTAAAATATGTAACACCAAAAAAAGGCGTAGGAATAATGGTTACATTTCTAGTATGATAGATAGCACTATAACCAGGGGCTACCTTCTTTTGCACTTAAAAACTGCACCATCAGTATTGTCATTAACGAATTCTGGGTAAATCGTAAAGTCTACAACAGGTTAGGAAACGTGCGCAGGATTAGATGGATGATAATACTAGAGTGGAGATCGGATCCTGATCTGGGTTCTTTCAAAGCTCACATACTCATCACAACTCAAGAAAGCTCACCATTAGCAAAAAACTTAGGAACAAGACAGTGAGACTTGTTTGTTTTTGGAATGACGGAGCAAAGACGCAGCCAGAAAGATTCAGCCAAGGAGAGCCCAACCAGGAGCAAGAGTGGATTCCAGTGGATTCCAGGGTTTCTGCTCTGCACCAACTTGGTGACCGATAACTTTGAAAAGCAGGTGAGAAAAATAAGAGCACGGTAAATCAAACGTGTACTTTCTTGTGTGTTTGCCTTCGCGGGGTGTGGGTGTACCAGCCTGCACACCACCCCTGGTTATAGAGCTGCGAGTTGACTGTTAAAGACCAAAACAGAAAGCAGAGAGACGAATGAGAATCCTAATTGCAAATGCTGAGGCAAGAGGCCCTGGTGACTTGGATGTTTCTTTGTTCTCAATATTTTCCCCCAAAATTTATCTGGTGAAATCCTAACCCCCAAGGTGATGGTATTAGGAGCCCTAGCCTTTGGGCGGTCCTCAGGTCATGAAAGAAGATCCATTGCAGATGGGACCAGCGTCCCTACTGAAGAAGCCTGAGGGAAAATACAATTCTCCTTACACCACGAGAGAACACAGCGAGGTCCTCACCAGACCCCAAAGATGTCACGGTCTTGACCTTGGATTTCCCTGTCTGCAGAACTGTGAGGAATGGATGCCTGTTGCCCACAAGCCATGCAACCTATAGCTGTGGTTTCTGTAGCCCAAAGGGGTGAGTGGTCCCAATGGAGAGTAAGAGGGAAAGAAAAGGGGTGATTCCGGGTACAATTAGAAGACGGGGTTGTGCAGACTTGCTGATGGGTTGAGGGTGTCCCTGGGCCTCCTGCTTCGTCAGCGAGGTGGGTGATGGTGCAGGTGGAAAGGTGGAGATGGGAAAATTGGGAAGAGGAAAGGTGAGGATGTGTAGAAATCAAGAGTTCTGTTTTATCCTGAGACCCCAGGCACACTGTCGGGGGACAGACGGGTGGAGAGGAGATTTGTTGTTGAGACGGGCAACTCCTCAACCAGCAGAGGGGCAGAAACGGACCATTCAGGGAGAGAAAAGTGCAGATAATTGCTTGAGGCGAGACTCACTGAGAAGTTGAGGGTGGGATGCTCCAAAACACAGAGTGCTTCAGAACAGAAGCTCACAGGGAGCAGGTCCACCTTGAAAGGGAGGAGAGACTTAGCCATCCTAACAGGAAACAGAGTGGGTACCAGCGCGCTGGGTTTGGCGGTGGAAATGGAGGATGTTTGATCTTACTGCTTTAGATTCTTTGTCTGTCACTTAAGGCAAAGTTATGAGCCTAGAATGAGGAGGGGGACGGGGAAAGGTGATGTTGGAGGATGGAAGGAGGGTGTGGAAAATCATACTGGAGGGCTACAGGGGTTTATAGAAGGATGACTTAGCAGCCTGGTGTGTGTGTGTGTGTGTGTGTGTGTGTGTGTGTGTGTGTGTGTGTGTTTACCCCCCAGTCTCAGGTAGTTGGATGCATATTTGGAATAGCTAGACAGTCAACGAATCAGAGAAGAATGAAGGGAATGAATGAAGGGCAGCACCACCGTCTTCTCTGAGTTGGAAGAGGCGCATTGCATGGTCTCTGTCACGTCAGCTCTGCTCAGAGCTCTTCTGAAAGCCACAGACTTTGGCCACTGTCTGATGCGTCTCTTTAGGACAGCAAACTGGCCTGCCTTCCCAGCCCTGCGGAATCTTCCATAGCCATCGGCACTCCACTCAACTTTGCCCCAATATGGCCTCCAGCTCTGAGATTAGATTGGAATTCCTCTTTCAAAATTGCCCAGGAACCTCAACACTCCCTGCAACACGGGCTGTCTCAGTCCACCTGTTCATGCCTCTCTCAGCCTCACTGCCGCGGGGTTCTTGGGCGAATAGGCTTAGCTCCACGGATTTCTTTTGTAGTTTTCTCCTTCATTCCCCGTTTCCTTCCTCGACCCTCTTCCCAAAACGTCTTTCCTTGATACCCTAACTATTCTCACTCACTGAATACTGCCAGACCATTGCCTGGGCTAGGATTCCGCTCCTGAGCACACAGCCAGAACTCGCTGGTTTCATCATCTGGATGTGCCAGAGAGCCTCCGACTTCCACACCCTCCCACCTGCAGACCCCACTGAGTGACTAAGTGGGCTGCACCCCAGGGAGGCTGCCGCTTCTCTCTGCTTCCAGACTGGAGCCGTCTTGCCCTTAGCTATGCCAGCGTGAAGAGGACTTCCATTTGCACAGCTCCAAGTCCTTCCCACCCTCCAGGTCCCAGTTAGGTCCTGCCACCTGTGAGATGAGCGGTCCCCATGTTCTCTGGCCTGCATTAGCAAGCTGTCCACCTATGGGGGCTTCTGCCATCTTACTTTAACATCTCTTTTATTAGAGCTCTCTTCTCCATTACTAGTCATCATTTCAGAAAGAACTCTGCACACATCCTGCACCATCTGTAGTATATCCTCAAAGGATCTTACTATTTCCCATCAATCCTGAGGAATGAACAGATAGAGGTCCTCTGTGGTCTGCAATGGCCAATGTCACAGATCAAGCTTGAAACTTTATGGAGATTGCTTAAAAAACTAAAACTAAAACTACCACATGATGCAGGGGAATGGCCTCTGGCCACCAGGGAAGTCACACCAGTCCAGGTCAGGCAAGGGTCAGACAGGAGCCCAGACCTTCTTGGGAAGAAAAATTTCCCATGTAGATCTCTGGAATTAGGTCAGAGTGAGGGAACTAGATCTGGAGTTGTTATGTAATCACAAATAAAGAGGAGGCACAGATTTTGAGCATGTCGTAAATAGCAGCTGATGGCAAACATCTCCACTCTGATTTCCTGAGAAATATGTCCTTTCTTTTTGCTGTTTATTGTGTTCTCCAAAACCCACACCTAAAGATATTTGTAAAGGGAATATTTTAAGAGGACAATGTAAGACTGAATACATTCTATTTTTGAATTCCTACACCCAGCCGCCATAGGAAAAGGCTTTCATGCTAATCAGCAGGAACGTTCCAGATTCAACAAGCCACTCAGTGACTTTTTGTGTGGATTGCTTTTTATAGCACACAGCTTACTATTTACACGGACTGCGAAAACAGTGGTCAACACCAGGGCGAGACCCCACGGTGGGCAGAGGGAGGCTCCTTCCTGGGGAAGAGCAAGTTTGCAATCCACTTCCCCCTCCTCCTCTCCGTAACGCAGGACCTGGGATGCCAGCTGGTTCTCAGTTTATGGGGAAAAAAAAAACAGAGATGTGCTTCCTGTTGCCTCACCTGCTTGTTAACTGAGGAAGTGACCATAATTATGCCACTTCACAAACCCAACCCTTTGGTATTAGGAACAGAGGGGACCTGTGAGCCCCCTTCTCACATGCACACATGTGTGTAAGCTCACATATGTGTGTGTGTGTGTGTGTCCTAATCCACTCAAAACAAAGGGATCAGTCTCTCACATTGGCACTGTGGGATCAAGCTTTAAACTCTACCTGCAAAGAAATAATATGTAACACACACACACACACACACACACACACACACACACAACGAGAAAAAAACAACATGCATAGCTTCATGAGTCAGAGGTGCAGCCATTATGGAAAACAGTATGGAGATGGCTTAAAAAACTAAAACTAAAACTACCACATGCTCCAGCTGTCTCAGCCCAGGGCGTGTGTCTGTTATAGTGGGAATGTGGTTCATCCCCCACAAAGGTCCACACTGTGGGGGTCTGGTCCCTACTGTGGCTATGTTGAGGTGGTGGGACTTGAAGAAGGGGGTTCTGATTGGAGGTGATTAGATCATTGAGGGGCACTGCCCTGGGGGAGTGTTGATGTAGCTCACTAGAGCTGTTTCTATGAGAGGTAAATGTCACAAAAAAGAAAGGCCCGCCCCTTCCCACTCTCTGGCTTCCTGTCTCCATGTGACCTCTGCCTCTCTACTTCCTCCTACCACCATGGCATCCACCATGAGGTGATGTTGCCAGGGGCCCAACAGATGGTACCACCCAATTTTGGACTTTCAGCCTCTAAGACTGAGCCGAATAAATCTTTTTTTTTTTTTTTGGTGAAGAATTCAGTCTTGGGCATTTAAATACAGCAAGAGAAAACAGACCAAGAAAATATCCAGAGGAAATGCAACCAGCATGTCAGAGAGCTCTCTGCATTCCCAAGCTTCTTGGCACACTATTCACCATTGCCAAGATACGGAGTCAAGCTAGGTGTCCATCCGTGACTGAATGGGAAGGGAGATCTGGACTACATATGCAATGGAATACCATTCAGCCATAAGAAAGAAGGAGATCCTGTCATTGGCAGCAATGCGGATGAATCTGGAGGACATCTGGTCAAGTGAAATCAGCCATTTGAAGAAGGACAATTAATGCAGGATTTCACAGGTGAAGCTGATCTTGTAGAAGTTGAGAGGGCTGGGAGTTAGGTTGGAAGTTTGGGTTTGTGAGAGGGCCACCCTTCTTTCCACCGGGAGACATCACTGGTCCTGAGATCTTTTGTCCTCAATTCTCCTTCAAGTGCATCAGCAGAGCTAAGACTCACGCTCAGCCCCAGGCCACCATCTTGGCTCCAGGGGCTCTCGCTCCAGCCATGGCCCCTCCTAGTTACTGGGGGACATAATGGCCAACGAGAAGGTAGGTCTGCATTTACTAAACTCAAGGACAATGAATCACCAATCACGACATGAATAAGAGGGTAGATGTGACTGTGTTTCAAACTTCTAAACTGTTTTGGAAACGCCTCCTCCGTGGAGTGCTCTGGATCACTGAAAACTTCAGACGACGATGTTGAGCCACGGATCTGAGCTGCCCTCATTTAAGAAATCACAACTTCAGCAAGTCCATACACCACTAGACCTGTCTTTTCTATTCCAGAAAACTATGAAGGTCCAAGAACACAGCACTCGTGGGCTGCAGCACATAAGAGCATATAGTCAAGTAGCAAGACCACTTTTCTAGTTGCCTTTCCAAGGCTACAAAGAAGGGACAGGAGAGTCTTTGCAAACAAGGTGCAAAGAATGACAAGACTGGCCTAAGGCAATACGTCAATGTCACCTGAGAATTTTAAAAGTCTCTTTCCCTACTCCTAGTTAACTCTGTTAACAGGTAACATCTCAACCATTTCCTCTGTGTTCATTAAAGTGATGTCATAGAACATTTAGAATCTATGCTCCCTGAGGCCAGCATGTGCAGAGAGGGCCTCTAGAACTTCAGAATACACTGGACACATTTGCTGGCCTACCTGAAGTGTTCATGATTTTCTTAACTACATGATGTGGAGGAAATTTTTTGTTCAGATTTTTAGTTTGTCATTTCATTAATTCCCTTAAAAACTATAAATGCACAACAAATCATTGGAGCTACTCAAGATTTGCTGAATTTATTACTCTTGGAGTTGACATCCTTACCCAAAAAGGCATACACCAACGTTTTAATTATTTGTTCTCCCACAAATATCTTGGGTTTTTTCACTTTTTATTTTATCTAATGTCTTCACTGAATCTAGGGAAGTGTCACATGGGTGGTAGAAATAATGATAGCTACCTTAGATGATGCAGGTTTCACAGGCTGCATGGCGTGTGGAGATTTCTCCTTGATCTGTCAACATCTCTTTACAAAATTCTGACATCAGCTTCAGAGGGTGGCATTCAGCAAGTATGACTGTGTGGTTCATCCCCCACAAGGGTTCCACAGAAAGAGAACCCTCCTTCGTTTTCCATCTACACATGGATGCATTCTGTATCATATGCCTTTGCACATATATCTACACTAACATCAGCATAGCTCTCTTCCTGATGATAGATGGTTATTCCAGAAACCACAAAAGTCTCTTTTTCTACCAGGAGACAAATGAAACAATTGAGAGAGTATCTGAGAAAGGTGATTGCTGTCTGTGTCTCTTAGGGTCTAGGCAGGAGGGAGATGGCACCATCGAACACTGATTGAAGAAAGTCTGATTGTCTTCAACAAAAGTGGGGGTGGGGTTGGAGGAACTGGTACAGAACAGTGGGGCGCATTGGGGCTCCAACCTAAAGACATTACAGGAGGGAGTAGTTACTCTCAGTGAAGGTGGTAATTTGGAAAAGACACCCAGTAGGGTTGGTGGATTTTAGGAGTAGGTATAGACATTCTTAAGTGACCCATTTGGGAGGAACTTGGCTCCAACCACAAAGGTTCTCAGAGTGACTTCCCTTGGCCACCTCTGACTGGGATTCAGAAGGCCAGGGAGGCTCTGGTACTCAGAGAGAGGAAAGGGGTCTAAAGAGTCAGGTGATGCCCAGTAGGTATGTCTCTTCTCATGGATGATGCTCTATAATATTGACTGATTACTTACTGATGGCTATCTCCATCAAATAAGGCTCCAAGAATAGGAGATGGGGGCGTTCAGATGGAAAAACTGAGGATTACCCTCACCTAGAGAAGCAAACTAAAGAAAGACAGTCCCCGCCTGTCGCTGCTGTGCTCTGGAGTCAGGTCAGCAAGTAATGTCTCCATAGCAGGGGACTCTTATAGCCACCTGAATGCATTGGTTTCCCGGCCAAGCATCTGGGATGTCCAAAGTCAGGACACAGAGATGGAGGTTGTCAGCGTAGTGCTCTCCCACCGCTGGCTGCATTGCTCACGTAAAGGCATGTCACAGGGCCACAGCACGCGACACTGTTGGCGGGTGGCTGTAACTGTCCACCTGTCCAGTGAGAGATGGCCCAGCCCCAAGTAGGATGCAGGCTGGGAAGTTGGGGTACAAAATGACGTGCCAAAGAATTTAGGAGAGTGTCACAGAGAAAGACTGTGACGAACAGGAATGTGGAGAATGAGAAAGAAGAGGAAGAGGGGAGAATGGTTTAAGAAGATTGTGAGGCTTTCACCTAAACTGGGAAGATGATAGGGAACTAGAAACAAAGAGAGGAACCAAGTTTTGGGCTTAGGGGTCTGTTAAGCCCCAACAGTTATGTCTAGTAAACAATGTGACTTAGAATGCACTCAGAGTTCTCGTCTTGGACGGAGGTTAAATTTGGAAATATCTCATTGATAGCTGAAGTCCCAGGTCTGTCATAGAGAAAAAGACATCACAAGCATTCACCTCTTGGTCCCTCGCAATTCTCTGTAATAGCTCTATGCCTGGAAATAAACACGCACACAATACCCAGAAAAAAAAAAATAACCCACACTGAGTCCCATGCCCTCCACCGTCCCTCTATATTATGGAAATGTTTGTCGTGTTTGTTGAGACGGAAGCTATTTTTACTTCAGGAGAAACAGAGACCAGAAGAAGCGGACTTTTAAATTTGTTTTCTGATCCGCATCATGTTGCTAATCAACAGTTTTGTTTTGATAGCTTCCATTTCCTACAAATAGAGATCCCAATGACAGTGGCAATATTTCCTGACTCCAGTCCAGATGGAGCAGGTGCGTTCATTGGGTGAGTCACACTCTCAGCTGCCAGAACAGAGCCTGGGCTTGGACGGACTTCATGAAATAAAAGCAAGCTCGGGAAAGAGCGGATTTCTGGGATCCCAGTTGTTTGGACTTTGAGAATTCTGGTAGACTTGGACTTTCTTTTTTTTTTTTTTTCCCAATACCACTGAAAGCAAGAGCAACACTCAGGGTTCCAAGGAGAATTTCCACATCAACAGGTGAATATTGGATCAAAGCTCACGCCTCTCTTGCTTACTTTTTCATTCACCGGGCTTTGACTTCGTCTGCACAGATACACCAGTTTTCCTAGTGAAAATACCCACTTTATCAAAATCATTATCAGAGGCAGCTCTTTTGCAAAGAAGTAGCATATCAGAGGTAACTGCATTAAGAGCCCTTTGCTTCATTCAAAATAAATATATTTGCAATCAAATTGGTTACTGACAGGATGAAAACACCTGTATTGCATTGCTTTGGAGGTCTCGATCTTAAAGCAGCCACGTAAGGGATCCTTAAAATACCTTTAGGAATGACAGCAGAGTTTCTGGGACTAGGATCATAAGAAGATCTGAACCAGGTTCAAGAATCTTGTAAATCACCAAGGAGCGTTTTGACACAATATTTAGACAATTGAGCCAAAGGGGCTGATGTGACAGGCCTGGGAATAGAAGCAGAAATTTGGAATCTCTCCCACATTTCCATCAATGGGAACACACTCCTGTCACAGGAAAAGAGGGTCCACGTCCTGGCTGAGGACAGACATCACTGTTCCATTCAGCGGTTGACATGAGCTTCGATACCATTATACTCTGATGAAAGGGCTAAATTAAAAGAGGAGGATTTTTAACTCCCCTGAAGGTAATGGCAAACCCAAATTAGAGGCAGCCTCAGAGCCAGGAGCTGGGCCACCGAGACACTGAGTCACACTTGTGGGAAGTACAAGTGTGGTCACATATTCAGAGGGCGCAGAATCATCACTCCTCCCGATTCCTCCCCCACCCCTGCACCACGCTCCTCCCCACGTCTTTGCTTTTTCCAAGGGGTCCCGGCACAGACACCTGGCAGGGGGAGGCTGCGGGGCGAGGTGTCCCCCGGCAGCAGCTGCTCCCCCCTCCCGCCCCACGTCGTGTGGGAGAGGAAGCGGCACAGCCAGTATCAGGGATGGCAAGTCACCCTCCCAGTGGGACACCCGGCTGACAGCTTCCGGGAATTCTGCAGAGAACCCAGCTGCCTGAGACACGTAGGAGGGCAGCAACTTCCTGGAGCTAAGATGACAGGGCTTTGGGCTTGTGTTCCTGTCATCCCATGTGCTCCTTCAGATGAGCCTAGGACCCAGAAAAGAATGATGACTCCCCTCCTGTACCCCCCGGCCCTTCTAACTGGGCGACCGTGGCTTTCACTCCTTCTGTTTCCTACCAATGCATTTCACCTTAGAGGGAATTCCAAGAAAAAACTGCCACTTAGCGAACCCCCAAATTAGTGGAAGCTGTTAATATTACTGTTAGTGTTAAGTCACATTTATAACAATGTATCATTTATAGTCAACATGCTATTCCTGAAAAGTTGTTAACCAAATGCCTGCGTGAACTCTGATGGGAGGTTGCACTTGCAACTCTTGTTCAGAAAATATTTCTTCCTTTGCCACACCCTGACCTCACCCTGGAATGTACATGCCGGTCTCACACACAATGGACTGAGGGCCTTGCTTGGCTGTTTGGAATTTGCATGAAGATGGAATTGCTCAAAAGAGGGAAACAGCACGCTCATTTGGGTTACTCTGTGTTCCCAGGGCATGAGAACCATCCCCCATCGTTGTTCTTCAGCTTGCAAATGTGGGAGAATGAGATCTCTGCCCACCTGCAGCCTGCGTAATTGCCAAGCCTGCCTGCACACCAGGAAGTGAAAAATAAAGAAATATCGATTGTGTTTGTTGCCAGGGCAAAAGGTCCCCCAAAGTCTTACTTCTTTGCTCATTGACTTACCATTTCAGATCAGTTTGGTATTACTGATCTCCAATTAGCAATTGTATCCGCTAGCTACTGCCATAATAATGCTGCATAACAAGCATTCACAACAGTCACCCACACCCCGTAATGTGTATTTATAGCTCAGGCATTGACAGGGGTCAACTAACGTATGCTTTCTTGGTGTAAAATGCACGCTGGATTTTAAAGACTTTGTATCAAAATGCAAAGTATATCATTGATCATTTCATATTGATTACAGGCTGAAATAAAAGTGTTTGGAGTATACTGTGCTAAATGCAATATAATATTAAAGCGAAGGGCTAATGAAGTAGCTCAGCTGTAGAGTGCTTGCTTAGCATGCACAAGGCCCTGGGGTTGATCCAGCATAAAAAGATAACATGAAATAAAAAATAAAATTAACTCACCTGATGAAGTCACAGAGGATGATAAGTAAGGACTCCTGAAACTCCCTCCTCCCCATCAAAGCAAGGAGAACATGGACAAAAATTGTCAGAACTGACTTTCCAGAACTATGAAGATCAATCAAAGTTTACAACTAACTTGTTTAGACCTATTTAAAAAAGATATACCCCAATTTTTTAAAAGCAGGTTTGGTGGCATTTTAACTTGTTTTATTCTCTTTCTCTTCCCCAGCATCCACAGCTTGTGGGCGTGGAGAAAGCCATCCAATCAGCCACCACTGGAGGAGGCAGATAGGAGGTCTGCCGGGTGCTGCTAGACTTCTGGTTGACCTGACCTGAAGCTTATATGGATCCCATTTCCCCACAGGGGAAACAATCAGAGGCAATCATGGAGCATCACGTCTGCCTTCTGGGAATCTAAAAGTCCACACATCTACATGGGTTGTGGACAGGCTCGGGAAAGCCCTAAGCATTTCCTTGTGAATGGCCTGAAGGCTCTGTGCCAGCCGGAAGGTAAGATGGAGGCAGAGCCGTCCGGTGGCTGGATGCATAAGGGCAGCTGCCTCAGTGTGCACCCAGAGCCCCTGCAGAGCCTGGGAGACTTGCTGGTTCCAGACTCCTAGGACAATCTCCGTCTAGTTATTAGCTGACCCCTAAACTAATATTCAAAGACTTCAATAACCAAAAGTGACATTGGATACAGGCCTCACAGAATTCGTACAGAAAATTCATACACACACACACACACACACACACACACACACAATAAACAAACAAACCAAAACCTGCCACCCATAAAAGAAACACAACAAACCCTGGGGTAAGAGAAGAAAGAAAAGATTCTGACTTTAGAAGTTGTCACACAATATTATCTAGAATGTCCAGTTTTGCATGAAAAAATATGATAGAGGAAGAGAAACAAGAAACTATGGCTCATACGCAGAAGGGAAAGATGTCAACAGCAAAGGTCCCCGAGGAAGCAGAGACGTTGCCCTGTTAGACAGAAGCCCCATAGAAGGGTGTTGGGAGAACAAACGGGACCACGTCTGAATAAGGTACGTATGGCCTTATTCTTTCCCAGTAGAGAACACAGTCTAGATCCCAGAAAGGCCAGAAATGCAAATGGCAATAATGGAAAGGTCGCCAGAAGAGCTTAAAAGCTGATTGTGGGAGACAGAAGAACGGAAGACCTGAAGATGGAAAAATGGAGATCATCCGTCTTGTAACAGAGAAGAAAGAATGGAGGGATCCAGGAGCAGTTTCAGAAACTCGTGACCCGCCTGTGTGTAGATCAAGAGGCACACGCTGGGAGTCACAGCGGTAGCTGAAAACGCTCCAAATGTGATGAAAAACATGACTAGGGGTGAAATTAGCTCCAAGAAAGCCACACTTTGACACATCATACCCAAACTCACAAAAGACAAAGAGAATCTTGAAGGCAGCAAGAAAAAAGTGACTCATGACATACAAAGGAGCCTCTCTCTGTAAGATGAATGGCTGATTCCTCATGGTCACCCATGGTGGCCATAAGGCGCTGGCAAGACAAAGGACTGAAGGAAAGGGGGAGAAGAAGTGTCAGTCAAGAGTTATACCTCTAGCGAATCTCTCCCAGAAAATGAAGGGGAAATAAAGACAAGCTGGAATTTTAACCCAGAAAAGAAAAAGAAAAACCTGAGAGCCAAGTCACTAGCTGACCTTCTCTATAACAAATACTAACGGAGATATATCAGATTGAAATGGAGGGGAACTAGACAGGAACTCAGACCCACACCAAGGAATACACAGCACAGGTAAAGAAAACTACATCGGTAAAAACTTTTAAAAGAGCTTTAAGAATGTTTGATGTGAAATCTTTTTTTTTTTTCCTATCTAATTTCAAAGACCACTGCAGAGGGCGATGTCTGTAAGTCATGGTTTAGAGGCCCAATGTGTAAAGAGGAAATTTTGTGTTTTAATAACAGCATGGGGATGGGGACAGGGAGGAGCACAGATCTACAGGGACAATGTTGGTATTTACTATTTTCCTTTGTCCATATTTTGCTGCTATTAGAGAATGCCTGAGGCTGGGTGATTTATCAAGAAGAGAGATTTTTTTCCTTGCTGTTTGAGGGACCGGGCGTCCAACAGCATGACACAGAGTCTGGCCAGGGCCCTCTGGCTGCATTGGAATGTGGTCAAAGACATCAAATGCTGAGGGAGCTCAGGGAAGAGAGAAACAATCCAGTCAAGCACATCCTTGTATCAGGAGCACCATAACTAACCCACTCCTATAATAACAGGGGGGCACCTTCCTGACCTAATCAGTTCTCAAAGTCTCCCCTAATATCAATAAAATTCCGTCCTGAGTCTTGGCAGCAGCACTCAAACCAAAAGCACTATAGAAGTTATCTGGGTGTTGATGCCAACTCGATGCTATCTGTTTAGATGTCCCTCCAAAGGGAGGGCAGGAAACAATGAGCACTCGAGGTCCTGGTCCACATGTTCTGGGGCCACGTGAGTCATGTTCATCTCCTGCCACTGCTCCGACAAGTCGCTGTGAATGAGAGGCTGAGGACAACAGGAATTCATCACCTCACAGTTGTGGAGGTCTGCGGTTCCAACTCCGTCCCAGGGTGAGGCTGAACTCAGGGCCGACAGGCCGCATTCCTCCTGGAGCACCCGAGGGGCTCACCCAGCTCCTGTCTCTCCCAGGGCCTAACGTCCATCTCTTGGCCTCGGGTCACGCTGATCTCGGCTCCCTCCCTGCATCCCTGACTCCGACTCCCTTGCCTTCTTAGGAGGATCCTTGTGACCTCACTCAGGGCACACCGGGTAACCCAGGATCATCTCTTCATGCCAAGATCCTCGATTGAATCACATTTTCAAACTGCTTCTGACCACGAAAGGAAGTCTTCTTTGTCCCTTGGTGCTGTGAAAGCAGAATACCATCAGCTGGGTGACGTGTGGTCAGGAAAAATTCATTTCTCAACGTTCTGGAAGCTGAGCCTTGAAGGGCGGGGGCCCTACAGACCTGGTGGCTGGTGGGGGAGAGCGTGGGGCAGCGCTCTGGGGCCTATGGAGGACACAAATCTCACTGATGAGGTCAGAGCACGCCTGCCTTCCCCTCCCCAGGTCATGACCTTCATGCCTGTGTGGCCAACCTGTGGCTCTTCAGCAGACACAGATGTCCAGGCCCAAGTATTCACAAAGTTCCCGGGATGAGGACTGGGCATCCTGGGGAGATCCTACCTCCCACCACCCAGGCACCTGGGTGCGTTGGCCTCCTTGATGACGCTGGAAGCACTACCAGGGTTGTACTACCAGGCTGGGAGGACCCCTGGGAGCTGATATAATCAGTGAACGTCCTGCTTGAACACACTCTGGGTACCCAGAATCAGAATCCCTGGGCGTGCCACCTGGGCCTGCAGCTTGTTAGCATTCCTTCTCGTGACTCTTACCTGCTCCTTGGGTTATGACTGTCCCTCTATAAAGCTTAAAGAACTCTACAGTGTCGCCCGTGAGAAGCTGATTTAGAATCCCTGGGACACTTGGCAACATTGAGAGGCGGGGGTCTCGGCCAGGCCAGCACCCCTCTGCCAGGCGTCTGTCTTTTGGAAGGAACTTCTCAGGTCATCACCAAGCACATGACCATTCAGCCCCCGGCTCTTGGGAGGGCGGCCCAGGCCTGCAGAAGGACTGACGCAGCCAGGAGAAAGGCTGGCATACAGCATGTACCTCCGTGGAGAGCGACAAGTGTTGTCAAGGAGACAGCACCGGCGCAGGGCTCTGCCTGGGTAGAGTCTTAGAGGAAATGGATCTTTACAGAGCCCAGCTCAGACACCTAACAGCACAGCTTAGAGGCCAGCATGTCCTTCAGCCTTGGAACAAAACTCTGAGTTTTCAAGGATGGATTAATGTGCACAGAACCTGATGGTTGGAGACCCTCTCTAACCTGATTCAAAATGATATCACCCAGTGTTGCTGTAATTGACGCTGTTCAAGAACATGTTTCATGAAGGGGCGTCATGCCCATGATGAAAACTTAGGCTCAGGTAGATGCTTTTTTTTTTTTTTTTTTTTTTAGAATTCAGTACTGCATTCCAAAAATTGTGAAATTTTAGGAAACGAGACATGGAAGGAGCCCTAAGATCATCCAGTAAAACAAGCATACAGCTCCGTGAAGCCCCAAGGCAGCTCTTCAACCTTCTCTATAGCTCCGTTTGAAAATGGAAAACGCCACACCTTGTCTCGCGTATTGTGGTGTCATGAAGACTGGTGAGGGACATGCAGATTAACCCAGCAAAGTATCACAAGCAAAAGGCAAAAGGATGTGCCTAGAGTTTTGAAAAATAAGAAGTTCTCAGGGATAAATTGGGTAAACTTTTAAAGTTTACGTGCCCGTTTCCTCATTTTTGAGATGGTTGTGAAATGAACATCATTAAAATTGACAGACGCCCTCGAAATTGAAAATTCAAATAGCAGCTAGAGGAAATAAAAGAGCATGATTCTTAAATCCAAAAGATTACCAAGAACTCTCATAGATATCCCTTTCATCGTTAAATAGTCACCCTGCATAAACACGGCCACACTTTATTCTCAGACTACATGTGGACAGACAGCAGCTCACAACTGTCTCCATGACATGGTTGACCTATATACCTTCAAAGAAGCAGTTCTCTGCTACAGAAGAGCAGGAAAATCAAAAGCCAGGCCAAAAGGAACCCATTTTCCAATTCTCACTCTAATCCCTTCTCTGAGCATCAGGTTCAAGGACAACACTTTCTGAATGAAACCGTCAGAAAAACTTGAACTTTGCTTCAGATGGCTGGCTGCAATATTATTCTTGGTGGGAAAATAAATAGCTGCTAATTGGGCATCCTATAGAGAACAAGAATGGCATACATAAAAACATCAATATCAAGATGTCAATAACATCGTTCATAACATTACGGGGCACTCAATCCAGCAGTGGTTTTAAAATCCTGCACAGTAGACATTGGATATCCTACCAGAGTCTGATAGAAATTCAGCAAGGCAAATTCTAGTTTTCCAGGTCAAATTCTAAATGACCCCTAGACATTTGAATGAATCAAAACACATTTCTAAAAAGAGAACAATAGCTCATGACCAGCGACACACATGAAGTTCAAATTTTAGTGTCTTTAAGTCAGGTCTTGTTGGAATCCGTCCCGGTTCACTTGTCCATGGCTGTTTTCAGGTTCCCGGGACCCAGGTGAGCAGTTGTGGCAGAGACAGTATGGCTTGCACAGCTGAAGCTCTTTACTACCTGGGCCTTGACAGAAAAAAAGTGCTCTGATCCCGGTCACAGGTCGTGGCCCTCAGCTTCAGCTGAACAATCGAACGTTCCCCAGAGAAGGCACAAGAACTGACGCTGGGCTCCGTCAGAAGCTTTTATACGAATGGGTAAGCCTTTCCAAACGGATGGACCTGGAAGCCTGGGGCCAATGGTGTGGTCCTCTAACTTCAACCTTCCCCCTCCTCCCCTTCTGCCTTCTTCCAAACCTCCTCCATGGGTTCTGGGATTCTCACCACCACAATGCCTTCCCAAGAACCACACACACACACAAAACACACACACACACACACACACACACCTCAAACTTGCTTTCGAGTGTATGCACATACATGGCTGTGCACACGTCAGCTCACAAGCATACATACATACATGCGCTCACACAGGCATACCCTGGGATCATTAGATCTCCAGAAGATGGACAGAGATTCTTTAAAATAAAGGTTACAGATGCCTTATCCAAATACCACATAGTTCTTTGCCTTCATGGAAACGCTCATATCCTGATCTTCAAAAAGAAACCATGGCTCTTTGATCAAGATGGTATTTTCAGATCTCAAGAGGAGTTCGAACTGGTTTATCCACATTTGAACCTCTAGGTGGCAGCAGAAGTCCACAGTTGAAGTGCTGAGCGATGGCACATTTGTGTGTGTGTGGGGGGGGTGTGGGTGAGTGTGTGTGTGTATCCTGTGTCTGCAAGTGTGATTTGAGGATGGCAATGTGGTGTGATGATGCAGTGTGTACGTGTGATGTGTGTTACACACGTATGAAGCACAGGTATTTTAAGGGGGGTGGGTTGCCCCCCCCATGTCACTTTAAGGAACCGCTGCCCCTAGAGCAGGGTGCAGCTCAGGTGAGAGCGGGAGGGACCAGCCTTCAGCACGAGGCGGAGACCTGAGAGCCAGCCAGGCAGGGCTGGACACCTGCTGCGTCCATCCCCTTGCCCTGCTCCCCTGCAGTCTTGGGATTCAGATCTTCCCTGTGGGTCAAGGTGACTGGAGCAGAGAGGCTGTCTGGAGTGCACTTCCTGTCTGCGGAAGCCTCTCCTGCGCCTGGAAGTGCTCATCCTTTTCCCTCTGAGCCCCTGTGCTTTCTTTCATCCTCCCTGGCCAGCGAAGGGCTGCGCGTGTCCTGCTTATTTAACCTATTTCTACGGACTCTCATTGTGGAAGGGGGGTAACTGGTCGGCTCTGTGGCAGCAGACTGTCCCCTGCCCCACGCAGGGCAGGTGAGCACGCTGCCCTAACTACCTGGCAGGGGGCCATGAGGACTTTGCTGCCACTCTTTTAAGAAGACAGTGGGAAACTGGCTGTGAGGCTTTTGCCTGGGGGCTCTGATAAGAGTCCTGGGAGACAGGTGGGTGATGACGTCCTTTGGTTTGCAGACAAGACCTGGGGAGCAAGGAAGGGTGCCGGCACCTGAAGATGTGGGGACAGGGAAGCTCCCAGGAGGGTGTCTTGCTGCTCTTTGGACCACTCAGTGCCCCTGTTTCCCCGTCTGCAAAATGGGGCCACGTGGCCTTGAGAGAATGAAGCAAGAGGCTTGGCCGGGCCTGGGTGGGAAGGCTGCATGATCAGAAGCTTGGGTACCGACAGTCTCTGGGGCCACTGTCCCAGCCCCCGACACCTGCTCTTCTCCTCCCTCCCCAACAGCCCTGAGGAGCTCAGCCCAGGCCCGGAGACTCTGAATGTCTGCCAGTTGCCCCCTAAAGCACTAAAGGGGCTGGAGAACATGGTGTGTGCACCAGGCCCCCTGCCGGCCCCATGCAAATGTCCCCTTTCCAATTTCCAGACGTCAAGGAGTAACTCTGAATGTCCCTGGCTGCTGGTGTGGGCCCCTTGGGCTGGTGGAAGGTGACGCAAGGTAAACTCCTTGGCAGCTCCGGCAGAGCTGGGTGTCAGCACTTGCTGGTTTTGATGGGAATCCAGAGAAACGTGCCCTGGGGTGGCCTCAGAGCCCTAGTCCCAGGCTTGCTTTTGTTTATTTCAGAGTCTGGGAGACAGGGCTGTGCTCATTCACCCACATTCGGGGCTGGGGCACCCTCTGCCTGTGATGCCCTTTTACCTTGGAATAGCCTGTTGGTGCCAGTGTTCCTGGGCGGGACCCTGGGGAGCTGCCTAATCCCCTTCTCAAACCAGACACAGCCAGGGTTTGGAAAGGGGGTCACCTTGGCTGGCCAAAAACTCCTCCGCTTCCCCCCTTTGAACTTGACCCTTGTCCTTAATTTTTTGCATCAGAGTCCGTACATACCCAGTTTCCTCTCACCCCAGGTTCAGGCACACGTGAGAGCCCCCAGTTTGGACGTGTCTAGCTACACTGAACAATTCTCCTCGGCTCTAGATTCTCTTTTTTAACCAAAGGGGATCTTGTGCCTTCAGGAAAGCAGCTCTTGTCTTCTCCCCACCCTCCCGATGGCTGCCAGGAGGATGAGACTTACTGAGGCCAGCATGGTGGGGGGGTTCTTTCCATGACAGACACCTGTCCACAGAAACTGTACCCCCTCAACTTCTTCACCCCAGTAAGACGCAAGGAGAAGCCAGTTCTGCCAGGCTCCAAGGTGAGCCGCCCTGGATTTAAACTTTTTAGAAAGCCACCTGGTTAGTGCTGCTGGGGCCACGTGCATCTCCTCCAAGGGGTTTCTCAACTACTGAGCAGAACCTCTTCTATTTTCTCTCTAAAAAATCACCGTCTGAAAGACACCAGATCTGCCAGGTTTCAGAGTAACAGTTGGTATTAAATGAGATACAGCAGTTTCGACCTCCTGGACTTGTCCTGGGAGACATGTAGGTAAGTGTCAGCTGGAATACATTTATAAATGGTGTGAGCCCTCTTGCGGACAAATCATAATAATTGGAATTTTTGTGAACAGAAAAAGATTCCACTCCCTTCCCTCTCCTTCATTTGTTTTAACTAACAGTGTGATTAACACTAATGATGCGTTAGTCCGTAGCAGTCGTCTTCATGCACAGGTGAGAGTCCTGCAAACTAACCCAGGGACAGGTGAGGAAAGGTGGGTAGCTGTTTCCCCAGAGCAGAGCAGAGCTCCTGCCGTCCTCCCCAGTGCTGCTCCCAGATGTCATGGGTTCAGTGAGACAGTGGGCGCTGGGTCTCCTGAAGGCAGGACCCTCAGCGTGGGCTTCCCTTGTCAGAGACTCAAGTGGGGACTGCACAGATTCAAGGGTTCCGAGGACATTGGCAGATTTGGCTTGATTTGAGCACATTCCTGCTCATTGTCAAACACAGTATCTAAGAGAAAATCCATGTTGTTCAGGGGGGTGATCCTCCCTGTAATTTAATGATTGCCACTCAAACCAAACTATCCGTGCAAAATTCTCGAGACCCTAATGGCTAAGACCCTCACATCTTTCTGTCAGGCTTCTATGCCAGCAGCAGGAGGGAGCCAGGGGAGGAGGAGGAGCCGGGGTGGGGGCAGGTGCTGGGTAGCACCTGTCAAAGTTGCAGCAGCCGGCTGGGTTTACTGGTCACGGGCAGAGAGGAGCCGTTCAGGGCTGCTGGCTTAGTAATTTGTAGATAATGAGCTCGGGGTAGAAGGCCTGTGGGTTTCAGAGCATATGTTCCAACAGATGGGATGGCCTCAGCAAGGGGAGGGGGTCCACTTGGACCTGCCAATCACAGAGACTTCCAGCTTCTGGAGCGAGCCACCCTTCAGAAAGAGAAAGAAAGAGATTGGACAGCAACTAAGAGTGCAGGTCAGTTCAGGCTGACCTTGACCCTCGGCCATCTCTACCTCTCAGGAGTCTTAGGGCCCCTCGTGAGCCTTCAGATATGTCCCCAGATGTCACATGTGGGAAAACCTTTTCCTCCAGATGCATGGCTTTGGTGCCAGCCCAGCAGCGGCACCTGGAGCCGTGTGAGGACCTGGAATTGCAGCCCACCCCACCCCTGCTGGATGAAAAACTCTGGGTGGGCCTCACACGGTCTGTGTGACCACAAGCTTTTCAGAGGGTTCCTAGATGTGCCAAGGTTTGAGAAGCACCAGATGAGCTCATTATCCACTTAAGGACTTGCTATAGTTTGAATCTGGAATGTTCTCCCAAGGGCCATGTTCAAGTCTTGGTCCTCAGCCTGCAGAACTCTTGGGAAACGGTCGAACCTGTAAGAGGTGGGCCCAGTGGGAGGAAGTTGAGAGACTGGGGTGTGCTCTTGAAGGAGATATTGGGAATCCCTTTTCCTCTTGTGTTTATTTTGCTTTGCAGATGCCATGAGGCGAACAGGCTTCCTCTGCCATGTGCTTCCACCCTGGTGTTGGTTGTGCCACTACAGGTCCAAGCAACTGTGCTCGGAAATCATGGGCCAAAGTAAACTTTCTTCCTTATAAGTTGATTTTCTCAGGTATATAATCACAGTCCTGGAAAGCTGACTAACCCAGACCAGAATGTATAATCTCAGGCCCAGAGCATTATTGGACACCAAATGGGATCCAAACAGACATTTTTGAAAGGACTATAGAAATGAAGGAGGGAACTCTGTGATGTTATATCACCTTCTCTCCTCAAATTTGAAAAGTTGTATTAAATCCCAGGAAGAGAACACCTCTGTATCATTTTGTTTTATTTTACACACTCCTCTGAATCAAGACAAAATCTGAGGACTGCACCTACAAGACTCTGCATTCTACTGTCATGTATACCTAAAAAGAATAGATTTTTTTAAAAGAAAGTAAATATAAGCAAACACACAAAAGAAAAAAAGAGTCAATTCTATAGAGAAATAAAGGGCTGATTTTAGTTCAGTTTGGAATATATGCCATTCGAAACAGCGAGATCAAACCTACAATTTTATAAACTTACCAATTAAAACACAAAGCAGAGAAAAGCAAAACAGAAGACCAAACCCAGTTCTTGAAGTTCTTGCAGACAACTCACCCGCAGTTGGGTGCGTTGGCAAGACCAGCCACAAAAGCAGCACCCTCACATTTAGCTCAGGCATGGGTGTTGAAAGAGCCATTGCCACTCACAGACACCCTAGATGGGCCCAGTTGCAGGTAACTACTGCCACCTCCAAGCACAGGAAATGTCCAGTCCTTCCATTGCAAAGAATATGGTCCTCTCTGCCAAACTCGCTCTCATCAGGCAAAGGATTTCTCCGAGTTACTTAAACTGACTGAGGTTTTAGTTTGCTCACCTGTGAAATGGAGCTATTAATTTCCTCCTCCAATGCATTCTGTACAGGTTAAATGAAATGTGCCAACATCTCCCACCTGGCACATGGTGATGTCAGCAGTTTTGCGAATGTGGGTTGCTACCCATTAGTGGAAAGGAAAATCAATTTGGTGAGTCAGGATTCTAAGTGAATTTTTTGGTTGTTGATTTGGAATGATTTGCTGGGGGTTTGAATTCAAAACTTCTGAGAGTCAGGTTTTCTATTTGTTAGTCCTTCTTTGCCGTAGACAGTGAGATAAACTCGAAGATTTTGTTTCAGTTTTATGTCTCATACACAAATACAGTCCTTACTAGAGATATGGGAAATTGGAAAACAGTCAGATCTCATTTTTCCTTCTTCCCTCATCCTTTGATCTGTCCCTCAGAAAAACAGGGTAGCTACCTTGATCCCCCTGGAATGGATATTAATGGTAGGTACAATTTAAGTGGAGCAAGGATTTTTCAGCACTCGGCAAGTGTCGGTCATTACTGTAGCCACTTCTCTGCTTTCTGGGAAGGAAATCGTGAGCTGCAGAGTTTTCCTGAGAGTAGGACATTGCATGTATTCAGCCAGTCCCCAAGGGGCCAGTGGGCCTGCAGGTCTTCCAGGGCAGGATTGGGCACTAGAATGCAACTCGTGGATAAAGAAGAAAGCACAGGTACCTTCCTTACCCTTTTCCCCAGGTGTTATCATGCAGGTAGTTGGAATACAGGGCATCAGGAGCTGGTGTGTGTGTGTGTGTGTGTGTGTGTGTGTGTGTGTGTGTGTCAGGGAGGTAGGAGTATAAATGGGAGAGGGTGGGGAATTCTCAGCCAGGGCTGCACCTACCTAATGGAGGAGAAAGCAAATATGAGTGGTCTGAAGAGTGGAAAAAAGAAATGAAAGTCTGTAGGATAGCCCAAGATAAATGGGCGCCAGGCTGCAGGGACAGAGCTTATCCAATTAACTGAAAACCCTGTGTAGCCACCACTCTCAGAAATAATAACTGCCCCTGGGTGTTGTCCTCGACCCCTAACCCTAGGCAGCTGGGCCACTGTGGGGACATGGGGGGGGGGTTGGGCAGGGGGGACTCAGGCCCCGCTGTGGAGCACAAATGACCGCCATTCCACTGAGCAATGACCTTAACTCCAGGGGGCAGAAGCCAGGAAGATTTACCACCCAGCTAGCCCTCCTCTCCATGGGCAGCAGCCGTCCAGGGCAGACAGGGGCCCTGAGCCACCTCCCCTCAGGTCTGGGACAGTCTCCTCTCCCACTGCAGCAGCTGAGCTCAGAGCCACAGGACCATCCATGCCTGTGGGCAGAAGCCCCTTCCCTGCTCACCCCTGCTGGCCAGATGTTGGAAGGCAACCAGACTCTGGTGGACAGCGAACAGGAAGCATTTTATTCTAAGGATCTAAATAAGTCAGGTTTCTACGTCTTTATATTCAATCAAATTTATTTTAAGTGATACATGAAGACATAAAACTGTACTTATTAGTGGGGTAATGTGATATTTTGGTTCATATACCCGTGGTGTCATGTTTAAAGCAGGATTGATATATCCATCTCCTCAAACATTTATCATTTTTTTTATAGTAAAAACTTGCAAAGTCCTTTCTTCTAACTTGTTGAGATATTATGCAATATTACATTACAATTGTCACTTATGGTCACCCTACTTCTTACACCTACCTCATTGGAACTTGGGGCCTCCCTCCCTCCTGACTTCTCTTCTCAGCCTCTGGAGGGTATAACCACCCTCACGTTCTATGAGATCAACCTTTTTAGATGCCACATGTGAGTGAGATGGCTTGGTACTTGGTCTTTCTGTGCCTGCCTTATTTCACTTAGCATAATGATCCCCGGTTCCATGTCACAAATGACAGCACTTCATTCTTTTTATGGCTGAAGAGTTTTCCCTGGTGGGTATGCACCGTATTCTCTCTAGCCCCTCAGTGGATGGACACTGTGGTGGTTTCCAAGTCTTGAGGATGGTGAAAGTGACTTGCCTGTCCCCTGTCCTCATCCCATCAAAGAGTGTGTGGGCTGGATGGGCAGAGAGCTGACTTGCACATTGGGGTGGGAGATGAAGCAGAAGGAGCCTGCTTTGAGGAACACATTGATATAACTACTTTCCAAAAAAACCACTTGTCAAAAGTCCTTCAGCTTTAACATGCAACTTTGTTGTCGTTGTTGTCGTTTTCTTCTAGAAATACGTGTTTGAATTTGTGTGTGGTACCCGAGAATCTCATGATGAATTCACCCATTCGAAAAATATCCGTGAAGCGCTTTACCCACTGGAACCCCCAGCCCGCCTCTCTCGTGAGCAGTGTGACGGAGACTTTAGATGTGGGTTCGCAACCTCCACTGAAGGCACATCAGAGCCACCTGGAAAGCCACATCAAGATCCCGATTTCAGTCAGTCTCACTTCTGGGTACACATAACCAAAGGAATTAAAAGCAGGCACTTGAAGAGATATTCATAAACCTGTGGTTTACAGAGTCATGATTCACCACACCCCAAACGAGGAAGCACTCCAAGCGTCCATCAGTAGATGAATGGATAAGCCAAGTGTGGTCCAGCCACACCACGGAACATCGTTCACCTTGAGGTGGATAAAAGGAAGGAGATCTGACACGTGTGGACCTCACGAACAGTGTGCTAATGAACAGTGTGCTAAGTGACTTAGGTCACACACAAGAAGCCACAATTAAAAAAAAAAATCCCAATGTTTAGGCCCTACCCAGCCAATTTAGTTAATATTTCCAGAAACAGATCTCTGATTTCCTGTACTCGCCTCATTTAGTGAGTATATCTGAGAACCACCAGGTACCAGCCACTCTGAGGTGACAGTGAACAAAAGCAACAACAATGTCCCTTTTCTACCTGGACTTCCATCCTAGACAGGGAGACAAAACTTCATGACTATGCGGAATTCGTACTGTGCATCGGAATGTGATCACGTCAATGGGAAGAACTAGGTAGGTTAAGAGGGATTGGCGTGGAGAAGGGGGTGGTAGAATGGGTATTATGATGGGCATTGTTATTTAAAAGGATCTTCTGACGGTACTAGAAGGGTACAAATGAAAAAAATTACATAAGGCATACATTGTAAGTAATTTTTCTCACATATTAGGGTAGCAATTCTGCAAACACTTGATCTGCATGCTAGGATTAAACAAATCTATATACATGCTGCAGGGAAAGAGACCCCGTTTCCTGACTTATAGAGAAAGGTACAAAAAAGGAAAGGAGGCGGAGATGCCAAAATGAACCCTATCCTTCTTGATTACAGTCAAAGATAGCAATATGGACCCCTATTTATTTTAATGTGCATGCAAATGAATACGCAGACATACCCCCCCACACACAGAAACACAAACTCGGGTTTATATACATGCACATTTTTCTACTTCTGTTTGCTGAAAAGGCTTAAAAACTGACACTCCCCTTGCAATTAGCCTACTCAACAGCTACAACTTGGTCTGTATCTGTTTCCAATAGAAGGAACAAAGACTCCGTGGAGAGAAGTCTTGTTCTACACTGGGGAAGAGAAAATTTAAAATGAGCTTGGAGTCTTTTATTCTTCTAGAAAGTGAGCAAGTTTTTAAAAATGGGGAAGGAGGAGGGAAAATGGGAACATTTCAACAGGAACAAACCTTAAAAGAGCACCAATGGTCAAAACTAGAATAATTGTATCAACAAAAACAAATAACCATCGCCTTTGATCTTACCCCAAAGAACAAAATGAATGGCGGTGAATCCATGCTGGCACACATGATGGACTCCATACTCCATCGGGGGGAGGAACGCATCTTGCTTATGGAGCAGTTGCAATGAATAAACTCAGAAGACTGAAGAAGCCCACGTGGACAATTTTTGCAGGCAAGTCCACTGACAAGTGCCAGTTAGTGGTCAGAACTTCAGTGAGAACCAGGATACTGGCATAGCCCGAAAGCATCCCCCACCCAGTCTCCCTGCTGGTGTGGTAGTTTTCATACTTGTCCACAAATCCTTCAACACTCCTCCCTCTGGGAAGTGGAGCTCAGCTCCCCCGACCCCTACTTCCATGAAGGACCAAGCCATGGAAAGGAAGTTACTGAGTCTTCAGGGCAGAAAGCTGACTGATACCACCTGAATCAGGGCCAAGCTACCACGCCAGATGAGAAGCCAGGTTGATATCATGCCTCCCTTGACCTGAGATGAGACAGACAGATCTCTGTGGTGGTCTTCCTGAAATTTGCAACTGTGTCACCAGAAGGAAATACCATATAAGGCCCCCCCCTTTAAGGGGATTCTGCAAACCACTTGATAGGTATTACTCAGAGGTGTCAAGGTCACGCAAAACTCCAAGGAATACTACAGATTGGGGACCAGAGGGAAATGAGTGCAATGGAATGCAGTGCATTGTCCTAAATGGATCTTGGAAGAAAAAAGTAAATAAACATTAAGAGACAAAGAGACGAACTCGCATAGTCTGCAGTTCACAGTATTTTATCTACGGAGAACACACCATGGCTTTCTGAGGTGTTGACTGATGAAGAAGCTGAATGAAGGACCAGGAGCTTGCAGCACCATATTCGAAATTCTTCTATAAATTTAAAGTCATTTAAAATCAAAGAGCCAAATTACAAAAAAAAAAAAGAAGAAGAAGAGAAGGAGAAGGAGAAGGAGAAGGAGAAGGAGAAGGAGAAGGAGAAGGAGAAGAAGAAGAAGAAGAAGAAGAAGAAGAAGAAGAAGAAGAAGAAGAAGAAGAAGAAGAAATAATCTGGGGATGCAGACATCTCTTTGGTATGCTGATTTCTTTTATTTCCTTTGGATAGACATCCAGGATGGGAGAGCTGGATTGTGTGTGGCACTGTTCCCAGTAGCCAAAATGGATGGATAAAGAAAATGTGGTCTATACACAATGGAATATTCAGCCACAAAGAAGAATGAATTCCTATCATTTGTAGCAAAATGGATAGAAAAGGAGGACATCATGTCAAGTGAAATAAACCAGACGCAGAAAGAGAAGTGCAACATGTTCTCTCACCTATGTGAAAACTAAAAAAAATAATAATAACTTGAAAATAAAATAGTGATTCCTAGGGACCAAGAAAGATGCGCGTGGGAGAGGGGAGGAGATGTGAAGGTTGGGTGTGACCAGTGCACTTTGTGTGACTGTCTAGGGACATCACACTGAACGGAGTTCGTGTGTACAATGAAAACAATCCAAAATAAAAATACAAAACAATAAAAAAGAAGGAGCAATGGGCCTTACAGGCCTTCAAAGAGTAGCAAGTAATAACAAGTGCTTGCTCAATAAGGCCAGACAGTCCACCTATGCAAGCCCTCTGACTGGGTGATCCTCACTGAGAACCAGGCCAGTCTGATCACTTCATTGAGGGCTCTTAGTGACAAAAGATGGCCACCATCTCTTTGGTAGGAGGTGAGAGAAAATGGGGACAGGTTTTGTATTAATCAGCTTTTTGTTGCTATCCCAGTTACAGGAGAGCATCAAGTTATAAAGAGAAAAGGGATTTGGGGGTCAAAGTTTTGGAGGTCTCTTTGCATGATCATTTGGCTCCCTCTCCTTTCGGGCTGTGATGAGGCAGCACATCATGCCGGGAAGCATGTTGGCAGAGAAAGGCGGGTCCTCTCTGGGCCGGGGAGAGAGCTCCGTTGGTAGAGTGTTTGCTTCGCATGCGCAAGGCCCTGGGTTCACTCCCCAGCACCCAAACCACAATACGGGCTCTTCTCATAGCAGGAGTGAAGCAGGAGGAAGAGAAACAGACCAGGCCCCCAGTCCCCTTCCAGGGCACCCCCCAATGGCATGATTTCCTCCCATTGGGTTCCACCTCCCAACGGCTCCAGCACCTGTCAATCGCCCCCCAAGCTAAGAGCCAAGCCTTCAACACAGGGTCCTTTGGGGGTCATTCCAGATCCAAACCATAGCAGGGGTTTTCAGCCTCAAGATCCACGGCCTCCTGCACTGTGGTGAGTTCCAATGTGCAGATTTGTCCCTGTTTGGAAAAAAATCAGTCCTGACGGGAGACATGTTGGCTTGAGCCAGCTGCACATCAGAACAGCGGGTTCTAAACTCCTGAAACTTGTGTCGTGGGCTTCAGCTTGTCTCAGGGATTTCACTTTCGTTTCCCTCCCATCAAGCCTCCATGTTGGAGCCAAAGCAAACTTTCCCAGTAGGAAGAAGAAGGAGCCCGCGGGCCACTGGCCAAGAGACACCGTCACCAGCAAGACCAAGAGTGCCCGAGGACTCCCACCCTCTCACTCTAGGGTGGTCGGTCGCACTGTTTCCAGGATGTGAGCACCAGTTTCAGTTGCATAAACTTCATGTGGAAATGACTTTGTAGAAGACAGTTGGGGGTGGGGAGGAGGAAGTCATGGTTAGGGACAAGGGGACGTCTCAAATCACTTGGGAAGAGATCCATCAGAAACAATTCCAGAATATATCAGGATTCTCTTTCCTCTTCCCTCCAAAGAGATTTTAAAATGCATCTGTGGTTGTGTGTGTGTGTGTGTGTGTGTCCCATAGAGGGTGTGCATACAGAGACATCAACACCTGGAAAGAAGGAACCCAGGAACACAGGGAACTTGGCTCTAGCCAAAGATTCACTATGAACCGTGTCTCTGGATGAACACCAGATTCCTCAAGGCCTTGTGTCCTCACGTCTTAACTCAGAGTTCTAGAGATTTTATCCTTGATTCTCAGAAAAGTCCTGGTAAGATTTGAGACATTTGAAGTAGAAAATTATGGCATATTATGGGATTCATCGATCACCTCCCCATCTGAACTAGTGGGCACACACCCACAGCCACACACACACACACACACACACACACACACACAGTGAAGGTGAGATTAATTCCTGTTTGTGTTCTCCATTTAAATTTCTCAATGAGCCCAAGATGAAGGTTGACTGAACATTGATAAGATGTTTCCAGATGCCGTCAGCAGCCACCTCTTTGGTAACAAGGGACGTGTGAGTGAATGTCGATGTGGATGTGGATCAGAGTCAGCTCACTGTTGTCGGACCATGTCCCAGGACTAACTCCAACACAAGCAATGCGGAACTCTGACTCCAGAGAATGTGAGCCTAAGTCTCACTGATCAGCTTGGGCCTCTTTCTGATTCCAAGACAAGCAGACCATCGCTCACAGGACTCAATACGAAAGTCTGATAACTGGGGAGTTGGAATTGGATGGCCACTCTCCCCACAGCACAGCAGAGCAAGGCTCTCCTTGCTAGTGACCACTCTCGCATCCGGACCAAGCGCTCCAGTGGGGTGAGTCCTGCAGTCCCTATGAGAAGGAACAGCCCTGCTGGACCAGGCTGCCACCCCAGGGCCTCCACGGACTGGAATGGCTTGTGTGGGTTGAAGAGATACTAAGCACAAGCACCCAACCTGCGATGCTCAGTGGACTCAGCCACTGATGGCTGAGGGCAAATCACCAAGACAAGAAGGAGTCCTTGCTGAAGTTGTTGTAGGCTTAAAAAACACCTAGTGATCTGGCTTACTGGCACCACAATGTGGATTCTTGTTGTCAGCAAGGGGTCGGGGGGCATTCTCAGATAGCCAACACAGCACAGACGGCAAAACCACACGTTGACACATTTTAGGAGAAACAAATCAAAACCATTCATGCATTTAATTACTCATAAGACACAGATGGATGGAAGAGATTAAGAGGGGAAAAATATGGACAAAACAAGCTTGGAGTTAATAAACATAGCCATATAAAAGCTGCTGGAGACGCTGAAAGCAAAAATACCAGGGTCAGATCAGCCAGCTCTGCTGTGAGACCTTTTATCTTAGCCAGTGGCACGCAAGGCAGGGCACACTGCCCACCTCGTGAGGAAGGCCCAGGGCCCAGGCCACAGAGAACAGGAAGATCTTTCCGAAGCGCAGTCCTTGCATAGGGAAGAAAAATCCAGGTGTGCAGGGGCTGCTGCTCAGAGCCCTGCACAGCTGCAGACCAGAGTGCATTCCAACTGGCTTAGGGCCCTGCATCTAGACAGGAGGAGGGGCCAGCACACTTTGGCCCGAAAGGGGAGCCAAGGCAGAAAGGACGATTCCTGAATGTGCAGATCACCCTTCCAATGCACGTCTTTCAAAATATCAGGGACCTCCCTAAGCAGGGTCTCCTGTCTCTAAACATTCGAATTTCAAATTGAAGCCCAAAGTGCTGAGGATTATTTTCCTTCATCCGTATTTTAGCCATTCTTAAAATAGAACCTGGAGGGTATTTCCTCCAATATCCTTCAAGACACATGCTCTTTCATTGAGTTTTTTACTCAGAATGATTACGCCCTGAAATCATTGCCCTTCCTCCATTTAAACGACAATAATAGTAATCGCATAGATGTGCTTTGGAAGGATGAATCCGATTTCAAAGTGAAAAAAAAAAAAAAAAAAAAGCCCCAAATCTAATGTCATTAGGGACACTGATATTTATTCCAGGCAAACCCTTTGACATTATAGAATAGTTAAACTAGGGAATTAAGTTCACATTTTAAAGTTTTTTGAAAATAAAGTGAGATTAACATTTCACGATATAAAAATTGTGTGGGCTGCAAATTGTGGTGTCTAAAAGTACAGTTTTGTTGGCACACAGAGTCATGCTTATTCACAGGCACCCAGCCTACGGCTGCTTTCCCGTGGTAACTACAGAGTTGAGCAACCGTGGCCAAGACCAGACAGTGTGCTCCTGGCTTTGCACCCAGTGCACTACCGCCTTGGTGATGTCTTCATAATGCAATGACTTTTCCCAGGGACATTTGTGCCACCAGACTATGACATTGCATTCATTTAATGGTGGTGCATGTTCCTGATGGCAATCAAGAGAGGTCGAACTCAACACTTCAAATTCACAGGGGAGTGTAGATTTTATTCTGCTATCTTATTGGATGGCAAAGTATGTCTTTATTATGCAATGACACTATTGTTGTGCCATAGAAAATAGTATATATTGATAATTCCAGGGTGGTTGTTCATCATCAGATTTCCAATCATGGGCAGAAAAATTAGGAAATTTAAAATATGATACTTTATCACAGTAAAATTATTTCCCCCAAATTATGTATGTTTGTACACACACTTACACAGGTGCACTTCACGTTATGCTGGGGCTACGTCTACACACACAAACACATAACACACTCATATGTACCCTAAGTAAGCTTCCAGGTGGCTTTTTCGTTAACCAAGCAAACAAAGCTGTTTATGGATGGTTAATTAATTATATTGTGTTTGGTTGCAGCAGTTGAAGAAATATATACAGAGAAAATAAACTTCACTAGTTTTTCAGAAAGAACATTCGTTCAAAGAGTTGAGCACACTGGGAAGAATCTCAATAGTAATTTAAAAACAAGGCAAGATTTTAAAACTATTGTAACCAATTTTATAAGTTATAATCAAAATTATGAACTATTAGATGATGATAGAAGTTATTTTTGTTACATTGAGGATGAGAAAACTTTTTTTTATTTTTTATTTTTAATATATTTGCAGATATGTCAACTGAATATTTTTATTTTCCCTCTCTTCAAAACCCAATAGAGTCAAATGTATGAAAGATGATTTATCAAGAGCTCTGTAATGTTTGGAACAATCAATAATAAAAAATTTAAAAAAAGAAATATCCGAGAAAACTTTTTAAATAAGACTCAAATATCATAAACCAATAAAAGGAACAAAGATTTAAAATTTCTAGCTCATTAAGAACTTAAATTATTCAAAGGATACTTCAGCTTCATAAAAAATAATGCAAATTAAAATTATGCCTGTTAAATGACAAAAAAGTCTAAAAACTTACTTCTCACTGAGATAAAAAAAATGGGGGTTATCACATAGTTTTCTTTTTAAAAAAAATTATAAACAGACAAGACATCTGTGTCATTTAAAGGTCAAAAATCATGAAGTTACACGGTTAATTACTTGAACTACAAATCAGTCAAAATTATTACATACTTCAGTATTAATGTTGATACTCTTAAAATCTATACAATTACTTTCACTATGAATTAATTATTAAATGGCTTATTAAAAATCACTATAAACGTGAACAAAAGATGTAACTTGTAGACTCTCAGGATTTGCGGCAGCTGGAAGGGTTGAATTTGTTCAATTCATGTAAAACCTGTGACGTGCTCAATGGGGATAAAGAAAAATGCAGAATATATGTACAATGAGATGCCATTCAGCCTGGAGGGGATGAGATGTTGTCATGTCTGGAGGACACTGTGCTAAGTGGAAGAAGCCAGGCACAGAAACGGCACGTGATCTCACTCATGCAAAAGCTAAAAATGTTGCTGTCACAGACGTTGAGAGAGGATGGGGGAGAGGAACCGTGGGAAAAGCTGCTTCAATAGGTTCTAAGCTACAATTAGGAGAAATAACTTCTAGTGTGCCATGTGTCCATGTATCAAAATAGACATTACCCCATAAATATGTGCAATTTTTATATGTAAATTTTTTTAAACGTGGGGCATGCGAGTCAACACCTGAGGAGCTCTCACTTCACACACACTCTGCTGGAAACAATTTTATTCTGATGAAATTGTCAAGTGTTGTGAGTATGGGAAGTTCTGGGTACGGTTGTTGAGAAGCTAAATTGGTACAACCACTGGACCTCAGAAAACAAATCCCATCCCTAAATCTACTCTCTAGAAATGTGT
The DNA here is from genome assembly GCF_045843805.1 of Urocitellus parryii. Classification (NCBI taxonomy): domain Eukaryota; kingdom Metazoa; phylum Chordata; class Mammalia; order Rodentia; family Sciuridae; genus Urocitellus; species Urocitellus parryii. Next base: position 69,488,204 of record NC_135543.1, on the reverse strand, counting down.
GTGTGTCAGAATCTATGTTGTTTGAAGAACATGCTTATAATGTCAAGATACACATACAACCATAACTCATCAGGAGCAGAATGGATAACTGAGTTGGGTGGAATTAAAAACAGGAGTCAAAGTGAGTGAAACTGAATCATAATCAATAAACAGATAAATTACTTAGCTACAACATTTTGATCATGGTGAGTCAGAAATACCCATGACAGGATTGTATTCATGTAATACTCAAAACATTCAAAACTGAACAGCATGTTTTTTAGAGATCTGCACATATTTAATGGAATTCTAAGGGAAACAGAAAATGGAAAACACAAAAAATCAGGATAATGGTTAGTTCTGAGGGAAAAGAACAGGAAGAAAGCAAGAGGAACTCAGGAAGAGGGTGGAATTCAGCAAGGCAGATTGGGACCCCAGAAACTTAGTGATTTTTTTTCTTTAACTGATTGATGAGTACAATTGTGGTTTGTAAAATTACTCTTTATGTCTTAAAAATCATAATAAATATTTTATTCTATTACTTAATAAAACTACCAAATGTTATTTGTTAATAAAATATTACTAGAATAAAACCTGTTGTTTTTTTTTTTTTTCTTTTTTGGTACCAGGGTTTGAACTTAGGGGCACTCAAACACTGAGCCACATCCCCAGTCCTATTTTGTATTTTATTTAGAGACAGGGTCTCACTGAGTTGCCTAATGCCTTACTTTTGCTAATGCTGGCTTTGAACTTGAGATCCTCCTCCCTCAGCCTCCCAAGACACTGGGATTACATGCATGTGCTACTGCACCCAGCAAGAATAAAATCTATTTTTAATGGGAAATAACACATTGTTACATTCTATATTCTTATTTTAATTCACAGTACTGAAATCTATATTCAAAAGTGAAATACAGTGTTCAGTTATCTTTTTCAGTACTAGCATCTTAAGCTTCTAGTGTTAAGATTATAACTAACTTCACTACATGAAGTGAGGAATTTTCAATTCTTGTACAGTGTGGTTCAAATATTTAGGAATTATCTAGTTTGTATTTGTTTAGTTTCATTTTGTTTTCTTTCACTAATGGTGACTTTCGTTTATTTTAAAGGTCCTTTTCATTCTAAAATGCAAGTCAAAGCAAAGGACTAGTCAAGTAATCAAAAAAATGTTTTGCTGTTGCTTATTGAATGTAAGCATTCTCCAACACCCTAACATTGCATGACCCCTAATTGTGTGAGTGAAGCTGCTATTGAAAAACAGATCAGTAAAGGGGAATCACGTTTTCATGCCACTTCACATTCCATTGTTCCTTAATGGACTCAGGTGAGCATTTCATGGCAAACATTCCTAGTTCTTCTAAGGAAAGAATACCACTCATAGCCAGGGTGCTCCTCAGGATGAATTCCACAGTGCCTCACTTCATTTTCTGAATGATAACCTGGTAATATGACAGAATATTTTAGCTAATAATAAATTTCGAGCCTCTGTATTATGGGCTCAATTAAAAAAACTGGGTCTATATTCAAATATAGTATATTTATAAAAGGGTCTTTGAAGATGTAATGAAATGAAGGATCATGAGATAAGGAGATTATCCTGTCTTATCTGTATTATATCCAAGGCAAGCAAACAGATATGGACAAAAGAGACACACAAAGTGAAGGCAATGTGAAGATCGAGGTAGAGATTGGAGTGGAGTGGCCATGAAGCCAAGGCATCTGGAAAACACCAGAAGCTAGCAGAATTGAGGAAATGGCCTCCCCACAGCCTCTTGATGGAACATGGACCTGCTGGTACCTCGATGTAATATTCTGGCATCCAAAACAGTGAAAGAATGAATGTATGTTCTTTTGGTCCACCGGGTTGGTGATAATTTGTTACAGCAGCCACAGGAAACCAATACAGATTGTTGTACTGGAAAATGAGATGCTTCTATTACAACCATCAAGAAATGTGGGAATTGTGTCAAAGTTGGGCAATGCGCAGAAGTTGCATTAATTTTGAGGTTTTTTGTATATAAAAATTCTTGGATTGCCCTGAAAGCACAAGTGACAGGATTATGAATGTTGAAGGCCCTGAAGTGAGAACACTGGAGACACTAAAGAGTGCAGTAGAGAAATCTTGAATCTTAGAGAATGCAAGTGTCGGCATAGATAATGTGGACGGAAATACGGGCCTTAAATGTACTTTTATTATTGAGAACTTAGAATCAAATGTAAAACGTGTTGCCAGAAAAACGCAGGAACATCAGCCCCTGTTCTGTAGGGCAGAGGACTTGGCTGAGTGGTGGTTGTGTGCAAAGATGAACTTCTAAGCAATTGATTTCCATATTTAGCTCAAAAGATTTCCAAGTGAAGTTTTGAAGGTCTGGCTTGGTTTTCTTTTTCCTGAGTATAGTGCAAAAGGAAAGAGAGGTTGAGGAAGGAACCGTTAGGCAAAATGAAACAACAAAAAAAAATTGCATGGTTTAAGAAATTTGCAGTCCAGTTGTAAAAGATGCTCGTCTTAGGAGATTCACTGTTAGGAGAGTATGCTCTGGAGAGAAGCCCAAAGGTACAGCTAGACAGCAGGATTATACGTGTGACCCATGGATGCATTTCAGCAGAGACAGTAATAAAGAAGGGGTTATCCAGGAAGCATCTGAGAAGGACTCTCTTATCTAGTGATATGCGTCCCTGTGACATATATAGGAGATCCACAGGGCTTCTAGTAATGTTTTATCAGCAGAACCACCACTGACCTGCGCTGAAGGGAACTGAGAGAGGAGAAAAACGAAGGAAAGCTGTTGGCCCTCTGGGATTCTACAGGCAGATGGAATTACATACACAATCATCCCAATTATCAGAGTGCCCTAATTCCCATGTCGGCTGCCCTTCTAAGGGACAGAAGAGAAGCCACACAAGTGAGTAGGCAATGTGAAGATCAAGGCAGAAACTGAAGTGATGTGGCCAGAAACCAAGGAAGCTGACAACCATCAGATACTAGAAGGGGCAAGGAACAGAATCTCCCCTCTGGAGATGAGCTGAATGCTTTGGGATTCTGGCCTTCATCATAGTGAGATTATTAATTTCTGTTGTGTTAAGCCAAAAAGTGTGTTGAAACTTGTTACAGTATTCCTACAAAGCTAATACACTGGGATAGGCCATGAACTCCAGATGCGAGACCCACCAATTTTTAAGGCACCGTGGGTACTTCAAACCTAGAAGCAGGAAGCCTAGACAGGTTGTCTGAGTTTCCAACTGAGTTTCCAACTGTAAACAGTCACACAAGTATTTCCACTGCAGAACAAGAAAGGCCTGTATTTCACCTGTAACTTCGTTGTCTTGGTTTGAAACATATTCACACTGTGAATTAAAATAAAATTGCAGAACTGTTAGAGTGTGGATCTGAAATATTCCCCCAAAGCTCAGGAGTTGAAGGCCTGGTCCCCAAGGCAGCGAGTGTTCAGAGATGGGGAGTTGAGGGGGTGACTGGACCATGAGGCTCTGACTTCATGAATGGATTGGCCCATGGATGGATCTGACGGGACGTGGAGAGGTGAGGGGCACTTCAGGAGGCGGGGCCCGGTGGGAGGGAGTAGGTCACTGGGATCATGTCCTTGAAGGCTGCCCTTGGTTCCCAGCCTCTTGCTCTTGATGTCTTTGCTTGTCATCCAGGATGAGCTGAGCAGCTTGACTTCACCACATGCCCTGTGCCATGACACTCCGTATCAACACAGCTCAGAAGCAGTGGAGCCAAGCATCCATGAGGCAAGATAAATCTTTCCTCCCTCAAGTTGATTTTCTGAGACATTTTGACACAGTGATGGATGGGAAGATGACTAACCCAAGAACTGAACAGCAGGATAAATATGGACTGCACCTCCTTGGGCTAAGTCTATTTTTAATTATTTGGATATTGATTTATGCACATGTTATGTTTTAAACAAAATTCGTTGGCATTTCATTTTCTGCTACCATAATCGAACTAATTTTTCATTTTCGTATATCTGAGACACATATTTTCACATATTTGTGGGATATGGCACGTCAAGTCAATACATGCATATCATGTGTCATGATCAAAGAAGAGTGGTTAGCACTTCTATCTCTGCAAACGTGAATTCTCTCTCTGTGTTGAAAACTCTTCTACTCTTCTTAGAAAAGAACTACGACATATTGTCATGCTTTAGGACACCAGAACTAACTCCTCCTATATAATTGTGTTTGGGCAGCTCTTATAAATAAAAGGAAAAGGTACGAACCTGATTTTTAAATTTTTAAAAGATGGTTTCATTCACTCACCGACATTAAGAACACGGAAGGAGTTTGCTTTGAGGGATAGCACACTTCTGGAAATCGTCAGTCTTCCTCTTACAGAGACTGGAACGTGATGGTCAATATTCTTTCAGAAACCACAGGTGAGAACCTGTTAGAGGGACTGTAGACTTCAGGGGGACTATCGGAGGAGAGGTGTAGATGTCACACATCAGCAAACACTCTGGACACTAGGGCAACACAGCAGCAGTAACTAGGGTGTCTTGCCCGCAGCTGAGCACTTTACAGTGTGGGCCGGAGAGATCTGCTGTGGTTTCTTGGTGCCTAGAGCTCTCCGCCACAGGTGTGCCCATCCCCGCCCTCAGCTGAGCCTCCTGGGGTTGACACGGCCTGTATCTGGCCTTTCTTCATCTTATTCACTGATGGTAGTGTGTGGCCTGGGGTGTGTGTGGGGGCATCGACACACAGGCCCAGGTAAAACAAAACACGAGAACTGCATGAAAATACTGAACCCGATAGAACGTGGCATCGACCCAATTTAGTGCTCAGAACGATCATCTAAAATTGGCACTCAGGATCTTAATTGGCAGCGAGGCATAAGACACTTGAGACTGTCCTTGCCGTGCCTCAGGCTGGTGCTGGTCAGCACGGGGCCCTTCCTCCCCTGCAGGACTCTCGGAGACCAGCAGCTGCAGTGGGTACGGCGCCCATCAAGTGTCCAGAGCCCTGTCTCCCTCCTGAGGTGAGGGGCCATTTCCCCACAAGCTGCATGTGAAACAACAGAGAGCCCCAAACTCAAAGCCCCCGGCATGTAAGGTAAGGCTCCTGACATCCATGCTGCAGATGCTGCTCTCCTTCAGCAACACACCGGAGCCCCCCCATAGCAAGAAGGGGCGACGCCGTCTGCTCACCATCTGGGTCAGAACAGAATCACATTCCTTTAACGGAGTCCTAGAAATCAGGCCTGCTGCTCCGTGAAGGGTCATCCTGAGGTTTTATTGCCTGTAAAGTGGCTGGTCATTGTAGCTCGTTTTATAATTCGGAGTCACTTCTATAAAACCAGAGGTCAGCCTAACAGAGCCTCGTGACAAGCCTCCCACATAAGCCTGCTCGGGCTGCCTCTGTGTGCTGGAAAACAGGGAGCCTGCAGGGACCTGGGAGAACTTCTGGAGGCCCAGGGTCGGTCTGCATGGCGCTGGTGACACGGGCGGCCAGGCCCTGCATCCGCAGGACGACGCAGCCAAGGAGGCTGGGTTCTTCTCCCCTTGCTCAGCCCATCTGCTTTGGGACACGGCATCTGTGGGACTCTGGAGTCCAGGACCAGATGTCCTTCTGAGACAAACCCAATGGCTGAGAGAAGTTCCAGACCAGGGAGGAATGAGGCCAAGGAAAGAGCCAAGGAGATAACAGAGAAGTTTCCAGAAGTGATTCACAGCTGCCGATGGGAAAGCTCTGTAGGAATGTCCCAGCAGTATATCTTCCTTTTTATGTGTGCCTGAGCATACCATTGCACAAAAAGGAAAGAAAGAAAAAAAACCTCATAACTCTACGTAGCCAATGAAGGCTAAATAAGAGATCTGTTTCAACCGTGTAAGAATATTCTAAGATCAAAAACACATTTACTATAAATTGTCAGCTGTCAACATTTATCATATCTTTTTTCTTTATTTATTCTAATTTGTTATATATGACAGCAGAATGCATTTCAACTCATAGCACACATAGAGAGCACAATTTCTCATGTCTCTGGTTGTACCCAAAGTAGAGTCACACCATTCATGTCTTCATACTTGTACGTGGGGGAATGATGTCCATCTCATTCCACCGTCTTTCTTGCCCCCCTCCCTCCACTTCCCTCCCCCTTCCCTTACAGTTCCTCTATTCCTCTCATGCTCCCCCACCACATCCCCGTTATGGATCAGCATCCTCATATCGGAGAAAACATTTGGCATTTGGTTTTTGGGGATTGGCTAGCTTCACTTAGCATTATCTTCTCCAACTCTATCCATTTACCTGCAAATGCATGATTTTATTCTCTTTTATTGCTGAGTAATATTCCATTGTGTATATATGCCACATTTTTTTTTTATCCATTCATCCACTGAAGGGCATCTAGGTTGGCTCCACAGTTTAGCTATTGTGAATTGTGCTGCTATAAACATCGATGTGGCTGTGTCCCTGTAGTATGCTGTTTTTAAGTCCTTGGGTATAGGATGAGGAGTGGGATACCTGGGTCAAATGGGGGTTCCATTCCCAGTTTCCCAAGGAATCTCCACACTGCTTCCCATATTGGCTGCACCAATTTGCAGTCCCACCAGCAGTGTGTGAGTGTACCTTTTCCCCACTATTTCCAGCACTATTGTTTGTATTCTTGATAGCTGCCATTCTGACTGGGGTGCGATGAAATCCTAGAGTAGTTTTGATTTGCATTTCTCTAATTGCTAGAGATGATGAACATTTTTTCATATATTTGTTGATGGATTGTCTATCTTCTTCTGAGAATTGTCTGTTCAGGTCCCAGGCCCCTTTGTTGTTTGGGTTATTTGTTTTTCCGGTGTTAAAATCTTTGAGTTCTTCATAGACCCTGGAGATCAGTGCTCTCTCTGTGGTGCGTGTGGTAAAAATCTGCTCCCATTCTGTGGGCTCTCTATTCACCTCACTGATGGTTTCTTTTGCTGAGAAGCTTTTTAGCTTGAATCCATCCCTTTTATTGGTGCTTGATTTTAATTCTTTCAAGATAGGCGTCTTATTAAGGAAGGCAGGGCCTAAGCCATTATGATAGAGATTTGGGCCTACTTTTTTTCTATTAGGCACAGTGTCTCTGGTTTAAGTCAGAATGATTTTAATGTTGGTTTCTGGTTCTTCTAAACTTCCTTCAGAATGAGGAAATATTTAAAATTCATTATTCTATGAGTCTCTTATAACTTGGATATCAAAAGTAGATGAGGATAACACACAGAAAGAGAGCTATAGGCAGACTCTACTTCTTAAAATAGAGAAAACAATCGTCCACATCAGAAACAGTAAAAACTATCATACTTCATAACCCCAGAACCTTACCTTGGGGATAAAAAGTGGTTCATCATTAGAAACTTTTAAAATGAAATCCCCTACTTTAGGAGACTGATATATCTTAATAATTCCTCTGAAGAAAGGAAGAATGGGTAAAATCTAACATTTACTGTTTTTGTATAAACAAATAAATTCAGGATAAAATGAAACCTCTAAAATGAATAGAATACATATAATTGAAATCTGTGGAAGACATCAAATTTAATGATAATTTTAAAAATTGAACCAGAGATGGCAAAGTTTTAAAAAATGCATTGGAGACAGTATCATCACAAACACATAACCCAGAAGTGGAGATCATATTTATAAAATAAGAGCTAGTGACTTATGTCAGACAGAATGACACGAAACATTCTGATCTGCAACAAAGATTCTATTTCAACAGTTCAAAGGAATCGATTCAATCCTTCTTAGCGCAATTTACTAAGATAGCTAGGTAAAAATGAACTTAGAAAGGTCAAGAGCTTTCTGATGGACTTAAATGTGGAATTATATGAAAGGGAGAAAAGGTTGCCCATTAATCTTATTAAAACACAGAAAACCAAGGAAATAAATATGTAGGGCCCTTTAGGAGGAAAAATAGAATTTTTCTTGCAGAACAGAGGAAATAGAGCCAGTCCTGGAATTTTGAGTGTATTTGTGAATAAAGCTTTCAGTGGAGAAAATGACCAGTAGTAACCTTATTTTGTGGCAAAATGGCAACCAAGAAAACCTTCCTTCCACATCACTAGCTCTCGCTTTAGTTTGGCTTAATTGGTGTCAATCCCAGCTGAACTAAGTTCTCAATTTTAGTCACTATATTTTTTCCACTCCAGTGTATCGACTCTATTTTTAAAATTTTTGTATTCTGTCAAAGCACCCAATCTTGTCTTTTAAGGCCTCAGTGATAATGATTCTATTTATTTGAGTGTTCATTCTTGACAACTTCATTATGGGAATATTCTTGGGATCTCTTTCTGTTGTTTAAACTCCCCCAAACATATACACTTTGGTCAGGTAAGGTTTTCTCTTCCTAAATGCCTGGTTATTTTTTATTGGATGGCAGACATTGTGATAAAAAATAGTCATGCGAATTCTATCTCTGGATGATGAAATCTTCCTGGAAAAATTTTTACGTCCATGGGGATATTCTGATAGGAGGGTTGGCTCAACTCATCGTAGCTAAACTATGGAACCACCCTAGGTCTCCTTCAAGTGATGGAAAATGTGCTATCTAGACACAGTGGAATATTACTCAACCTTAAAGAAGGATGAAAATATGGCATTTGCTGATAAATGGATGGAGCTGGAGAATATCATGCTAAGTGAAATAAGCCAACTCCAAAGAACCAAAGACTGAATGTTTTCTCTGATATGCAGATGCTAATTCACAGTGTGGGGTGACTAAGGAAGAATAGAGTTATTTTGGATTAGGCAGAGGGGAGTGAAGGGAGGGGGAGGGGTATAGCAGTAGGAAGGAGAGTTAGAATGAATGGGACATTATTACCCTATATGCATACATTACTACAGGACTCGTGTAACTATGTCATGTTCAACTAGAAGAATGATAAGTTATAGTCCCTTTACGATGTGTCAAAGTGCATTTTATGTCATGTATAACTAATTAGAACAAATTTTAAAAATATTTTTTAAAAGGAAGTTTAGCACTCCTGGATTACCTTAATCCAATCAAGGAACCCTAGTTTGAAGACACTGGAACCCTGTAAGAAGGCTTTTTCTAGTTCCTTCTCATGCCTAGTGTAGAGAGTTCTGAATTCCACCCAAAGCCTAGGGTGCCTGGTGGTTCCTGACCCAGGTAAACACGTAGAGAGGTTCAGCTCGCTGCATCATCAGGCTTCCGGCTCAGCCAGCAGGTGGGAAATCACTGATGAATCTCCCAAGCTGACGGGTTGAGCTAGGCCTCTGATTTCCTCCTGGTCTTTGCGTGGTAGAGTCTCTTAAAACAGCACTCCAGCTGCATTTGGTCTGGAGTTGCACCACCCAGCAGAAGTATAAATAAACCACACAGAGGGAGTTCTAAATTTTCTAGAAACCACATTTCAAAAATATATCAGGAAGGGCTGGGGATGCAGCTTAGTGGTAGAGTGCTTGCCTGGCATGTATGAGGCCCATGGTCTGATCTCCAGCACCACCACCAAAAAAAAAAAGATATATATATATCCTTTTTTATATTATATTTATATATATACCTTTTTATTATATATATGCACACACATACACACAAGCAGGAAATAGATGCAATTAACTTTAATGGTGCACAGACCCTCCTTGATACAATAAAATATGTCCTGTAAATCCATTACATCTGAAAATGTCATAGGTCGAAAATGTGCTCTATGCACCTGACCCCCAGCACAGTGTACTTCCAAGTATCGGTTGTCTCCCTTTGACATGACGTAGCTGGCTGGGAGCTGTACCTTGATGCCACTATCCAGTGTTGCAAGAGGATCATGTCCTATATTGCTACCCCAGGAGAAGATCAGAATTCAACATTTTAAGTGTGGTTCCTGTTAAATGCGTACCATTTTTTTGCATTTCTGTTAGATGCATAACATTTTGCCCCATCAGGAAAACAACCAAAAAAATAAATAACAAACTGAACCATTATAATTTGCGAACGATTTCTATTTTATTTAATCCAGTATCTCCAAACTATCATTTCAACATTATCGTTTATGCAACAGCTATTGATGAGATGCGTTTTACATTTTTTCCCCATCAAAATCTTCCAAAGCAGCACGATTTTAAAATCTCAGCACATCTCAGTTAGGACCAGCCACATTTCAGTGTTCTGTGACCAGGGGTAATATCTCTCTCACTGCTGTCTAGAACATTGAAATGCAAGTTAAATACTGAAGCAAGGGACGGTCCCACGGTGTGGGATGGACCAGGGGTTTGTGAAACCAAGAGACCCAGGGTTGGCTCATCACCCACCTTCAGGGTCTGAAAGATGAAAAGGGATTCAGAGGAAGAGAGGAGTTCTCTAGAAACCTGACTCAGAGTTACTCTCCACCATCTGCCGGGGAAGCGGGTGATTCTAGTCACCCTTCCCCCTGTGCAAAGTGGCATGGATTCAGGGGGCCACGGGGAGAGACCAGTGGCCTCTCCTGGACCTAGAGAGTCAGGACACCTGTTTCCTGAGACTTATCTGGAAAGTCTCATGGTCACTGATGGCGCTGATGCCACCCTGTCACGTGAAAGGACAAAGGTGGCAACTTTGGAGCAAGCTGTTCTTGCACCGATTTGGGGCCCAACTAGTAAAAAGGAGGTAGAGGAAAAAGGGCCCGCACACACTTTTTCAAATTGCCTTAAATCTTTCTAGCCCTGAAACAAGCCCAGGGTGGCAAAGAAGAGGATTTTTCAATACGATGATATTTGAAGTTTTAATTATTACGTTGGACTGCCCAATACAGTTACTGAGATGAGACTGTCCCAATAACTAAAAGGTACCGTACAGCCGCGGAGGCCTTCTGAGATATTAATTGATAAGTAAGGGGAGAGGAAAGAGTTTCAGAGTAAGCATTGCATGCAGGGATAAGACACAATAAACTTTGACCAAGTCTGACCAAGTCCTGTTCATTCAATGAGCCAACATGGTGGTCGAGAGCTGGCCTGGCATGCATGGGGCTCTAGGTTTGATCCCCAGCACCACCAAAAAAAAAAAAAAAAACACACACACACACACACACACAGACACATATACATGTAACAAGAAATAGACGAAATTCACTTTAATGGTGCATAGATCCTCCTTGCACAATAGAGTTTGTCCTGATAAACCCATCATGCACCAAAAATGTCAAAATTGTGCTCAATGCACCTGACCTCCAGAGCACCCTAGCTCAGCAGCCCGTGTACTTCAGAGTGTCCGTTGTCTGAGTGTCAGAGTGTCAGGTTTGTCTTCGCTGTTTGCTAGCCTTTGGGGGGGATCAGAAAGAGCTTAGGGGACATAAGGACAGGAGGAGCGTAAGAGCTCAGGAGGCAGAGTAGAGCTGCTTCCTAAGGGTCCCACCCTTAATCCATGGGCACAAGCACGAGATGGTACAAGGGAGATGGTGTCACTGCTCCTCAGTGACAGGTGGCCAGGTGTCACAGGTGCCCCGGCACCAACCATCAGTGCAATCAGTTAAGAGCCCTGGGGACATCCAGGGTTCCCCTCATTCCCAGGTCCTCTGCGCTGTGCAACCTTCTTGGTGCCCCTGGCCAGGTCGATGAGGTTTGTGATGGGCAGAGAAGCACTCAGAATCCTTGACAAGAAAGTAAATGTTTTCTTTTTCCCATTCCTGGTGAGAGATGATTGAAACTGGCAGAGTTAGAGACGGTTTTCTTACCTTGAACCAATAAATAAATAAAGCAGGTTCTTTCCCCCCAATCCAACCTCCATCACCAGGAGTCCAGAGAAAGACACTGGCCTCCAAAGCAAAGAATGCTGCACAGATGGACTTGAACGTCATTGAATTCTATGAAGCCAACATGTCCCCGGAGAGCATGATCTTCAGTATTTTTTAAAAAAAGAATAAAGCTTAATCTTTGCAGCAGATAGAAGGAGAAGAAGCAGAGAGAGAGAAAATAGCATGAGCCACGAGACAGGTCAAGATGCTGGAGGTGGTTAATCCACAGACACGTACAGTTTGGGAGACTTTGGAGACAGAGGGATCTTGATTGCTTAGGCACATATCTTTTTTCTTTCTTTCATTTTTTTCTCCTTCCTTCCTTCCTTCCTTCCTTCCTTCCTTCCTTCCTTCCTTCCTTCCTTCCTTCCTTCCTTCCTTCCTTCCTTCCTTTCTTTCTTTCTTGTCCCAGGGATTAAACTCAGGGGTACTCAACCACCGAGTCACATCCCCCGCCCTATTTTGTATTTTACTTAGAGTCAGGGTCTCCCTGAGTTGCTTAGCATTTTGCTGTTGCTGAGGCTGGCTTTCAAACTCGTGATCCTCCTGCCCCAGCCTCCCCAGCCACTGGGATTACAGGTGTGCAACACGTTTTATTTTTCACGTGAGAAAATCCCATCAAATGATGGCAGAATGTGACGCTTACTTGTACCAGAGCAGTGGAACCCAATGATACTTGACTTCCTAATCAGAGATTTTTCTTTACCATTCCCCCCACCATACCAAGGCAGTTATTTGTCTCCAAGGAACTCTCCTTTATTGGCTGTATTTCTTTCTTTCTTTCTCACTCAAAGCACTAAATTGATCTTGGACTTGAGCCTCTGCAACCATAAGAAATAAAATCTCTGGTGTTTACTCATCAAGACTCTGAAACTTCCCTGTGACAGCCCTGGTGGATGAGTGGTACTCCATCCTAGACCGTCCTTCTTCCGCACAAGCACCCTGCATCCCCATCACAGTTGGGGTGTTACACTTGCCTGCCTCTGAAGCTGAGCCGCTCTCAGGTGGGGAAAGTGTGCGTGCCGCAGCCCTGTTCTCTTGGAACGCTGCTGGCACTTCTTCTAGAAATGCCCCCACTTTTTTTGAACCCAACCTCCGAATGGTAAGAGGCCCACACCACATGGAGAGGCCGTGTGTGGGCACAGAGCTCTGCGGAGGGAGGGCTTCAAGTCCCGCCTTCCACTCAGGGAGCCAGACATGTGAGTGAGAGAGCTTCCAGATGGTTCCCTCTCCCAGACATTCCAGCCAGCCCGATGCTTCAGGCCTCCCAGGCAGAACCCTGGACCTGTGTCTGTAGCCATCTCTGCCACACATGTCTGAGTGCCTGACTGCAGAATCTGGAAACACAGAAAAATGTGACTGTGCCATTAAATGGGAGATGCTTTGGGGGTGAGTCAATGGTAACAGGAACTTAACTTTTTTTTTTTTTGGTAAAATGTCCTGCCATCTACTGCTTGGGAGCTGGACGGAGCACAGCACGTGAACAGTGGGGAGAAAACTTCCCATGGGGGAGCTGATGGCAACTTTTGACTCAGAGAGTCCAGAATTTTACTTATTTATGTTTCTTTCTCCCAAATTCATTCTTGATGATGAAAGATTCCATGCTGCTGACGTTAACCACAAATGTGTCTGAGCTTCTGACTTTGGTTGTGTTCAAGATCATGTCTAATCACCATGACTGTTTTGAAAGTGGAAACCGTCAAAATGTCCAAAGTCCTCCAGGCTGGCTCGCCTGTTCTCCCTCGACAGGAGCCTGGGTGACTTGGGAGTGAGGGCATCACGTGGAAAGGAGGAAACGCAAGAGCCGTTTGGTCTCCCCGTCGGAAAAAGGCGACCAGGACTCAAGAACAGGCATCATGGATGGAGGGGAGGGGAGGGGAAGGTTCTGGGGAAGGAAATGGAACAAATTTTGTCATGTGCACGTACAAATATGGCATCATGCATCCCATCATTATACATGATTATAATGCACCCACTGAGAAGAAGGACATTTATAAAAGCAGAGCGGAGCTGGGGTGGGGACGAGGGATGGTTGGTAGGGAGACCCATAATAGAGTATGAGGGGGATTGGGGGTGATGGACATTTATTTTTATCTTGATTGTGGTGACGGTTTCACAGGTACACATGTGTGTCCAAACTTTCCAAGTTGTACCCTTCAAATACACAGTGGTTCGACCTCCATGAAGTGATTAAAATCTGCATCACAGTCAAGATTATGTCACTTGACATTCTGCTAATCCGTTTCTGTAAAGGAAATGAAACTATTGCAGAAACAGCTCTCTTATCCAAGCCCTTCCCTTGTCTCCCAAAGTAACTCCTACCAAGATGCTAGGTCTTAGGGCACTTTCCAGGCACAGCTTTACACATTTCCTGAATGTATGCACATGTTACATTTATTTTCTTTTGTGAGTTTAGAATATTTCCACAAGTACTATCCTATGGGGGAAATTACCTAATTGGTATCATAGGAGAAGAAATCAACCCTGTTTATCCTTTTCCTATCTTCTTTCCAGGCCTGGCATAGAAGCAGCTGACCATGGCTGGCCTAGGATACCATTGCTCTTTCCTAGATGTTGTGCATTTCCCCTTCTGCTGGATTCCTTGTGTGTGTGTGTGTGTGTGTGTGTGTATGTGTGTGTGTGTATGTGTCTGTGTGTGTGTGTGCGTGTGTGTGTATGTGTGTGTGTGTTTGCTTCAATCTATTTTAAAGTATGTGTATATATGTATATATATACATAATATATGATTCACACACACATATATTCTTTTACCATTAAAAAATTGGCTGTCCTTTATTTTTTTCTTTTTCTTTCATTGACATATAATAAAGAAGATAGCATTTCCTGATTGTTTTTTCTGTGTCTCTTGTTTTTTCCTATATTTCTCATCTCTGTACTGGGAATTTTCCTCCAAAACTGTAAATTAGTTCCACTGAATCATTTCTCAGGTAAAACCTTTTCGGTTCCATGAAATGGTTCTGTTTTCTACGTGGCCCCTTCTGAATGGTAGTCACCTGTTCTTAATTTGTGGATGTCATTTCTTCATAAATTCTTGTCTGTCTGTTGGGTTGGCTGGTGGCACCGTGCCCCTGGCTGGCCTTGAACTCCTGGGCTCAACCCACCTCCCCACCTCAGCCTCCCAGGGCTGGGACAACAGGTCACCTCTGTTCAGACACTCTGCATTATCTTTGTTTCTTCTGGGGTCAACTCTGTTTGTTCCTCCCTTTCCCAACCCTTCCTTCCTTCCTTCCTTTCTTTCTTTCTTTCTTTCTTTCTTTCTTTCTTTCTTTCTTTCTTTCTCTCTTTCTCTCTTTCTCTCTTTCTTTCTTCCTTCCTTCCTTCCTTCCTTCCTTCCTTTCTTTCTTTCTTTCTTTCTTTCTTTCTTTCTTTCTTTCTTTTTCTTTCTTTCTTTCTTTCTTTCTTTTTCTTTCTTTCTTTCTTTCTTTCTTTCTTTCTTTCTTTCTTTCTTTCTTTCTTTCTTTCTTTCTCTCTTTCTCTCTTTCTTTCTTCCTTCCTTCCTTCCTTCCTTCCTTTCTTCCTTTCTCTATCTTTCCTTCCTTCCTTCCCTCCCTCCCTCCCTCCCTCCCCCTCCCTCCCTTCCTTCCTTCTTTCTTTCTCCCTTTGATACTTTTCTTGGATTTTGTGTTTTTCTAATTACAGCACAAGGTTGATCGATTCGGACAGTTCACATGGATTTCTCCTACCTTTCCTCTCACTTTGGACCTCTTCCCAGAATCTGGAGAGCTCTAGGACAGGTGAGGTGCTTCCCCTGGCAGGATTCAGCAAGGGAAATTGGCAGGCACCCCCAAGCCTCGATGCCCAGACAGGACCGTATCCCAGGGAATCTATTACTTTAGGAGGCTTAGCCCTTTCTCAGCAGGTATTTCTGCCTTCAGTCTGGGAAGCGAAGGGTGGGAAGCCCTACTATGACCCCAACTCTATTCTCAGAATTGTCCAGAATGCATTCTGTGTTCTACAGTTTATTCTCAGGGCAGTGACCCATGTAAACTACATGCACTGAAATCATCTCCCCAGTCTGGAGATGTCAGATTAGGAGAGTCTTCTAAATTCAACACTTGATCCTCTAATCCAGAGATTTCCTCTCTGTGATTTATCAACCCTCTTTCAGCATATTTTACTTGCCACTTTGTATATTTACAAGAAAAATAGGCTGCATAGATTTTACAACGCTGTCCGTTTTGTGACATTTTTCAACGGGGGTTTCTGCTGAGATTGGGCTGCGTTCTTCCTTGTTATACAGTTCATGGTTCACCCCTTCCCTGCCTTCCAAAGCAGAGCCAGAATAAATGGAATTCCATCACCTAATAAAATCCAGTTACCTTTGACTTTCACGCCACTCTAGGTTTTATGAAAGATTTCCCTTCTAAGCTTCAATAAGGAGCTAATGAAATGGTATACTCAGCGGCACTCGTTCATCAAATTATTTAAATACTGAGTGATCATCTAGTGAGTGCCAGACTCCTCAGAAAATACAAAAATCCAAATTTGCATTCCATAGCATGACAAAATTTATAGTCCAGGAAGAAAGACACATGAAGGGTACTTGTGGGGTAGCAGGATACCAGAGAAGAACGGGGAGTGTTGTGACAGTTCAGAGGAGGACACTAGCCCCCTGTAGACAACAAAGAGCTGCCCCCAGAGAATTGGCCCCCGACATGAAATCTGAAGGATGGAGAGTGGAGCTTTACCAGGCATAAGGATCAGGCATTTCAGGCAGAGAAAGAAGTATTGGTGAAACACTCCCTCTCATCTGCTGGAGCTATGATTTTCAAAGACTTTTTTTTAAGAGCTGGGCTTGGAACCCAGGGCCTCATGCCTGCTAGACAAACACTCTGTCACTGAACCACACCCCAGGCTTCAAATAAGTTTTTGTTTTTTTTTTTTTTTTAAAGAAGAAGCAGAACACGTTCTTTAAATACAGTCTTCTTCAAATGCCAGGTCGGTCCATGAGGATGCTCCAGGTCTCTAAGGAGCAGAGCTGAAGGTAACCGTTAGCGACAGAGCTACTGAGCAGAGCTGAACGTCTCCTGTTGGAATCAGCCTCTACCAGAGCCACAGCCTCAGTTTAAGATTCCTGCCACTTCTCCTCCTCCTCTGTCCAGGACGGCCCCTGCGCACGGGGACAGTGGTTGTACTGTGAGTTCACACGGGTCAGGCATGACTCCCCACCTGGATGGAAGTCATCCCTACGCTTGTCCCCACAAGACGACCTTCTAAAATCCCGTAGAGAAAAGTCTCAAAAGCAGGTACCCGAATACCTTTCAGAAAGAGGGCTGCGTGTGCTCAATAAATCGTCTGCGCAGCTCATGTGAGTCAGATCAGGGATGAGCTGGCAAGAAACGGGAAAGCAGGGAGTTGAATGACTCTCCTTGAGAACATAAGGTTTTTCAAAAGGTGCGTTGAGCATGATTTATTAGTCCTGAGATGTTGGAAGCAGAGACATCAAAAATGAGGAGAAAAGTGGCTCTGGATGCAAAAGTCAACGTTGGGTGAAAATGAAAAGGGTCATTTTTTTTTTTTTTTAAGGAACACAGATGTGTATATTTAGTTTTCAGTTGTTTCTAAAGCATGCCGGCTGAAGCAGGAGAGGTTAGAGTCAGCTGGTACTGGGTCACGAGAGCCAGTTACGAAGTGGCCAAGAGTTTTACAAGCTGGTTGTTAAAACCTAACAATGATTCAGAATTGAATGGGGGGAGACTTACCGTTAAATCAGCCACATTTAAAATAAATGCAAAAAATACTCAAAACTTATCACGCCAGAATCAGGTTGCCACATGGTACGTCCGTGCTGGTGAGGCTCCTGAATGGTCACTCCACGTGGGGTGGAAATACGGTGTGAGACTGGACTAAGACGTCACGTGTTCACATCACAGACGCGGGTCTCTTCCCGACTCTGCTCCATGTTGTCGTGCTGGTAGCCTGAGGTATCTACATGGTAGGATCTGGCAAATGCTAGAGCCAGGGTGTTTTCCTTTGCAGCGCAGGTCATTAAACGTTTACCAGAGCACCACGGGCCAAGGGCACAGGGCCTGGAAACAGCTGCTTGAAGTTTTAGCTCAGTCAGTTACCAGCCGTGTGACCCGAGCTCGTTACTTAACCCTGTCTCTCTTTTCTCACATGGTTATTTTGAAGATCAAATGAATCAAAACACATGGAGCACTTAGAACCGTACCTGGCACACAGTAAGTACCTACTAAAACACATGGAGCACTTAGAACCGTACCTGGCACACAGTAAGTACCTACTACAACACGTGGAGCACTTAGAACCGTACCTGGCACACAGTAAGCACCTACTACAACACGTGGAGCACTTAGAACCGTACCTGGCACACAGTAAGCACCTACTACAACACGTGGAGCACTTAGAACCGTACCTGGCACACAGTAAGCACCTACTACAACACGTGGAGCACTTAGAACCGTACCTGGCACACAGTAAGCACCTACTACAACACATGGAGCACTTAGAACCGTACCTGGCACACAGTAAGCACCTACTACAACAAACAGCCCTCCTTATCCACAATTTCACTTTTTGCTGTTTTAATGACCAGCAGCTAACCATAATGTCACATGGAAAATTCCAGAAATAAATGTCAGCTCTTCCTTGTGGGCTGGTTACAGTAGCAAGTTAGAATAGCACACCGTCCCGCTCCATCCCAGCCTAGGGCCTGAATCATCCTTTGTCCAGCGTATCCACAGTGTATACACTACCTGCCTGTGAGTCGCTTCGCAGCCACGCAGTGACCAGATCAAGGGCAGCAGTGTCACATTGCTGTGTTCAAGTAACCCTGGTTTTACCCACTGATGACCCCAAAGCACTAGAGCAGTCATGCTTGTCATTCGAACATGCCAAAGAGAAGCCATGGAGTACTTCCTTGGTGTGGAAAGGTGACATCCACTGTGGGGTCAGTAAGATCTGTGGTTTCAGGCATCCCCTGCAAGTATTGGGATAAGTCCCCTGCAGACAGAGGAGGAGCACAGTAGGAAACGGTCATCCACTGTTAGATGTGGTGCTATCGTTACATTTAAGTGTGTGCCGCTGACAACACACCTCTCCTGTCTCAGGACCGGATGTCTGCCTACAAACTCACAGACACACGCAAAGGCCTGGTTTTCCCCAGGGCCTATTTTCTGAGTCTTTATGGTGACAGAAGCCCCAGGTGTTTCCTGGGTATATGGACCTGCCGCAGTCTGGCTGGGCACAAATCACAAGCCACTCAAGCAGGAACAAACTTTATTTCTGAACTCCACCAGCACACTCCATCCACGCAGCTCCTCCAGGAACCACCAAGCGGAAGTCCCTCCTCCGGAAATCCCTCCTCTGGCACTTCCCCAACCAATGGGAACTCTCCCGGGAATCCCACGAGAACTCCAAAGTAGCAGGCCAGGGCGGACCGCAGTGGTCTAATATGCAATTGAATACACAACTCAACATAACCATCATCATCTCAATGGCTTGCTGGCAACCACTCCTTCTGGCAGAAATGCCATGGTCATTCCCACTTGGCTGTGGCTCTCAGCATGGACCCATCCCAAGGTCAACATTTTCTGCTTCCCTTGCAAGTTCTGAACAGTTCAGATGCCCCAAGTCTCACGAGACCATCACCTGTAGCCTTCTGTTAGAGGCCATTGTTAGAGGCAGTCACTATAACAAAACACCCGAGGCAATTAACTTATAAGGAGAAAAGTTTTATTTTGGCTCACCAGTTTTAGAGATTACAATCCTCGACTGGGTGGATTCATGGCTTTTAGTTCTCTGGCTGGGGTACTGGAGAGTAAGGGCCAGGGGCATGGGGTGGGGCCAATTGCTCACCTCATAGCAGGAAGCCAAAAAGGAAGGGGGAAGAAGCTGTGTCCCCCAATCCACCTGGAGGGCACACCTTCAAGGACCTAGGGACCTCCCACTCGGCCCCACTCCTGAAGGCTCCACCTCCTCCAAGCAGCCCTCTGAGGATGTTGGACCTCTGAAGGCATTCCTTGCCTATGCCTCTTTACCCCTACTTCCTCTCCATTGCTGGGATATAGACACGATGGTAGGATCCCAAACAACCATTTTGAACTGTGAGGTGACTTTGGAAATGCAGATTCCATAATAGACTCATGATGTGGAAGTGGCCTGGTTCCCCTCCCAGGGACTCTGTGAAGCACAATCTCACACCAGCCCTTTTCTGGGAAAGAGAACGGAGCGTGCTGTTGAGGCCTTTCCAGGATGCTGTGTGAATCATGGAACGGACAGAATCTGGAATCTCACTCTCCCTTGGGTCTTCTGATCTGTACCATCAAAAAATCTGCTTTGATCCCAGTGGTGGGGTGTTTCCTGTGCACATCAAGGTTTGAGAAGCCCTGGTTGAAGCCCTTTGGTTTTTAGTTCAGCTGAGCCCTAAGCCTAAGGAATTTTGCCCTCATAGGATCAAATCTGCAGAGAGCAACCCCTGCAGAAAGACCCTCAGAGCGGTAAAGAGCAACAGGACACGGTGAGTAAAGAAAGTGTGTCAGAGGCAGGAGACTGGAGCCTGGGCCACATCAGATAGAAAGCTCTGGCTGGGGGTCCAGGGGACGGTGGCTTGGCCAAGACCTTGACCCAGAGGATCATGCCAGTCTGACCCTCGGGTCTGGCCATGTGACAGCTGAGTAACAGACCCGTCATCCCACTCCCTTTTCATGAGTAAGCCCTCCCCCTGGGAGCCTGGATCTTGGAAACCCTATCCCAAGAATCGAGCTCTTGGTTTTCGTACCACAGTTTGAGATTAAGAGATCAGAGTGAGCTCCTGGTTCTTTCCTGCTCTCTCCTAAGAATTTTATGTGGCTTTTCTAGGAAAGCTCTTATTCAGTCTTTATAGGATGATCTAATCCTCCCCACTTTCTTATTTTGGGATTCTGTCTAACAAGAAGCTGATCTTGTGGTGCACGGTACTTACTTGTGGTCACGGTGCTCATGTCCCCTGGATCATCCTGCCATTTATTTAACCCTTGGTGGTCACTGCCATCTGGGCCCACTGTCCTGTCTTCCCTCCAAGTTCTCTGCCAAGGTTCAGATCAGCTCCCTAACTGTAGGGTGCAGGGCCACGCCATCCAGGGAAAGCGTGTCGTTCCCATGATCACTACAGGTACTTGGAAAGTGTTTCAAAAACCAGATTCTATTATAGAATAGAATAGAGAGAGACAGAACAGAATAGATGATCTAGGTGTGGGCGGTCAGGAGATGCCAATGGAAACGTAGCTTATGACTCACAGATTCCCAGAGAGGGGGCCAGGCCACACCTCTGCAGGGCCACATGGAGGAAGCACCGGGGCCCATCCGGAGACAGAAAGAGCAAGGGAAATGTTTCGGTGGAAAGGAATGGGCCAGGCAGAGCGAGCGGCTGAACAGGCTTAGATTGGCCAGTTTGGATGACCTGAGTGGAGTCCAGGTGTAGGGGTGCTGGCTCTGGGGCGAGGAGGGGAGGGGAATATTGGCTGGAGCAATGGAGCCAGCCTTGGGGGACAGGCCCCTGATGGTCCCTGAGTGCCACTCCTGGGCAGACTGTGTGCTGTCTCCAGGAATCAGCTCAGCCTGGAAGGGTGTGTTCCTCCTTGGTCAGCAGGACGCCAGAAGGCCCAGCATCAAGAATACAGTAAAGAAAGAGAATATGGTTAACGCAGGGACGCTTGGAGAACGCAGTGCTTTGGCCTTGAAGGTGGAGCCTTTGATGTGCAGGTGGAATATCCTAAGTCAAATAAAAGCAGGGAAGTCCTGTCTTGGGAAAGACGATACAGGGGGTGGGTGGGGAAGAAGCAGGAACAGCGGGGTGCCTCCAGGGGCTGCAGAGGAAACATGCCCTCAGGTGGACTCAGGAAAGGAGGCAGGTTCTAGAAGGTGAGGCTGAAGACCTCCCGCCATGGCTGATCCCTGAGTCAGGGGTGTGGCCTGTCCAGGTGCAGGCACCACCTGCCAGGCCACAGTGAGCTTCTGGCTTAAAGCTGATGCTTGCCACGGAGCTTAGGGCAAACTCCTGGGAGAGGTCAGCATGATAAAACCAGGGGCCGGGGCCTCCTAAGAAGTGGGCCAGGACTGGTCCAGCTGCACCAGAGTACCAAGCTGGAGGACAAAGGGGTCAAAGTGCCTAGGAGCCACTGGCAAGAAGTAGAATAGAGACAAATACTAAGTAGAAAAGAGCTGAACCACGAATGGATGAGGACTCCGACCGTGAAAATAAAGTGATTGAGGACATCTAAGAATGCTTTCTAGAATTTTCTAAAATGGCCATTGAGCTTGGTGACTTTGGATACAGGAATGAGGTGGGTTTTACTGTAACTTCCCACCCCTGTGACTAGGACAGCGTTGACCTGGAGGCTCTCTGGAGGCCAGGCAGTGCGCAGCCATCTACACGCTGGCCTGCAAACTCGGCTCAGGGCTCAGCTCCTCGTGCTTGTCCACAAGCTCCTGTTTGCACACAGAATTCTGAATATTATAGACCATAAAATGAAAGAGGCTAAGTCTTTCATTCTTAAAAAAAAAAAAGAGGAATACTTTTGAGATTTGAGAACAAACATATGCTTTATGTAAGAAAAAGTGGCTAAATACAGAAGGAACAGAAAAAACTTAGCACCGAAAAAAAAAATCACCCAATTGATACATGGGCAAAGGAACTGAACAAACACTTCAGAGAAGAAGAAATAAGAATGGTGAAATATATACATGAAAAAATGTTTAACCTTTCTCCCGATCAGAGAAATGCAAATGGAAACTACCCTGAGTCCAGCTCACTTCAGTCAGAACGGCAAGGATAAAGAATACAAGTAGCAATAAATGTTGGCGAGAGATGGGGAGAAAGGCACACTCACACATTGCTGGTGGGACTGCAAATTGGTGCAACCATGCTGGAAAGCAGTATGGAGATTCCTCAGAAAACTGGGACTGGAACCACCATTTGACCCAGTTATCCCACTCCTTGGTCTACCCAAAGGACTTTAAAAACAACATACTATAGTCACACAGCCATATCCATATTTATAGCAGCTCAGTTTATAATAGCCAAGGTATGGAAACAACCTAGAGGTCCTTCAAAGAATGAATCGATAAAGAAAATGTGGTATATATTCACAATGGAATATTACTCAGCCATAAAGAAGAATGAAATTACGGCATTTGCCAGAGAATATCATGCTAAGTGAAATAGGCTAATCCCAAAGAACTAAAGGTCCATTGTTCTCTCTGATTTGTGGATGCTAACCCAAAGCAAGGGAGGCTGGGGAGGAGAATAATAGAAATCCATTGAATTAGAGAAAGGGAAATGAAGGGAAGGGATCGGGGAGGGGAATAGGAAATACTGTAGAATTGATTGGTGGTAACTCCTCTAGCCTTGTATTTGTATTCACAACCAGGGTAACTCCACATCACAGACACCCCCAGGAGTGGTATCCAAAATAGAACAAGTTACACTCTATGTATGTCCAATCTACCAAAGTACAGTCTATTGTCATGTGCAAATAAAAAGAACAATTTTTTTTTTTAAAAAAAGAAAGTTGCTAACTAATTGACAGCATCAGTCTCCAGAGTCCCAGGTCACATCATTTGTCCTTACAATAGCCATGTTCTATTATTATTATACTTTTTGACAATTTAGTTGTGCAGAAATTGAAACCAAAACGTTGAAGTGAGACTTCCTTGTGGTCACACACACACATTGACTGTAAAGGAAAACAGAAAGATAAGTGATGTTTTCAGGGGAACTTTTTCTTTTCTTTTTTAATTTGACCTCAAAAATCTTTACCTACGCTTTAAAAAATGTTCTTCAAAGCTCCTGCTGAATTAGCCAGCAACTCACTTCAGTCCCACGTTTATAAATAGAACTGATCATTTTTACCGGGATAGAAGATAGAAGAGAACAGATAATCTCTATGAAGATAGGGATTAAGTTTCTTTAAAAAAAAAAAAAATCTTTACTGAAGGTCCTGAATCAAAAATGTCCATGGACCTAGGGTGTGGCATTTTGAAGAGGAGTTGGAAGGGGTGGAGGTGAGAGGTGACATTTGCGCAGGTGAGGACAATAGTGTCGTTCATGGGCGGGGGTGGAGGGTGGAGATATTTACTTCTGCTTGAAACTTCCCAGATTAGATGGGAACTAACTCACAGGAGGTTCAAATTGATGGAGCTGGTAAACAGCTGCAGCTCCACCCGCCGCAGGCACTACCCTGAGTTTTCTCTGTGTGGATCTGTGCCCAGAGGGGACTAGGGAGCCGCCACCCTCCGTGAACACAAAATCTCCTCCCCAGGCTCTGTGCCTGCCAGGCTGTGCGGCTCAGTGGTCAGTCACCTTGCTCCTCTCTGATAGTGTAAGGGGGCTTCTGCCTGGGCAGAAAGGGGTGTCCTTTATACGGTGCATCATGTATGAGCCCTGCTCAATCCTTAGCAAAACAGAAAGGAGAAAGCATCCATAGCAATCCTGAGACCCACATTGACCTCCAGGCAGCCGGAGACACCACTCTGCCTGCTAAAAATGCCAAGCACCAAGCCAGAGTGTGCCAAAGACGGCATGCCCTTTTATAAGTCAGGATGGATCAAGGGTCCCTGTGGAGATTAATCAGTGCATGTACTTCAGAATAGAAAACCGTGCGGTGGCACTCCCTTGTAATTCCAGCAGATTGGGAGGCCGAGGCAGGAGGATGGAGAGTTCAAAGCCAGCCTCAGCAATGGTGAGGCGCTAAGCAACTCAGTGAGACCCTGTCTCTAAATAAATAGGACTGGGGATGTGGCTCAGTGGTCGAGTGCCCCTGAGCTCAATCCCCGGTACCCCCATTCCCCCCAAATGGATGACTCTGGATACTGATTCTTAAATATCATCCTGCCTACAGGTTTTTGGCTTCAAACTCTGCCTAGCCCCTGATTTTGCAAAGCTCTTGTTCCCAAAACTGCCCAGAACCCCTGTGCCCCACCTCCGTGAATCCCTGGCAGGCAGCAGTGCCCGATGACATTTCCCTCCAAAAGAGTCACCTAGGAGTCCCCTCGTGCCACAGAGGACTCTGTGTTTTCCTGAGCCCAGGGGTCTTTTCTGACATATGACCCAAATGGTACCGGCTGCCTCCTGCCTGGCCTGAGGGTCAGATGACGCCTCATTGACTGTGTCAAAACAGGAGCTTAGTTCCCAGGAGCCCACTATCAGATGTGCCAATTTTAGCCCGGGGCTTTCTGGGTCACCTGGATCAAGGGCCTCGTTTACTGGTTGATTATTATGACTTGGTTCTTGAAGGCCATCTGTCGGTTGCCTGTGACCACCGTGACAAGGAATCACACTCTGGGAGGCTTCGAACAGAGGTGCCTTCTCCACATTCCGGAGGCCAGAGGCCTGGAATCGGGTGTTGGCAGGCTCGCACCTCTGGTGACGATCGATGTTCCTCTTGGCCATGTCACTCCATCTCTGCCTCATCTTCACGTGGCCATCTCCTCTGTGTGTCTTTAGCCTTCCAAGCTCTCTCTATAAAGACACCATCATATGGATCGTGGACCCCAGTCACCCCGTCTGACCTCCATTTTAACTTGATCACATCGGCAAAGACTCTGTTTCTAAATAAGGTCCCAGTCACAGACTCCAGGTCAGGACACATCTCTTAAGGGATGCAGTTCAGTCTACACCAGGCCAGATCACAGGAACCACTGTGGCCCTCGGCAAAGCCACCTGCCAGCACCCTTGGGGACTCAGGCCGGCACCTCCTCCGCAGAAACAAGACGGGGCCGTGTGGACGAGTCGACTCTGCGGCTGTTCTCCGTGTCTTTCATTCCACGAACTGTTTTCCTTTCTTAGAGGGAGATGCAGGAGGAGGCGAAGGTCAAGATGAGCTCTCTGCTAACCCAGGGCCGGCTGGTGTCCCTGGAACCCTAGGGTGGCTACTGAGACTGAACCCTGCCCCTGGAGCAGAAGGCAGTCAGAGCCCCCACTGACCCCGCCACTTCTGCCCTGGGCGCGTAGACCAGAGGGCAGGGACACCTGTCGCCCTTCAGCACGTGGCGTTAATGCCCGCCTTCCATGGGTGGCTGGAGAAAGCAGCCAGCAGCTCGGCCGGCCCCACCACACACAGGCTGCCTGGTGCCAGTTCGGGTTTCCCATGGGACTGGCTCTTCGCAGGCATGCAGCCCTGTCCGTGGGAAACCCTGTGTGCGTGTTTACTAAATGTGACTGTGCTACCCCTGAGGTCCCCAAGACACGACGAGGACGGCTGAGGGGACATACCCTTTCCTCTCCTCGCACCCGGAGTCCATGGAGCCCCCAGGAAGGGCGAGAGCCGACCACCATGGACTCTGCAGATCCCTGGGGCTTCCACACATTCCCAACTCGGATCCCAAGGACTAAAGTAGGACAGAGAAGACCCACGGCCCGTCCCCAGGGCCAGCAGGGACACGGAGCATGTCACAGGTGGGTGACACTAACCTGTGTGGGGAGGGAGGGGAATACGTGTTCATTAAAGCACGTCCATGTGCAAGGGATGAAGGTGCACAAGGGGACCAGGTGTCTCACTTTCGTCGTTCACCCCGTGACAAATTCTGCTACCCGACCACCTTTGTCCCTGAGTTCTCAGAGGCTGACCTTCCTCCAAGGTGGCTCAGATTGCAGCCAGCCAGGCTCCTGGCCCCTGAGTGTCCCCTGTCACCACTCTTTACCTGACCAGCCTCACACTCGTCACGGGATGGAGGGAGGAGGGGTGCACGCCGGGAGACGCTCTCACAGCCAAGTGCAGGATCACGGAGGAGTTGTGGGAGGGGCTCTGAACAGCAGAGTTACATTGGAGGTGCTCAGGTGAAGGCCTGGGCAGGAGGTTTGGGGGAATCCCAACTACCAGGGTCCCCAGGTGCACAGGGCTCTATGGAGACGGAGCAAGAAGAGGTCAGTGTGGCTGAGACACAGTGGGGACCTCATCGTGGGGAAGAGTCTGAGCCACAGACACCACCTCGGGGTAAACTCCTGGCACTGATTTCATCTCCTGGGCGAGTCGAGTGGAGTCCAGCCGACCTCACCGCTGTCCTCTGGGTCTGAAGCCTACCTGGCCTGTTGGGTCTCTCTACACCGGGCCCCAACGTCCCCTGTCTCCCAGGTGCGACCTACCAGGCCCAGGACTCGCAGCTGCCAACCCCAGACCGGCCACATCCGGCCTCAACCAGCTCTGTCTCCCGTGAGTCCTGGTGTGAATTCCTTCCTCGTGGCCAGGGCTTCGTGTCCAGTGGGGCACCCCTGCCCCTGGAAGACATGTCCAAGACCCCAGAATTCCTACTGAGTTCCATTTTTCCGGATGGAGGAGGAGGAGAGAGAAGTCAAGTGAATCCCTGGCTATTCCAGAGGGATCCCTGGCAAAGCAGGATTTTTAACGTGGGGAGATGGGCCTGCTGTTTAACTGAAGTTTACCTGTCACTGTGAGTCGTCAGGAGGGTGGAAATGGTCCGGCTCTGGTGTTTGGAGGTGGGAATTGTGGGGGGAATGAAGGCCCAACGAGGCCATAGGGTGATCTTCATCCAATGGGGCTGATGCTACCATGCCTGGCCATGTGATGCCCTGGGCCACTTTGCAATTCTGCAGAGTCCTCACGAGCAGGAAGGCCCTCCTCAGGTGGAGCCACCCGATCTTGAATTTTCCAGCCCTCATACTCATGAGCCAGCTAAACCTTTATTCTTTATGAATTGCTGCCTGTGTCATTTAGTTATAGCAACAGAAAGCAGACAGAGACAGGGACCCTGGCTCAGATGGGCCCTGGTGGAAAGAGGCAACATTGCTCTAGAAGCTAGTGGCCAAATGGGCTCCACTTACAGCCTGAGTGACTGTCCTGTGACTCAGTTTCCCCACCTATAAGATAAGGTTGGTCACGGCGCCCAGTCAAAATACCCAGGGACATCTTGAGGATTAAGGGGCTATATTGAAGCCTCAGCACACTCCTGGGCTGGGGTCTGCCCCACCAGCGAACTCTAGTCCTGAGGCGGGACACTGTAGGATTGGGTCTCAGACACTCCTCATTTGCTAGACAGGTGTTTGCATCCTCTGGGGGCAATCTGGAGGGGGGAATAGAACAGACGGAGGTTGGGCTTTGTAGGGAAGGAGGGAAAACAAAACTGTCATGTCGAGGTAAGAAAACAGGGTGCCGTAGAAAAGGGGTGCCAGGTGTGTGAAAATGTCACCTTCAACTTACAAACTCAGAATCGCCACAGCGTGGAGGACCGTGGTGGAGGTCAGAGCTCTGGGTGGCGGTCGGTCAGACCAGCAGACGTGCCCGGCGTTGACTGCTGACTGCCCTGTCCTTCCCATGACCACACCAACAGGGGCACATGGACGTGAAGTGGCCCTGCCCCGTCCGATCACTCCGCAGACCCTGTCTCCCAAGCTGGGCTGCTTCCCAGGTGGACTCCCTTCCCCCCAGGTGTTCAACATGGCCTTGTCCCCCTGCCACTTCCTGGAGGCAGAGCGTCCAGGCCACTCTGAAGATGCCCACGTTCATTGAGCCCTGTCCTGTGGCAGAACTCCACCCCAAGCACCTGGGGGTGATAAGACAAAGGAGGACAGATGTGCTGCTTCATGGAGCTCACGGTGTGGCGGGAGAGGAAGACGTCTGACCTCATCAGAAGAGGGGCCATCTCAGCAACGTCCGAGAGTGGGAGGCAGGCAGGATGGCTGTCTGTCCAGCAGTGACCAAGACCCAGGCCCCTGGTGAACTTGGCAGCAAGAAGTCCATAGAGTGCATCCTGATAAGGAAAAACACAAGCGTGAGCTAGAAAGATGTTCAACCAAATTCACAGAGTGGAGGCCTTGGTGGCTCCCGGGCGGTGACAGGCCCCACTCCTGACGGCTGCAGTGGTGGGACTTACATGTTGGTGTCCGGCTCCAGAGAAGCCACAGGCTGCCTTTGCCCGAGGTGGCGACAGTGTATGGATCTTTAAAAAGACGCCCGAGAAACAAAAACCGCCACCAACAAAAGACCCTCCTAAAGTCATGATGTAAGTCATTTCTCCTCTGGCAAAGATTGGGCCTGGCAAAGGCTCAGGTCTCAACACTTTGCAAGAAAGATAGCGGAATCACTAGCAGCAGGCAAGTAATGATGTCCAAGCTGAGCCAGGAGGGGACGTCGGATGCCAGGGGTGGCCTCAGGGGGACACCTCTCTGATGAACATTAATCATACCTCCTAAAATTCATAGGTTGAAATCCTGACTTCCAGTGACTAGGAATATGACCGCATTCGGAACCAGGGTTTTTACAGAGGCCATCCTAGGGTAAAATGAAGTCCTGGGACTGGGCCCTGATCCCATCTGACGGTTGTCCTTAGGAGGAGATTCGGACACAGACGGGCACAGAGCGAGGACCCGGAGGACCCAGGGAGAAGACCTGCAGGCCCAGGAGAGGGGTCTCAGAGGAAGTCAGCAGAGTTGACCCCTTGGTCTCAGACCCCCAGCCTCCAGGACTGTGAGAAAATGGGTTCCCCGGAATGGAGCATGTCACAGTGGCCCTCCAAGATCAGAGCGGACACCACCCCCTCCTGCAAGAGCCAGTCTTTTCAGGACTCCACCCTGCACTCATTCAAGCACACTTTGAAGATGATTTAAGCTCAGAATATCCAGCCCCTGGAGCAAGGGCCCTCAGGGTGACGGACTGCGGGGCTGGAGAAGGGTGCTCAGCCTCCTGTTACTTGTGCTTGGTGCTGTTCCCTCCTCCTTTCAGAAACTTTATTCCCAGCCTCTCACGGGTTTTGTTTGATTGCAAAATGAGCTGATTGGACTTTGACTTCTGGGAAGATGGAGTCGATCAACATTTCCCTCTTCCTCCCACTGAGCACGACTATAAATCCTACACATAACAACAACAACAACAAAAAAATGACTGATTCAGAAAGGGAGAGAAGGCAGATCAGCTCTGACCCTTGGTACCCAAGGCTCAGCCTGGCAGACCTTCTGGGGATTTCTTTTTGCTGAACATGACTGTGACTTGCCGCTGACATGCAGGCAAAAAGTGTCACCACACAGCCAGGTCTCTCGAGCCAAACGACAAGGAGAGACAGAGCTTAGCAAGGCAGGAACTTTTAGATGGTAAACCCCACTGGAGGTTGGTGGTCCAGCCCCAGCCACGGCAGCAGAACCACACGGAAGTCTGGACTCCTACCTGCTCTCGGCAGGACAGAGGTGCCCCCAACCCTCCACTCTCTAGGCCCTTGCTCCTGCCAGGGTGGCGTTCATGCCAATTAAAACAGAAAGTTCAAATAAGACCCGAATTCTCATACTGTGAACCCCCAACGTCAAGGTTCTGACTGAAAAAATGACTCCTCAGAGAAGTAACCAGGAAGACTTCAAACCAAAGGAAAAAGGCCATCAATAAGCTCCAGGCAACCTTGACAGAGATGTTTTTAGAGTTGCTGAAAGAAAAAAAAAACTCAAAACTTCAAAGCAGGAATAAAAATGCAAACTCATAAAACAAGTCGCAAAGGACCCAACTGTCTCAATGAGCGATGATAAACGTGCTTAACACAGGACAAACTGGAAAGTCTCAGGGAAAAAAAAATCGAAGCTGTAAGGAAGACCCAAATAGAGGTTTTAGAACTGGGGGAAAAAGGAAGCCACGTGGAGCATCTCTTATCTGAGATGCGTGGAACCAGGAACGTGCTTTGGAGTTTTCCGATTCATGAAGGTTTGTGTAGATGCACGGTGAGAAAAATTGTGGACGGGACCCAAGATGAAGTACGAGGATGGCTGATGTTGCATATGCATCTCAGCCACCTAGATGGCAGGTGATTGGACTCAACGTTTTCAGTGAGGCTCAGAGTTCGTCCAGGACCACAGGCCCCCACTGCTTCCTGACATGGTTTTATGCCTTTCTTCTTTTCAGAGAGCTCGGCTGTGGGGTCGGGGACACATGGCACCTCTTACAATACCACCAGCTATCAATGAACCCCAATTTCGTTTGTGGGGCAGGGCTGGGAACTGAGGTGTGTGGGTCCCCAGGCGGCTCAGGCTGATGGCTGTGCAGGTGCTGAATGGCCTGCCCTCCGGGCAGAGGCAGGGGGAGGAGGCCTTGGCCTCTGGGGACCAAGCAAGGGAAGGCATGGTTCCATTGTGCTCCCCAGACGCCCGCCGGTGGCCCAATTTACCTTTTGTCATTTCAGCCACTTCCTCTGTGTGGTCCCGGAACAAATGGAAATGGCACCAGTCACCCTGCTCTCCTTTGTGTCCCCTGCCCTCCTGGGGATCCAGCCCTAAGAGATGTGAAATGATTAATTTTCAGTTTTCAGTCACAAAGGAGGACAGGAGCAGAGGACTTGGTCACCTGGTAAACCAGTTTGGAGACATTGTTTCCATCCACCGACATTTGAAGTTTCTCAACCACATGAAACATACGTGCCATCCAGTGTATGTTCTTTTTTTTTTCTTTAAATGAATTTATTATTTGTCAATTAAAAATAAAATACAAAGGCATATTCTTATAGAGAACCCATGACACGTATCTGTTAATCCAGGGTCGGGGTTTGACTATTTAAAGCGTCTCGTACTTATTTATTATCTACTTCACCTGTCAGAACCTGAGGATGCGGGATTGAATCTTCTACTCTCATCGTCTCCGACAAGTTCTTTTCCAAAAAAGGTTTTATTAGGTACATTTTTGTTCATTATATCTATTTCTTGGTGGCTATATATTCAGTGAGGAGATGCTTCATTATAAAATGATTCTTTTACCACAGTTAATGAAAAGTAAGCCCAAATCTCCACCATTATCAGCCTAGGATCTGACTTCCTTAACAAAGACTCCTAAAGCACAAGAAATAAGATCAAGAATCAATAAATGAATTTAAACTAAAAAGCTTCTCAGCAAAAGAAACAATCAATAACATGAAGAGAGAGCCTACAGAATGGGAGAGAGCCACATGCACCTCTGAAAAAGCATTCATCTCCAGGATATATAAAGAACTCAAAACACTTAACAAAAAAAACCCCAAATAACCCCATCAATAAATGGGCTAGGGAACTGAACAGACACTTCACACAAGAAGAAATACAATCGATCAACAAATATATGAAAAAGTGTTCACCATCTCTAGCAATTAGAGAAATGCCAATCACAACTAAGATTTCATCTCACCCCAGTCAGAATGGCAATCATCAAGAATACAGGCAACAATAAGTGCTGGTGAGGATGTGGGGAAAAGGTACTCTCACACACTGCTGGTGGGACTGCAAATTGGTGCAACCACCATGGAAAGCAGTATGGAGATGCCTCAGGAAATTGGGAATGGAACCACCATTTGACCCAGCTATCCCACTCCTTGGTTTATACCCAATGGACTTAAAATCAGCATATTACAGTTAGGCACATCAATGTTTACAGCAGCTCAACTCTAATGTAGTTCGTCGTAACTATTTCTCAGCCTACAGTTTAGTGGCATTAAGTTCCATGACTTGGCTATTGTGAATTGTGCCGATATAAACATGGAAGTGGCCATATCACTATAGTATGTTGATTTTAGTTCTTTTGAATGAATCCTAAGGAGTAGAATAGCTGGGTCTTATGATGGTTCTATTCCTAGTTTTCTTTGCAAAATCTCTATCTGATTTCCAATATGGTTGTACTAATTTGAAGAAACAATTAAGAGGAATTTGTTCTTGAACAGATGTTCCAGGCCTTTCTTCTCTTACCTGAGTGTGGGACTAACTTGGTGGTGCAGGGAGGCCTGGTAAGACACCAAGGAGACTGTTGCATTAATTTAGGCAAAAAAATAATAATGAAATAACAAGCCTCATGGAAAGTGCTTCCACATTCCATAAAATCATCATTTAAATTTTTTTTAAAGAGAGAGAATTTTCAATATTTATTTTTCAGTTTTCGGTGGACACAACATCTTTTTTTATTATTATTATTAATTTATGTGGTGCTGAGGATGGAACCCAGCGCCCCACGCATGCCAGGCGAGCGCGTTACCACTTGAGCCACATCCCCAGCCCAATCATTTAACTTTTAAATTATACTCCCTTGGTAATAATTCTCCAATTCAAGTGTAAATCTATCAAGTTTGGAGAATCCTAGTTATAGGATCTTAAAAGATGAAGTCCCTGCCTTCCCTGGAGTCGGCAGGTGAAAGCAAAGGAGACAGATACACAGGGACCCCTTATTCCATGCCCTCTGCTCAGAGAGACTTTACTGTGGATGGAAGCTTGGGAGCATTGTTCTGGGGCCAAGTCCCACTTCTTGTGACATTTCTAAAGACCAGGGCTCTGTGCTTGGTGGATCATTAGATTCCCCAGACTGTCCCAGGTACCATTTAAAACACCCACCAGGCCAAGGAGAGTGATTGAAGTGGGTGTACACGTGGGAGATGATAAGTACCACTTAGGCCAATCATGGTGCCCTCCCAGAACGCTCCAGTGGCCTGCTGGGGCTGGTGACTGGGTCAACACCTGGACTCTCACACACCTGTCAGTCAGTCTCTGCCATAGGAACCCTCCACAGAGAAGAATTGGTGCTCAACAGCCTTGCAAAGCTTTTGGAAAGCAGTTCCCAAACTCTCATGTGTGGCCATGTTTAACTTCATATGAGAGGGTTTAAAAAATTTTTTTTAAAAAAAAGCATGTGTGAGTGTGTGTATGTTTGTATGTTTATTTCTCTACCAAGCTCTCCATCCTTCCATCCATCTACCCTTCTATCCATAATTCCATCAATCATCTATCCATCATCTCTGTATTATCTATCATCCATTATCCATCCATCTATTATCTCTGTAAATCATCTACTCTATCAATCTTCTATCTACTTACCCATCCATTTATCATCAATCTTCTATCTTCCATCCATCTATCTACCAATCTCTGTACCTGCTTATCAATTCATCTATCATTAATCATCTGCTATCTATCTATCTATCAATCTATCTATCATCTATCTATCAATCTATCTAGTTAGTATCTCTCCCGTCTTTGGTGTCTTTGGTTAATTTTTGTATGTTTACTGACACAAATGTAAACTCCACTTTTTTTTTTAACAGAAACTGGCATAAAGTGACCTGGATATCAATTGCCACCATGATCCCATTTCCTCAGTATCACTAACTCCACAAAATGGATCCTGTGCAATATCGTCACACTTGCATACTCCTAGGACGGCACCCCACAGGGCCAGGTTACATACATGGAAGCGTCATGGTGGAAAGCTCACTGAGATCTCAAGCATCAACAAAATAAATGAAAAAAAATAGCAGAGAGATGGAATTTGTGAGTGGTCAGGGAATAGTTGCTCTGCCCTCTCTTTACCTGAGTGGTATTATGTTCCTTCCAGGACCCTTTTGTAGACCCAGAGCTGGGACGTGGAGATGTGGCCATGCCGGCAGCCCCAGCACACCCCCAGCTCTTTGTGAACTCCTTGGTCAGCCCTGGGCACTGGACTTGAACCCTGTTTCCACTACCAATTTGACATGAGACAAATAATGTGGAGTCAGCAAAATCCTTTGGAGGATTGCAAACTTTTGGAAAGTAAAACCCAGTGCCTCTGCCCTATGGGGTGGCTCCTCTGTGATGATTTCTTTAGCATCTTAGAAGTCATCTCCAGCATCACTGTCATAAGTACAAGAGTGACTCCAACACAACAGCAAACCGGCTGTGAAAACCCATCACCCCCTGCTGGGGGAGTGCAAGGTGGGACCAGCAGCAGAGCTTGGAAGAATGAAGCAGGTGCGAGACCCAGGGGTCTCCTCTTATGTACGGAGATCTCAGGAGAAGGCAAGAAGGACTGGGGACCGGATTTCCCCAGGGAAGGGAGAACCATAAACTGAGGAATCTGTGGGTGGTTAGTGCCATTCAGTCTTTGCAGCAGGCGACGAACAAGTGAGGTGAGAGGCCAGTCAACTTCCGACCTCAGAAACAGTCATCTTCCTGAGGGAGAAGAGCATTTCTAAATCACAGCACCCCGTCAACGAACACCGAAGTCCCTCTTGCAAAACTTACACAAAAGGGCACAGAGCTCTGTGCCTACTGCTGCTTCCCGTCAAACCAAGTGGCTTTGAATTCCTTGTATCTCTGAGGATCAGCAGTACTCAGAGCTTACTTCTTTGAAAGATCCTGAGGTTTGGGTGCTGTTTTAGTCAGTTCTTTTCACTGCTGTGATCAAAAGACCTGACAAGAACCATGGGAAGGAGTAAAAGGCGACCAACTCCATTCCTTGGGGCTTAAGGTGGAGGCAGAACATCATGGCGGAAGTGTGTGGTCAAGGAAAGAACCTGTGCAAGGCACTAGGAAGCAGAGAGAGAGGATTTCTCACCCCCTGGTGAGGAATATATACTCCCAAAGGCCACCTGCTTACAGTCACCACCAATGAATCCTTATTGGGGGAATTATGCACTGATTAGATTAAGACTCTCATAACCCAATCCCTTCTCCTCTGAGCCTTCTTGCATTGTCTCACACATGAGCTTCCGGGGGACACCTCACATCTAAACCAGAACAGGTGCTCTGATAGGACCTAAAAATAGCCCAGCCGCAGTTCCGTGGTAATAGGCTAAGGGCCATCTTCAGCCAGGAGCAGAGCCAGCCCTCTGCACCCACTACCCAGCAATAGTGAGATGGTTCCACCCCCCTAGAGGCAGACGGGGTGATGGGGCGGGGAGGGGGCAGCGAGCAGGGAACGGAGGGCCCGGGAATACAGATCTTTCTCTAGATTCCTGGCTGAACTCCTCCCAAGGAGTGTCCAAAGAACAGAAGGGTCCCTAGTAGATCGGGGAGGACGTTCATTCACATTTCATTCTCTCATGTTTTAAAAGATACCTGAGGGGCCATTCCCGTGTGAAAATGCAAACATTTATGGGAATGTCTTGATTTTTCAGTCGTTCGTTGTCTCCATGAAACACCTCGGCCAATTTCCTATAGAAATCTCTCCCCAGGTACTTATCAGATGGTCGAATTAAAACCTGCTTTCTATGCCATTTCCTATGCAGAAACGCATCTGCTCCCTCCCAGGAGGTGTTCCAGCCCCCGACGGGATCTCTACCCGTGGTTTTGAACAAAAAAATTTTTTTAAAAAGTGTCCAGTTTGGCCTGAGTTAGCAAATGACAGGTTTCCTGTCCCTGGCTTTGCCACCAAGGACTCACTGGCTTATCCAACGTCTCCGCTTCCCTCTGGGAAGGTCAGAGTGACAGTGAGGATTCCTTCCCAGGAAAGCAACCACAGACAGAGTCAATAAGTGTTCAGAGTTCTTCAGAAAAAAGGCACGAGGATAAAATGACACAGCGCTCCTGCTCGTCCTTGTGGAGCCTGTTGGAAACTTCTACACAGTTTAGAAACATAGAGCATCAGTCCGCCCTGAGAGATGTAGACGAATATCTATGGAAAGCGTTTAAAAAACAAAGCAAAGCAAACCCTTCCCTTTGACTGAGACTTCAATAAGAGAAACTAATTGTGGGTTGGTGTGCATAAGCGTGGGTGTTGTGCATGTGATTGTGAGTACATGTCTAGGCACGTGTATTTGTGTGTCTGTGCCTATGAATATGTATATTTCAGTTCATGGGGGTGTGTGTGCACTCACTGTGTCTGTGTGTTTGTGCCACATGTGTATCTGTATGGTCGTGCATCTTTGGGTACACATGTCTGTATACATGTCTGCATTACATGCACACGTGTTCATATGTGTGTATACATGCCTGGGTACCTGTGTGCTTATGTCTAGGAGTGTGCACATCTTTGTGCATGAGAATATTTTTGTGTATGTGTTCCTGTGTCCGTGTGAACTTCATCCTCCAGTACTCAGTTACAAACCCAATCATCTCACATGAGAACTGATTTTAGTACATCTCTTATTCTTAAAAATCTACTATTAAAAGGGAGGGGGCAGGGGATGAGCAAGGGCGGTGTAATGTGATGGACATCATTATCTAAAGTATATGTATGAAGAATCGAATTGGGTGTCAACATACTTTATATATAAACAGAGATATGAAAAATTGTGGTACATATGTGCAATAAGAATTGTAATGCAAAAAAGTACATGTATAAAGGCATGAATTGGCGTGAACATATTCTATATACAGAGATATGAAACATTGTGCTCTGTATGTGTAATAACAATTGGAATGCATTCTGCCGTCGTGCATTTAAAAAAATAAAGTCAATAAAACTAAAAAAAAAAATCTACCTTTAAATTCGAGTCATTGTTCCTTGTGCAAGAGTCCCCTTAGCTACTGGTGATGCTGACTCATTTTACAAAATGCCTGGGATCCAGACCCTCAGCGGGAAGCTCCCAGCCCCCTCCTCCACAGGCCACCAGTGAGCCTCCAGTACATTAGAGGCTTTGGCATGTGACAGGCGTCTGTGAACGCTGCCCAGGCGCAGGGCCTGCAGGGAGCTCCGTGCTCTGCCTGGTGTCACAGTCACTGACGGCAGGGTCTGGTCTGGGGAGAGCCTCTGTGCCGACCTTCATCCTGTCTTAACGCCCAGCTGAGGAAGCTGGCCTGAGCACCGTGACAGAGGACTTCATCATCGTCACATCCCGAGGCCTGAGAGAGCACCTCGTTGTGGATGCTCAGCAGCATGTCAGGCGGGGACCCTGTGCTGCTCTGAGTGTCAGCCAGATGCGTGGGACTTACTACTTTCCCAGCTGGGACCACGTTGTGATGCAGAAGCCAAATGAGGTGGATGCTGACTCTTCACGGAAGTCGGGAAGTGGGCAAGTTCAGTGGATAAGGAGTTTTGTGAAAAGAAGAGACAACCGTGAAGGCTGTTCTTGGTGATGAGCAGTTCCCCAGGGCGAGGCCCAGAACCTGATCTTCGTGGTTAGTGGAAGCATCTCCAGTCAGGGCCACTCTCTGTAGAAGGAATCTTTTTTAAATATAAAGGTCTCAAATGAATGAATGGCCATAGCTGATCTTCAGGAATCCAAGAGCCAGAGACTAGGGCTGGCTACCGGGCGGCACTCTCTTGACCTACTAATGGCTGAGAACACAGACGTTTCACTAGCTGGACTGTAAAACCTTTAGCCTCATGTCAACCTGCTCTTTGATTTGCCAGTTAAACCTGTTTCAGACGTGCACATGTATTTTTCTTTGTTTCTTTTCACTAGTTCTCTGGAGTTACACAGAACATCAGGATTCGTTTTGCCGTGATTTTAGAAGCATGGAGTACAATTTGCTCTAATTCAGCCCCCTTTTCCTCTCCATCTGCCTCCTGTTTCCTTCCCTCCTTCGACTCTGCTGATCTTTTGGCTTTTTATAGATTTTTTTCCCCTTAAATCAGGGTCTTGTGAATGTACATGATGGTGAGATTCACTGTGGTATATTCACAAATGGCATAGACAAGTTAGGTCAGATTCACTCCCAGGTGCTTCCCTCATCAGGTCCCTCCTCCCTCCCCTCATCTGATCCTGCTGTTTTCTCCCCACCTACCATTTTGGACTACCTTCCACATTATCAGAGAAAACATCCAACCTTTGGCTTTTTGAGTCTGGCCTATTTCATGATATTCCCCAGTTCTATCCATT
Organism: Urocitellus parryii; assembly: GCF_045843805.1. Lineage (NCBI taxonomy): Eukaryota > Metazoa > Chordata > Mammalia > Rodentia > Sciuridae > Urocitellus > Urocitellus parryii. The sequence continues at coordinate 69,450,030 of NC_135543.1, read as the reverse complement.
TACTAGCAAATGCCATAATACCATTCTTCTTTACAGCCAAGTAATATTCCTGTATGTGTGTAAGTGTGTGTGTGTGTGTGCATGTGTGTGTCTATAACATTTTTTTCTCCACTTATCAGATATATTTTAAAGGCATATGACATATCAGAGTGAGCAGAGTCTTCAGTCAAAACACCTGGTTCATGAGCCAGCAGTTTGTGTGACTCTGGAAAACACATCACTGTCCTCCTAATACTCTGGGTATTAGGATCCCCATAGTGAACAGAAATGATGCTCCCATCAAATTTTCAGGTGAGATGAGGAATGTGAAATTATTATGTGTTACCAATATCATTAGTTGTATTATCAAAAATATTAGTTGATATCCCAGGGTTGATATTAATAATTGCATTGTAATGTGATCTGCTTAACTCCCACTCCAAACGGCCAGCCACAGTGGAAAAGCAGTCCTGATAGAGGATCTGCCTCACCAGACCTGAAGTCAAAATCAGAACAAAGCCTGCATTTAGCACTGAGGTTCACGCCTGATTGGACATGGTGACAACAATCAGTTCAGTTAATCTACAGGAGGAGAGAAGTTCAGGCTGGATGTATTGATTTTCCAAGATAAGACAGCGGGGTCGTGTGTCTGAGTGGTACCCTCTTCAGGGGGATGGTTGATGTCCTAAAGGCACAAGACTGAAAAGCATCTTCCTGTTTAAGATGAAGTTTCCCAAACTACCAAAACTTTGTGTAAGTTACCATGTTTTCCAAGGGTATCACATGTCAGACTGTGAGCGTCTGTCACAGGACACCTCTTTTGCTGTGACCGAGGAAGGGGTTTCTCTTGGCTCCACTTCATAGGCACAGAGCTGACTGAGGACACTGACAGTGGATTCAGCTTGGTGACTCCATGTTCCTTGGCTTTGTCGACGGTTGGAGGAGCTGAACCTGACGCAGTGCTTAGGGACATGTGCTCATTGCCAGCGTGATTCAACTGTGGCCTGGGGGTAAAGTGACTGTAGTCAGTCTTCTGTTGCTCTGCCAAAATGTCTGAGGCTTGGTGCTTTATCTTAAAAAGGTTTCTTTAGTTCACAGTTCTGGATGTTCAGGAGCATGGTGCTGGTGAGGGCTTTCTGGTTCTATCAAACTCTGGTGGATGGCTTCATGGTGGGAACTCAGGCAAGAGGGAGCAACTATATAAGAAAAGGAGCTGGAGGGATTCAGGAACCAGGGTTCCTCTTTGTATCACAACCTATCCTCGAGAGAACCAACCAGCATCCTCAGATTCCTCCATTCACCCCTTCCAGGGGCACCAGTGACTTAACCCACTAGGGTTAGCAGTTGTGATATTATTAGTCGGGGACCCATCTCTTAAATCTTCCTCAGCACCATGATACTGCAGACCAAGCCTGCAGCTCATGGGCTTGTGGGGGACTCACTCAAACCACAACAACAGCGGTCACCTAGTCACCTGGCAGCCAGAGTGCATCCCAAATCCATTCACCAGCTAGGAGCTCAATGCTCTTTCTGCAGTCCCCTCCTGCTCTGAGGGTCGACTCTGTGCAATCAATGTTCAATCCAAACAGAATCAGTATTTTAATTTTAAAAACAGGCACAAAAAAAAAAAATAGAGAAAAGAAAGAAAAACCTGGAAAAGCTGAGCCACAGAAATGCCCGGATGAAGTGGCAAGTACGCACCCAGGAACAGAGCTGACGAGGCAGCCTCGGGTTCAATGCCAAGGCTTCCTGGAGAAGGACAGAGGACGGGCATCCTTGTTGACATGGGGACTCGTCTGGAGAAGCTGGTGGAGCAGACCCAGGTCCCCGGGTGCTGGGCTAGCCAGGCTCCTCATGCCACCTGCCAAGGGAGCCGCCGGGAAACGCGGGCAGCGGTGCTCACGGCCGACGCGTGGCCGGTTGGATTGGCAATTTGGAACTGTCACCAAGCAGCCTCACCAGTACCATGACAATGCCAACGGACCCCATAAAGAGATGACGCGTGTCCTCAAGCTTCAGTTCGGAGCAAAAGCAACCCTTCAGAGTTGGTCCTGGGGGAGGATCCGCCGTGAAGCACTGCTGTGTGGGATCCAGCAGCCCGCAGCGACTCGGTGTGGCCATTCCGGCCTGTGTCACTGCACAGGAGCCCGGTCCCTCCAGCCAAGAGGTGAGGCGAGGTGCCTGGGCCTGCTGACTCACCGCAGCCATGTCACGGAAGAGCGCGGCCGCCTGAGGCTCGACTTCTGCCTCTGTCGGTCCGGGGGTCCCCCTGGTAGTTTTGTGGGGTGGTGAGTGAGTACATTCCTCCCTGTGAGTTTGGTTTTGTATTGTTTTTTTCTAGATAGGAAAAAAATTTCTTTGTTCTTCTAACCAAAAAAGAAGCTGAGTTTTCCTGTCTCAACAGGCAGATTCCTGAAAAGCTAAGAGTCCATTCAATTATAAATCAAAGATGATTTTTAAGCAAGGAGCATTGACTGGTTTTTTACAAGAACCTGGAGGGAATGCCCAGGACATGCCTTTCAGGGAGGTGATCTCTCCTTATCCATTATCCACGCATCCCAAATCCATTCACCAGCTATGAGCTCAGTCCTCTTTCTGCAAACCCCTCCTGCTCTGAGGGTCGACTCTGTGCAATCAATGTTCAATCCAAAAAACCCCACAAAAACCCAAAAATCAGTATTTTAATTTTAAAAACAGGCAAAAAAAAAAAATAGAGAAAAGTGACGTAGCTTTGTGCACATGGAGCCATTGTGAAGGGGGTGTCCTGGGACCAGATAGCTCATCTGAGCCCGCACAGGGTGGTAGAAAGGTGGTCACTGCTGCACAGGCAGCCCGGGTTCATGGCCCCGCACACAGAGGGCAGATCAGCCCCAGGCGGCTCCAGGAGCTGACAGGTCCTCCTATGTGTCAGGGCAAGGTGGACTGTGTGAAGCAATGTGTCCTCCACAACCCCAAACAGCCTGCTGTCTGGAGGACACAATCATGGCCCAGAGGAGATTGTTATCTCCTGTGAAAACAGGCGGCCAGCCAATCATCCTCCCGAGCCTCCTGTTTGCAAGATCAGATTGTCCCAGCAAGAGGCTGATGGTCCTGTTGTGGAGCCTCAGCCATCGTCCCACCATAACAACACAGGAATGCCCGCTGGCTGGGGGTGTGGGGGACCCGGAGGAGGAGGCTGGTCACCTAGCAGGAGAAGAAAGTGCACCTTGGACTCCTCCTCACTCCAGAGGAGAGCCACTGGGTTCACTCCCTGGGGTGCTTTTCATTATTAAAATAGTGATGATGATGATAATAATAATAATAATAAACATAAAATTAAAAATAAAGCCCACAGCCGAGCCACCACAGCCAGGGCTTTGGCATTGTGCAATGTCAATAGCCAAGGACTGTTTACCCACAGACTCTTTCAGTCTGGGTGCATTTCACAAATATTTACCGAGTGCCATGGATACAGAGATAAAAAGATGTGATTTCCTACCCTCCGGGAGCACCCAGTCTAATGAGGAGATGGACGTATCAGCAGATGGTTGCAACACTGGTCTGGGGTGTAACAAACACACAGACAAGACCCAGCAAGGATGCAGGGAGGGACCTCCTGGGTCAATCCATGGGCAAGGGACTCATGGAGGCTGCATAAAGGAGGGGAGAGGGAGTGTGGTCCTGGGGAGGGTCAGGAGGTCCCTGGAGTGGTAGTGCTGGAAGATTCCATGCCACGGGGCAGATTCCAGGGTGGCTCAAGCAAAACACAGGCCTGGGGAAATGGGCCAGGCAGGTGGCTGGGCTGGGGGGAAGGTGCATCCGACAAGGTGGATGAGCCAGACGGTGAGGGAGGGAGCCGAGGACGGAACACCAACAGCATGCACACAGGAGTCCTCAGGTTCCAGGGCTTAGAGGGGCTACAGGGCCAACATCAGAAGCCAAATGACCAAGAGGAGGTGATGAGGTTGAGCTACAGGGCAAAAGTCTGAGCCAGGACCCTGGATCCATCCAGAGCAGTCCTGAGGCCCAAAATAAGACACATGATGCACCTGTAACATATATTTCCCAGAAGTCACATTTAAAAAGAAAAAAAAAAGTAAAGAGAAGTAGTTGGAATGCATTTTTATAATAGAAGTGAGTTCCCCCAATACAGACAAAATGTTATCATTTCCACAGTAGTTGATACCAAAATGCATTCATTCTTTCTCCCCCCCCCCAAATAAGTCGTCAATGGGTGGCGTATATGTCACATGAACAACGTGTCTCAATTCAGAACAGCCCATTTCAAGTGCTCTGTGGCCACACGTCCCTGGGGGGTGGGGAGCGTGGCTATGTGGGCCAACCCAGGTCTTGAGTCTTTCTTCTGCTCAACCTTGGACTAAACCTCATCCTTACCCATATTTCTTTTCCAAATAGTTGATCAAATTGAAATGCTTTCCATCCAGGACTTCCACAGCAAGCCAGGGGACCAGGCTGGTGGGAAAAGTTGTCGTAAAATAAACATAGACTCCCCAGTTCCCTTTGACTTCCAAAGCTTGGTGGGGAGAGGGTGGCCTGGGCCAGTCTGCATCTTAATAAACACAAAGGGCTCTTGCACAATGATTCCTGACACCCTTGCTGAGCTCCTCCCAATAACAATCATTACCATCAGAAGGTGCTGTGCCAGCCTTCACTAATCACAGCCTGGGAGGCAGGCTCTGTTTTGATTGACTTACAGCGAAGCTGTGAAGTAACTCCCATGGGGCCATCCTGGGAGTTGGGTTTATGCAATTTGTTTCCCAGAGGGAAAGCAGTTTAAAGGGCTCATATCAGGTCGCAGGAGAGCTAGTGTTAGCAGCAGGACAATAGCCCAGGAAGGGAAAACTGACCTTCAATATTTGGGGTCCTTCCTAAAAGTCCAAAGCCATCAGTAAGGACAGGCTCAGTCTTACCCAGGGGGTCAGCTCTGCCACCTCTCTCCCGGCCCTTGACGAAGCGCTCCACTCCACCCAACCCAGGACACCAAGGTGTGGCTGAACATGTGTCCCATCTCAAGAGTCCTTGGGTCCCGAATGCTCTCCACAGCTGGCTGCTGCAGGCCCTTGTGCAGGGTCACATCTGACCTGCAGGACTCACATCCCCAACACTTCACAGTCCTTGGCTCCTTTGGGGTCCTCAGTTTTGACCACAGTATGGTGGTGTTCACAAGCACAGGTCAACCGTGCACCTGCCACTGGGGCCCCGAAGTCACCGTAGACATGCCCCTCGTCACCCTGGGCCAAGCACTGAACCAAATGCTTGGCACGGGTGAGCTCAGTGGTTGTCCCATACGCCCCCTGAAACAGGAACGATCGTGTTCCTCGTCCTGCAGCTGTAGCTGGAATGGGCAGCTCAGTACCAGCGGCTGAGGCCAGTGGACAGCAGGGCAAAGCTTTAAGCTACTCGACTGGACTCCGTTTGGCTTGGTGATTTCTGGTCTCGTAGAGTTACAAGAAAGACACCACGTGGCAGGCAGAGTTCTTCCCCTCCCCTTGACCTGGGAACACGATGACGTCACTTTCATGTTGAGGCTGCCCTACAGCTGACTTTGAGTTAGTAGAAAGAGAGTTTAGCCAGCTGGGCCAAGATGAACCTTTTCTCTTTATAAGCTGATTGCCTTAGGTATTTGTGAGAGTAACCAGAACTGACTAACCAAAACATCATGTTTTTAGGAATTAATAAACTTTCGTTTTAGATTCATAGAAGCATTGAGTGAAAGGTACAGAGAGGTCCCATATGACGCCTTGCCCCCTGCACAGCCCCCCTCGTGATCAGTCTCCAACACTAGAACTGTGCATTCGTTCAGCTGATACCCCGCACGGACACAAATGGCCATCGTTCACATTAGACTTCACTCTTGGTGTTACGGGTTTGACCAAGGTGTCATGACGCGGATCCACCATGACAGTATCGCGCAGCGTGCGCCCCACCAGCTCCCCCTCCTCGCCAGCCCCTGGCAGCCACAGATGACGTTACAGTCTTGACCGTGTTTCTTTGCAGAGTGTCATGGAGTGGGGCTCCTCCACCAGGCGACCCTTTCAGATGGGCTTCTTTCACTTTGCCATGTGCATCCAAGTTTGCCCACGTCTTTCCAGGCTTCATGGCTCCCTCCTCTTCAGTTCCAGTCACGTTTCATGGAACGAATGGATCACCCGTTGTGTATCTATACACAGAAGGACGTCTTGTTGGCTTCCAAGGGTGGGCAGTTATGAATACAATAAACATGAACATCCGTGGGTATGTTTTTGCTCGGTTGCTGGACTGTGTGATCAGAGTGTGTTCAGTGTTGGGGGCCGCTGCTCACACCCTTTCTAAGCGGCTGTGTACCATTTTGCTTTCCCATTGGCAGTGAACGGAGGTCTCTGTGGTTCCGCGTCCTTCCTCACCAGTTTGTGGTATTGACGGTGTTCTGGGTTTTGTCCCTTCGAATACATGTGTATCATTCTGTTTTAGTTTGCAATACCCTAATGACAAATGATAGGGAGCATCTTTTCACAGGCTTATCTGCCACCTGCCTATCTTCCACGGTGAGGTTTCTTTTAACGTTTTCCCCCTACTTCTTAATCTATTTTTGTTCTCTTGTTGAGATTTAAGAATTCCTTTTATACTTTGGGTAAAGGTCTTTTATGAGATTTGACTTTTACAAACATTTTCTCCTGGTGTGTGTCTTGTCTTCTCGTTCCTTTGACATTGTCTTTGACAGAAGAGACATGTTTTATTTTAATGAATTTATCAATCATTTCTGACATGGATGGTACCTTTTCTGTTGAATCTAAAAGTCACTGTGCAAACCAAGGTCGTCTAGATTTTCCTGTGTTGTCTTCTAGTTTTATGTTCTGTGTTTTACATTTTGATCTATGATTCTTTTTGGCTAATCGTTATGAAAGGCATAAGATCTGTGTCTAGGTGTTGTTTTTTGTTGTTGCTGTGTTTTGCATGTGAATATGTGGAATGTACGGTTATTTCAGCACCATTTGTTGAAGAAACAAAAACAGAAGCAAAACAAAAAAAATCTTTATTTCATTTTATTGCATTTGCTTTTCATCAAAATTCAGTTGATGACATTTATGTGGCTCTATTTCTGGTCTCTATTCTGCTCCAGATCTGCTAATCCATTCTTTCCCTAATGCTACATTGTTGATTACTATATGCTATGGAATAAATATTTGTGCTTTGTGTCCCTCTAAGACTCCTATGTTGAAACCCTCATCTATCATGAGATAGAGGGTGCCTTTTAGTGGTAAATAGTTCATAGGGTGGAACCCTCATGGTGAAATCAGTTCCCTCAGGAGAAGCAACGTGAAAGAGCTTGCTTTCTCCTTCTCTGCTCTCGATGCAACGAGGAGATGTTTGTGAGCCAGGAAGAGAGCCCTCACCAAAACTCAACCATGCTGGCACCCTGATCTTGAAATTCCTGCTTCAGAACCAGGAGAATACATGTTTTGCTATTTAAGCCACCCCGTCTACAGTCTTCTGTTACAGTAACCCAGGCTAAGGCACTGTAGCTTTCTGGGTTAGTCTTGAAATCAGATAGTGTCAGTCCTAGAGCCTTGTTTTTCTCCCTACACACTGAGTTAGCCCTTCTGAGTTTTTTTTTTTTTTTAACCTCTTCAGATACATTTTAGAATCTGTTGGTTGATATCCACAGAATAACATGCTGGAGTTTTTATTGGGAATACCTTGAATCTAGATCAAGTTAAGAAGAACCGACATCTTGATTCTGCTAGGTCTTCCTCTTCATGAAAACGGGATGCCTCTGTTTCTGTTTGGCTTTTCTTCGATACCATCCATCAGAGGAAGGTGTTCTTAATTTCAGACTCCACTTGCTCATGGCTAGTGTAGAGGAAAGCAATTAACTTTTGTCTATCAACCTTGCATCCAGACATCTTGTTGTATTCATTCCTTAGTTCTAAGAGTTTGTCAGCTGTCTCAGATTTTCTGCATAGATGATCATGTCTTCTAGGAGCAAAAAGAGTTTTATTTTCTTTCTTCCCAATCTGTACACTTTTTATTTCTCTTTCTGTCTTACTGCATTAGCTAGGACTTCCAGTGTGATATTAAAGAGCACTGGTGAGAGGGGGCACTTTGCCTTATTCTTGATCTTAGCAGGAAGCTTTGAGGTTATCACCAGTAAGTACAGGAGCGACAGAGTTTTGGGTAGAGTTTCTTTAGCAGGTTGAGGAAGCCCCTCCCCAACCCCTGTTTCCCGAGTGTCGTTTGATCAATGGCGTCAGATTTCATCAATTATCTATTAATACGATCGTGTGATTGTTCTTCCTTAACCTGCTGATGCGCTGGATCACATTAATTGACTTCAAGTGCTGAAAAGAGCTCAAACAACTGAGGCAAATCGCACTCGTTTTGATGCATGATATTTAAGTTGGACTAATATCCAACATATTTATTACTCCTTTCTCTTTGTTCTCCTTGTTCTCTGCTCTTATTTTCGCCTCCCGGACTTTTGCTGTCTTGGGTGGTTTCAGTTGAGCACTCTGTAAGATGCTGTTCTTCTCAGCATATCAATCATTCTTCTCTTTATTTACTTAAGCGGTTGCCCTTTGACTTTTTGGCTTTCAATTTAGTTGCAATATGTATTTACAACTAATCCAAGTCTAATTTCAAATAATACTGTACTACATGAAAGGTGGTATGAGAACCTTAGAACAACAAAATACCTCTAAGCATCATCAATTCCTCCCTCTCATTCCTTATATTATTGCTATCTTTCATTTAACTTTAATATGCATGTATATATATATATATATATATATATATATGTATATATATATACATATACACACACACACACATAATCAAACACATTGTTGCTGTTAATATTTTGAACAATCTGGTATTTGTTAGATGAATGAAGAATAAAAATATTAGATTTTTAAAATTTTACACTTATTTTTTTCTCCAAATGACCTTCCATTCTTTACGTAGATCCTAGTTTCTGGTCTATATCATTCATTTTTCTTTTCTCCAAATAATGTTTTTTTAAATATTTCTCTCAGGGAATTCCATAGGAAAAGATTCCTTCAAAATCTTATTTAAGAAAATACTGATTTCTTCTTTCTTAAAGGATAATTTCGGGGTACAAGATTCTAGGTTAGTTTTTTTTCCTCTCTCACACTACCACTATACCCATCTTCTCTAGTTTTGCATGATTTCTGAGAAGTGTCTGATGCAATTTTTCTATATGCTCTTCTTTAGCTAAGGAGTGGCCCCTGTCTCCTCTGCTCCAGATTCTTTAAATTTTTTTTCTTTATTTGTATTTTCTGAAATTTGAATATGGTCGGCCTACATGTACATAATTTTGCATTTATTCTGCTTAGTGTTCTCTGAGACTATATTTTGGTGTCTGTTGTTAATTTGGGGGGAAATCCTCAGTTATTATTCTTTCAGATATTGCTTTTTCACTTTCTTCTTCTGGCATTTCCATTATATATATGTTGCAATTTCTGTTATTGTTCCATAGCTCTTGGATATTCTGTTCTAGATTTAAAAAAAAAAAATTCCAGTGTGTGTTTTGTCTTTTTGCCTTTCAATTTGAAAAGTTAATATAATCAAAGCCTTAGGTTTAGCTATGCCAGTGTGTTCATGAACATATCAAAGATCTCCTTCGATGCCAGGTATGGTGGTGAATGCCTGTTATTCCAGCTACAGAGGAGGCTAAAGCAGGAGGCCACAAGTTCGACATGGACAACTTAGTGAAACTCTGTCTTAAAAATTAAAAATGAAAGGACTCTGGGGATGTAGATCAGCAGCAGAGTGCGTTCCCTGCATGCACAAGCCCCTGGGTTCAATCTCCAGTCCTACCAAGAAAGTGTTTGTTATTTCTTTTAAATTTTTAAAAAATATTTGTTTTTTAGCTTTAGGTGGACACACTATCTTTATTTTATTTTTATATGGTACTGAGGATGGAACCCAGTGCCTCAGGCATGCTAGGCAAGCGCTCTACCACTGAGCCCACAACCCCAGCCCTCTTTTGAATTTTTTTAAAACATTATATTGTATGTGTTTATGGGGTCCGGTGTAAATCACTCAATACATGCATACAATATGCAATTATCAAGTCAGGATAGTCGATATTTTCATCTCCTTAAACATTTTTAAAACCTGGCATGCAATAATTTACATATTTATGTGGTACAGTGGGATATTTCAACACATAATCAAATCAGGGTAATCAATGCTTCCTTATCATCTCCTGACATCAGGAGACTTTGAGCTCCTCTCTTTCCATGATTCCTAAATATATAGTAAGTTATTATGAACGGTAGTCATTCTACTGTGCTGGAGAACAGAGGTAGAAGTTATGTGATCTGAATGTGCTTTGGCGTACCTAATCCAGTCTCCTCCCCTCCTTCTTACCCTCTCTTATCAGCTTCTAGTTATTGTCCTTCGACATTCAGATTGACTGTTGTAAGCTGCCAAATATGGGTGAGACCATGCAGTATTTGCTAGGTGAGTCTGAGGTATTTCACTTACCATAATGTCTTCCAGTTCCATCCATTTTTGCTGCAAGTGATATAGCAACATTTCCTGATTCAATAATATTCATACACATAAACACATATAAAGGAATATATATGTGAAGGGATTTCTTTATCCATTCATCTGCTTGTGGGCATCTAGGTTAATCCCATATCTTGGCTACTGTGCAAAGTGCATCAATAAATGTGGGTGTGCTCCTGTCTTTGTGATGTGCTGATTTTATTTCCTTTGGATAGACCCCCGGAAGTGGGATGGCTAGATCAGACCAGACAGTAGATCTAAATTGAGTTTTTAAGGATACTCTGCCGTGTTCTGCAACATGGCTGTACTACTGACATTCCCGTCAACAGTGGCGAAGCATTCCTTTTCCTCCACATCCTTGCCAGCATTTGTTATTTTTGTCTTTTTGGTAATAGGCATACTAACCGAAGTGAGATTAAATCTCTTTGTGGGTTTTGATTTGCATTTCCCTGATGGTTAATGACAGGTTGAGCATTTTTCCAAAGCTTTTGCTGGTCATTGGAACTTATTCTTTCTTTGGGGGATGTGTTTATTCACACCTTTCTCCCATTTTGAATTATCTGGGGTTTTGTTACTGAGATTTTAATTTCCTGATATAATCCAGGCATGAACTTTAGCAAATATATTCCCTATTCTTTAGGTTGACTTTTCCCTCTATTGATTATTTCCTTTATTGTACACAAGTGTCTTTTGGTTTATTATAATTCCATTTGTCTATTTTTTCTTTTGTTTCTGTGTTTTTGGAGTCTTATCCAGAGAGTCATTGCTTGTACCGATATCTTGAAGTGTTTCTCATTTTCCTCTGGTAGTTTCAGAGTTTCAAGTTTTACATTCAGGTCTTTGATCCATTTGGAGTCAATTTCTGTGCTGGGCAAGAGACAGGGGTCAAGTTTCAATCTTCAGCATGTGAATGTCCAGTTTCCTCAGCACCATTTAGTGAAGAAACTGTCTTTTCTCCAATGTATGTTTTTGGCACCTTTGTTCAGAATCAGCTGCCTAGAAATGCATGGCTTTGTTTCTGGACATTCTAGTATGTCCTGTTGGTCTGTGCATAAATGTGATGCACCGTCTCAACAGCATTAAGGACGAAGAAAACCCACATGATTGTCTCAAAATACGTAGAGAAGACACCTAATAAAATTAAATATTATCCTATGTTAAGAACTCTGAGCAAATTAAGTATAGAAAGAATATACGTACCTCAACATAATAAAGAGCATGTATAATGAATCTGCAGCCAAAATCGTACTGAATGAGGAAAAGCCAAAAGTGCTTCCTCTAAGATCCAGAACAAGACAAGGATGTCGACTGTCACCACTTTTCTTCAACATTCTACTGGGAGCTTTATCCAGAAAAATTAGGTCAGAGAAAGGAATAAATGGCATACAAATAAGGACAGAGAAATCAAATTACTGTTTGCAGATGATTCAGTATATTAAAAAAAAGCAACTTATTCCATCAAAATACTATTAGAACTGATACATAAACCCATAAATATTTAGGATAAAAAAAATCAACATGTAAAACTCAGTACCATTTTATACAATAACCAAAATAGTGCTGAGAAAGAAATTCATGAAAGCAGTCTGATTTTCCATAGCTACAAATACACACCTGGACCCCACACACAAACATGAGAAAAAATTTAACCAAGGAAGCAAAGAATGAAATTTAATGAAACTTAATTTAATTTAATGAAATTTAATGAAACTTAAACAAACAAAAATTCCTCTGATGAAAAAAATTTGAGAGGATACACACACAAAAAGAAAAGTTCACCAATATTTGTGAAGCATAATAATTCACTTTGCTGAAATGTCCATAATACTCAAAGTGATTTAAAAATTCAGTATAATCCCCATCCACGCACCAATGACATTCTTCACAGAATCAGAAAAAAAATTCTTAAAACTCATGGGAACCCAAGAGATGCTGAGGAGCTGAGACATCTTGAGCAAAAAGAACAAACGGAGAGGAGTCACACTAAGTGACTTCAAAGCATTCCACAACATACAGTAATCAAAACCGAATCATGACAAAGACATGTTCTGTATTATTGTGTTTTTGATCTATGCCATTTCTTTTTTTGTTTGTTTGTTTGTTTGTTTGTTTTCCCCTAAAATTTCTATCTTCCTGCTTGTATTATCCTTCTGTTTTTTCCATATTGCCTTACTTTTCCATTAGAGTCTACAGTGTATTAATCATAGATTTTTAAAAATTTCTTGCCTGATGATTCTCACATTCCTGCCTTATCTCTGGATCTCATACTTGTTCAGGCTTTCCAAACTGTGTTTTGCCTTTGAGTTGGCCTTGTAATTTTTATTTTTGTTGTTGTTGAAAAGTAAACATAATGGACTGGGTAAAAGGAAACCCAGTAAATAAGCCTTGGGTGATTTGGTGTTGAATTATGGGAGATATGAAGGCATCCTGTAGTCCTACAAATCATCTCAGTCTTTTGGTAAGCTTGTACCCCCGGCCTGTGACCTTCACAGGTGATTCTTAGGTGGGATAAAATGCTGTAAGAGATTGGAGTTGAGTATTTCCCTTATCACAGGTAAGTTCTGCTCTGCTGATCCTCAATAGTTTGGGCTCTGGCTGACTAGCTTGAGGGTAGGCCTTGTTCAGCAGAACACAGTGCTCAGCATTTTTCAAAATTGTTCCTTTTCTTCTTTCCCAGCTGCAATCGTGAGGGAAAATTCCTCTGATATTTACTCCAAGAACCTGGCTGAACTCCTGCCGGTAGAACAAACAGAAGTGCCTCCCACACACCCCCATAGCTGGGTTCCCCGGAAGTTTTTAACTCTCAGACTTGTTCCATATTACTGAGCCCCCCACGGTGATTCCCACAGAGGTGAATGCTTGGGGGTTTCTGCACCTGTGGGGTGTGGTTCTCTGTATCTTCCTCTCTCTCCAATTCTGTGACTTCAGTTCACTTAGTATCTACAGAAGAGCTCATTCCCACTTCTTCTGCTCTTCAGTTGTGAGAACAGAGTGAAGATTTCTAAGCTCATTTATGCTATACCAAACATTTGAATCAGAAAATACTATTTTTAAACTTTTTTCATTTGTTCTTTTTAGTTACACATGACAGTAGAATGTATTTTGACATATCGTACATTCATGGAGTGTAACTTCCCATTCTTGTGATTGTACATGAGTGGAGTGTCCCTGGTCATGTATTCATACATGAACATAGGAAAGTCATATCGGATTTATTTTTAAAGTAAACTTTTGGAAAGAAAAGTTTTAGATTTACAGAAAACTTCTAAGGGAGTGCAGAGAGTCCCCTTACACCCTTCAATCTATTTCAGTTTGCACTAATGCTGTCATATATTATGTCACCGTGGCTTGTTAGTTAAAGCTAAGAGACTGACATTTACACATTACTACTAACTAATCCCCAGATTGTGTGTGTTCTTTTCTTTTTGAGGGAAGGGTGGTACCGGGGATTGAAGTCAGGGCACTAGACCACTGAGCCACACCCCCAGCCTTTTTTTTTTTTGTATTTTATTTAGAGACAGGGTCTCCCTGAGTTGCTTAGCATCTCACCTTTGCTGAGGCTGGTTTTGAACTCCTGATCCTCAGGCTTCAGCCTCTGAAGCCTCTGGGATTACAGGTGTGCACCACTGTGCCCAGCTCTGTGTTTATTCTTTATGCCGTTTGTTCATTAATGTATTTTTTCTGTTCCAGGATCCATGTCAGACACAGCTGTTCTATCTCCCAGTCTCCTTAGAGCTGCGGTGAGGTTTTTAGCTTTGTGTTTCATGAACTTGACAGTCTTGAGAAGGCATACACTTTGTATAATGCCCCTCAGTTTGTGTCTGTCTGATGTTTTTCTCATGACTGGACTGTGCTTTTGGAAAAAGAGGTGCCTTTCTCCATTTCACCACATGCAGGGTGCGCAATATCCATAATACATGGCTAAGGATGTTAACTTTCATCACCTGGCCCAGATAATCAACACTATTTTAATTTTTAAATCAATTCTGCTGTCACATGGTCTTCTCTATGAGTCACTATAATTATGATGACCATTTAAACATACAAATATAACTTAGTCAATTAATGACCATCGCTATCAGAAACACTATTCAAAAATAGCTCCATGATATGGACACCATCAACTCACTCATTAATTGGCTTTGAAGCTCAGTCCCTGGATGTGGCACATAGATTTGGAGAAACTCAGTACCGCCAAACAGCATGGCTGGCCCGACCTGGCATGGCATGTAGCTGCAATAAGAATACTATTTTATTCATTTTTTTTTCTGTTGCTGTGACTAAAAGACCTGACAAGAACAATTTTAGAGGAGTAAAAATTTATTTGGGGGCTCACAGTTTCAGGAGTCTCAGTCCAATGGTAGCCAGCTCCATTCCTCGGAGCTGGAGGTGAGGCCGAGCATGGTGGTGGAAGAGTGCGGTGGAGGGAATCTGCTCACATGACGACCAGGAAGCAAACAGAGAGAAAGAGAGTAAATCCACTAACTAGATGCAAAATATGTACCCCAAAGGCCCGTTGCAATGACCAGCTCCTCCAGCCACAGCCTACCTGCCTTCAGTTACCGCTCAGTTAATCCCATCAGGGACCCATTCGCTGATTGGCTTAAGACTCTTGCAACCCAACGGTTTCTCCTCTAAGCCCTCTTGCGTTGTCTCACACGTGAGTTTTGCAGATACCTCACGTCCAGACCATAAAAGATACCTCGTACTTTGGTTTTTCTAATGCTCCATGGGGGCTTCTGGACTCATGGACAACTATTGAAGAAAAAAGTATTCTACCCTTTGTTAAAGAATAGTAAGGCAGTCTTTCCTCCCGGTGCTTCTGTGATGGGGTCTGGCAGTAGGAGAGAGATTCGGGGCTCCACTCTGAAGGAGAAGTCGGAAGGTGTAGCAGAGGAGCAGGGTGGGAATGGGGTCAACAGTTAGAAAATGAGTAAGAGGAGACACGGGGTGGGGGAGGGGGAATTTTAGCTAACTGCACCAACCGCCAGGGAGACCAGACATCACTCAGGGTGGGGGTGAGATCAGGAACAAGCTCAGGTATGGAGGGGGATCAGGTACGTGAGGGTAGAGGGTTCTGATTGACCCCACTTAGCAGGGTTCTCCCTGGAAGGATACTGCAAGGACTGAGGTGGAAGCCTTTGTTTGGATCAAATGACTAAAAGAAGCCTGGAGAGCCTTTGTCTGTACCCAACCCAGGTGTCCTGCGTGGTCATGCCCTGCACCCAGCACATCTGACGCGGTCTTGAGTGAAAGCCACACCCCCATTGCTGGAATCTCTCTTCTCCTAATTTGCTTCCTTATATTTGAACCTTCTAGAAGTCTGTTGTGTTTTCTCTGTTTCCCAGTGTCAAGGCATCTTGTATTCATCATTTTCACAGTCTCATTTGAAAACAGGATGCCCCTCTCAAGTGAATATTCATTGTAAGTCACATCTCCAACTGCACAGAGTGAGATGGTCTCAGTGTCACCAAGCAGATCCGTGCACTTCAGGAGATGGAGCCTTCTAGCTGACCTATAACCTAACTGCACTAAGAGGATGCAGTTAGGTCCAGTTAGGTTGATGGGGCTGCTGAAGCTGGCAGAGAGAGAGAGAGAGAGAGAGAGAGAGAGAGAGAGAGAGAGAGGCATTTCCAGGGAAGCCAAGACAGGGTCAATGCTCACAGCAGGAGCGCAGCTCTGGGGAGATCAGGGCAGAGGTGAGTTCCGTCAGGTCCTTCATTTCAAGGTATACAGGTGTATGGTGGAAACATTCCCCCGTTCCCATCCTGTCTCCCAGCATTCCTAGGAATGTCATAAACACTGACCACATCTATATGGACATAACCTTAAATATTTTAATTAGCAAAATAGGCAGTAGACACATCCACCCAACTTTTAATAAAGACTGCAGGTCAGACTTCTGGCAGGACACAGAATTCACCCCAGATGGTTCAAACAAAGAGCCCTTAATGCAAGGACTCCTTCCTGGGTGATGGGGGGTGAAGGCCACAAACAGGGATGTGGAGCAATAGCAGGAAGTCACGGTCTGAGAGGGAAGGAGGGGGGAGGGGCAGGGCAGGAAGTCAGGGGTATAGACTGACCAGGAAAAATGATGGTGATTGGCACAGATGGACGAAAGATATCTCTTTGGTTCCTAAGGTTACCGCTGACAATTTTCTGGCCTCCCTAAGAATTAATTTTTTGTCATTTCTTTTCCTTCCTTTCTAGATCCTATTTGAAGTTCGTGGAAGTGCAAATCAAGAGAAGAGAAAAAAATCCCCATGCAATTGCTCATGAAATCCAGCAGACAGATTATCAGTCTTAGACCCAGGAGCGGAAACCAGTGGAGTGTCAGGACCATGCCAGGTTGGGAAGCCGACTATCAAACCTAGCATCTTCAATGAGGTAACATTGACCTGCCCACCCTGGTTTCTTCCAGATAATCATGCTGTCACTCAGACTATGTTCAGAAAAGAAAGGGGAAATTAGCAGCTCTTTTGCTGGAAGATGAAGGGCTCCCTCCTTCAAATTGCATCTGCTTTGAAGCTCAGTCCACACCTGGGAAATTCCTGGCACTGCTGTTTCTCCCAGGGGAACCACCTGAATCCCCATGGGCCGTGGGTTTACATTCTGTGTAGAGATGTGGCTTCGACAGCATGGTGCCTGGAAAGTGTGATCCTCATAAAAGGCCAGCTACAAGGACATGCCAAATGTGCCCATCTGTGGTCCTGGGGTGGAGAGTCCACTCCACGCAGTGAGGACCATGTGTACCCTGCTTTCTTGTCTGGACTGAAAAAAGAGACCTTGCACTTAGAATGTCAGCGTGTGCTGCTTCTCTGACCTGACCTTTTGTCTTGGCAACAGGCGAAGCCAAGTTGGCACCTTTTAAGGGTAAGAAATTCCCAGGGCCAAAATGGAAGCTGTAGCTCCTTCCTCTGCCCGCGGGCCAGTGGCAACATACGCAGTCTACACCGTGTGGCCAATCACGGATGTGAACTGTGACAGGAGAAGATCAAGAGAGAGGGAGTGAGGGACCCCAGCAGGAGAACTCAGGTCTGTGCATGAGCCTGTCACATGGAAAGTGCCATGAGGTGCTCTCCAAATCCAGATCCAAATCCTGCTGAAAGACGTGGTTTGGAATGGCCCCTTTCTCTCATTTCCTCATCTCTGATCCTATCCCGGAAGCCCTGTTTCCTGTCTGGGCACCTGTCCCAAGGCCTGTGTGGCAGAATCCTGTCCCTATTGTACCTCACCTCCCCATTCAGGTGGGCCAAGGTGCTTAGTGGGTAAGACATCAGCTACTGAAGACAGAATCTTCTAGGGTTCTCCAGACTCAGTTGAGGAAAATGGTTTAAGACACAAGAGAGTCACAGCATGCAAGGTCAGCCGGTGGGACGTCCTTCATCCTGCCCCACTGCTCCCATGGACAGGGAGACTCAGGACACAACTTCCTACTGGGACGCCTTGTTCCAAAGACACCATGGTGAGACGCATGATCCCAAGAGAGTTGGAGCATCAACTTTTACCCAAATGATTCTCACATGCTCCGAAATGCTAGAATGAAAGAGAAATAAAATCTGCCAAATGTATGTGAATCCAAAGGGAATTAAAATATACCACACTGAGGCTGCCACCCAGATTTCCCTGTCCTAGCTTCAACAGAGTGATGTCACACCAGCCCACCTGAGCCCAGCACATGTCCTGGTAGGCACACACAGGACTCCCTGCTCATTCCAGACCAACACAGCAAGCACACAGAAGGAAAAGCACCCACCATAAAAGAAGAAACCAGTAAAAATGAGAAGTTACTAGCCACGCCGGGCACATAGCAAGTCATCACTAAATGGCCAATCTCTTACGAGAGTTGTCATGATTATCATGAGCACAGCAGCCACTGAAGGGAAAGGTCCACGTAGTGTATCCGTCTGCTTGGGGTGTTGAAGCAAAATACCATAAGACGGGATGGTTTAAACAACAGAAAATTGTTCTCAGTTTTGAAGGTTGGTAAGTCCAAGATCTATGTGCTGGCAAAGTAGGGTTCATTATTTATTCTCCTCTTTGATTCACAGTTTTCATTTCACAAGATGCTCATGCAACCTCTTCAATGTGTGCCTGGGGAGACAGACAGAGATACACAGAGAGTGAGAGCAAGAGAGAGAGAGAGAGAGAGAGAGAGAGAATTCTCTGGTGTCTTTTATAAGGACACTCATGCTGTTAGGTCAGGAACCCACCCTTATGACCTTATTCAGCTATAATCACTTCCATGGAGACCCTATTTTCAAATATAATTGCGTTGGGATCAGGCTTAAACATACAAACTTAGAGGATGGTTGAAGGTGAATATAACAGTCTGTGATTCGTCGGCACAACCCAGTAGCACTGCCCTTAAATTATCCAGTGCTGGGTACCTTTGTCTATGTGGTGAATTCCCAATTTGTCTCTAGGACTCCAGACCAACGAGGCAGCCATCATTCAAGGAAATTTGTCTAGAAATCCTATTAGAATAGGATGGGATTCTGTGAAGACTATCAACTGGATTTTGATTACGGAATCATCTTTGCAACTTGTAAAAGCAGGGCAACATAGGTGAGGGAAAGCAGCGATGAAATGATGGCCATCTGTGGAAATCCAGGTCACGGGCTACGGTTGGGGGATGTGACTACTTTCAGCCTTTGCTGTACCTGCAGATCTCCCTGATGGGGATAGGGAATGGGGTGATCCCAGGGGTCATGGTTCTGGCCACACACCCCAGCACTGAATTCTTACTGATCCTCCAAACCTGGTCACCCCGATGGCGTATTCCCTCTCTGGTCCACTGAAAATCTTCCTGAGCAAGGCAGAGCTGAAGCCTCTGATATCTCTAAGACCTTGTCCACTTGAAAATATTTACCTCTTGCCTCCTAGCTATTTCCCTCAAGGTTGCATTTCTCTCAGAGCGAATGCCCTGAGAGAGAGAGACATTCTGTAGCTTAATTGCTTTAATCGCTGGTAAGTCTTGGCTCTAGGAGATCTTAGCACACTGTAACCTTAACTATGTGCCTCGCCCCTGCATAGCAGCCACCACACACTCCCTAAGCATGAGGGGAAAAGCAACATTTTCAATGTTTAACTCCAAAGGAACCCTTAGGTGAAGGTTTAGATCAACACAAGTTCCAACCAAGGTGGAGACCTGGCATCCACATGGGTGGTACCTGGACATCTTGCCATGTGCCCTTCATAGAAAAGCAATAAGACTGTTTAGGCTTTTCTTAAAATAGTATCCTGGGATGAGAGCTGAGAAGGACCTTCAAGTATTCAGCAACACGGCACCTTCACGGGTCACAAGATCTTAGTACAGCCTCGTGGCTTGTGTGCTCTTGGGCGCTACTGGTTAGAGGTCAGTGAACAGCTTCACTGGAAACTGGATTCCTTCTTCTTCCAAGCCTCTTTGATTCCCGTGGGCTTTGGACTTTATTTGGATTGTGCACACCCACCATGATGCCTATTTTTCTGTCCTCCTGGACAATCCTCATGAAATGGCACCCTTTGGAGGCACCTCTAGCCCCTGGCTCATCGGGGCCATTAAAGCCTGCAAACTCACAACCCAAAAAGGAACACAAAGTATCAGAAGGTCATCGGGAGACGCTAAACCTCCGAAAGCCTGCCTGTAAGATAACTCAGTTTTCATTGCCCCTGATGATAATAATCTCCATGGTTATAATGCATTGCTTACCATTTTATCACGAGATCTTTGAGAATGTTCAAAGTAATCTGTGGTTGATCTTCTTAGGTACTTAACCGATGATCGTGAATATTCCTAATGAAACAGATTGCCAAGAACTGAAAACAGGACAATCCTAAAATAGAGACTCTGCTAAGCATTCAGAGCAAAACAGAACACTGACCTGGGAGGGCTCAGTTTTCAGGGGCCAATCTACC
Organism: Urocitellus parryii; assembly: GCF_045843805.1. Taxonomy (NCBI): domain Eukaryota; kingdom Metazoa; phylum Chordata; class Mammalia; order Rodentia; family Sciuridae; genus Urocitellus; species Urocitellus parryii. Next base: position 69,429,636 of record NC_135543.1, on the reverse strand, counting down.
CCACCTGACAGAAGCCCTGACACCTCTTATGACTCACTGACCTTCTTCCTTTTCCTTGCATCAAGCACAAGAAGACACACTATTTCACTCACACACACACACACACACACTCACACACACACTCACACACACACACATACACACACACACACCAAAAAAAAACCTTTTATTTCTGATTCCTGCTTGGAAAGAGAAACAAAACCCTCATGCAGAAAACTTGTTCTGTGGCAGGAAGCACTTGGTGCATGTTTATATAACACTAGAATCTTCTAATCACAGGACATGCACATTGGCCGGCTGGGTTCTGCTGCATCATCTGAACAGCTCACAGCATCCACTTGCAAATAAGAGGGAAGCACAGCGTTCACTACCAGAGGTTTCCTGAGGTCACGCAGGCAGTGTCTCCCGCAGGCATTTTTGAGACGTGAAATCAGATGCTCTCAGAGGACCCTGAGCAAAGAAACCCATTTATCCTGTCAGCCAGCACGACAGCACACATTTGGCTGCACGGTCTCACCTTCTAAAACTCCCGTGACATCCTCTACATGAGAGTCCCAGGGTGGTCACACACAGTGGGACTTGCTGTGTCACACACCAACAGACATCCATCCAGCTTTGTCCTCTGAAAATCCCCATGTGATGTTAAAGGTCTCACTGGGCAGGGAGGGTGGAGTCCTGAATTCTTTTTTCTTTTTCATTTTCAAAGGAAAGCATTAAATGTTTGAGGTTTATTTGGATGGAGGGTGGCTGTGCGTTTAGGAATTGAAATGTGCACACATAGGTTTTGGTTTGCAGGCACAAAGCCCTTACAGACGCAAGCCTCTGGACCACGGGAGCAGCTGCTCAGCTGTGCTGGGAGCCGGTCTCCACGGTAGCAAGCAGCACATGGTGCTGCTCAATGCCACAAAGGATCCAGGGAGGGCAGATGTGGTGCATCCCGGTTCCATGATGGTGCAGGAAGTTTTGCTGGAGAGATTGATGTGCTAGTCACTGACTCCCCAACACTTCCATGAACACCTGGTCAGTTTGGTCACCTCCTAACATCTGTTCTATCCCCAGACAAGTGGTTTGATCCAAGAATAAAACTTACTCTTCTTGTGGGTCACTTGTTGGAGAATGGGCGTGGGATCCAATTCTATCCCATGAGAGGGGGAGACTTCTCATTGGGGATGTTTCTGGTGGGATTTTTGGCTTCAGCTGGGTTCTCTGGAAAAGGGGTCAGAAATAGAGGTTCACAAGCAGCTGATTGATTGAGAATGACCACCATAAACAAGTGAGGGAAGTAGGAATGGGTGGAGGGAAAAATTCACCAGGGATGTAATCTCTACAAAGACCTTGGCCAACCCCAAAGCATGAGTGGATCTGTGGTGACCCTCTGCGGGCCATCACAAATGGAAAGCAGGAGGGAGCATGTTCCCCCTGTGTCTTTGAACATGGCTATGGCCGGGTCTTGTTTCATGCATGGATTCTCTGGGTGGATAGGAGGAAGCATGAGTGTGAGGGGTCTCTGGGTTGAAGACACCACCTGGATTAAGAGACACCATCCTTAGGAGATGCTCAGCTCTAAGCCATCCACAGCTAGGACCATAAGTAGCTTGGGGAAGAAGTAACTCAGTGCTGAGGTGCTCTGGGTGCCACGGGGCCCTGCAGTGTGTCTCTGCTCTGCTCAGCCTCACTTGCTGTGTGGATTAGGTTCACTCCATCTAGGACCATCTCCTCCTACGGAAGAAGCCAAAGGATGAGGAATGGGAGGTACCACAGCTTCAGCCCCTACAACTTGTCTCCAGGCCCCAACTGACACTCTTCATCTCCTACTCCACTGTCCACCCTGACTCCTTCACCCTTTTTCCTTGTGTCTGCTAGTCTAGCTGACCTGCCTCATGTGGCATCCCACGAGTTCTGAGCTTGTGCTCACCCAGTGCATTGTCTGTTTACCATCAAAATTAGGCAGGAAGTTCCATGTGGAAGCCAACATGGTCCTGTCTGCTCCTATCGTGTGCAGTTATTCTACTCCCTTTGGCAGTCAGGGCCAATCACCCCCTTCCAGGTTATCTGACTCTTCTACTTCCCTCCTGGTCCCTTGGCAGGAAAAATTCACCTTGGCCAGACAGCCAGCAAAGCTTAAGATTCTTGGGACTCTTCTTCGGCATGACCCCTGGTGGAGACATTTTCCCTGTAGGACTAAGATCTCTAGATCCACAGAACCCAAAGACGCTAGGAAAGGAAACGAAATCATTCTACTGGTGGGTCCAGAGAGGGTGGTCAGCAGATTTACATCAATTTCTGCCTCTTGGTCCCCAGACTTGTGTTCTGCCTCATGGGGATCCAGCATCATGGAATCATCATTGACTCAGGGCATGCAGCACCGTCTGGAGGAAGAGTCCATTCCTGCTGAGAGCCATCTCCAAACTGGCACTTTCTGGGCCTTCTCAAATCTCTTTGGCTGTTCTGACTTAGCCACAGCTCCTGGGTGACGGGATCCTGATCCTCTGCTCCCCACCAATCACTGTGGAGCGGTTTCCTTTGTCTGAGAGAACGTCGTGTGGTATTAAGTCAACACACCTTCATGCAGGGTAAGGTGTTATAGGCAGCAAAGTCAAGCCCTTCACTAGAATATAAACCCAATTTTGTCAAGAAAAGTCTCTTTCCGTGAAGGAAAGGGGTCAAACGCACTCAACCTGACACCAAGTGGTTGTGTGATTTACTTGAGGGGGGTGCTGTGTTCTAGCACCAGCCTGGTGTTTTGACAGTGTCATCTCTGGTTAGGACTAAGGCAGAGGCCAGTTCCATTAGTCCCATGTGTCAGTTCCACCCCCTTCACACATGCAGGGCACTAACCCAGGGTGGCCGATATTAGAAGCTGGGTGACGCTAACAGGGTCATGCGGCCACCCTGATGGTTGCCACAGGGCACACTCTGCAGTGGGTGTTGGCAGGTGAGAAGGAGATCTTGCACACTCCATGCCCACCCTACTGATTCATCCATCCGTCTTCTCCCCAGACGTCCTCAGGAGCAGTCTGCTAGCCTACCCCTCGTTCATGTGCTGCTCTCCATCTTTTGTTCATGGAAAATCACTACATCTAGTATAGTTTTAACTGATGATACTATTGGGGGATATTTGGGGTATTCCTCTGTCATCTTATTTTTGTAGGGAACAGTTAGTGAATTAAATAGAAACACGGCGGTAATCATTACTACGCATCCTTTAGGTCTCTAGGGGTGACATTAATCTGCCGTTCTCCCCAGGATTATGATATCTGCTATCTTGGTTGAAATAGGGGTGACTGGCAGCAGCGGTTTCTACCTGGCCTTCCCAATTTGACGACCCTCTCATCACCGGACAGAGACCTACTGTGAGGATTCTGCCAACTACACGGCTCAGTTATATCTTCAGGACCTATCAAATGTCTAGCAAATGGATCTGCAGCCCCAGCGGGCCCCGTGAGAAGGATGCCAGCCAGAATTCCATGTGGCCACATGCCTCACCTCTAATAGAAGGGGCAAGAAGATGATTCGGGTTTTGGTTATCAGCGTCAAATCTGACGCTGTGTCCAGCAGTGCCTGATATGTCCACGGATATTCCCTTTTCCCCTGAGTAGTGTCAACTGAGTAAATTGCCACAGATCCCTTGGAGAAAGAAGGAGGACAAGGGTCAGCGAGTGTGCTCTGTCAAGGTCCAGTAGTAACTCCTGTTGGCTGTGTGGGCTGTCCGGTCCAGCTCTATGGGGAGAGCACCGAGGCAGCCCACGATGTGACGACGTGCTCAGGACACACAGAATCAGGCACGGGCTGGATTTGGTGAGCAGGTTCTAGGTTGGTAATCCCCAAACTAGGGGGGTGATTATTCTAAATACGTGAGGTTTTGTGGGTCCCTGGGCATGCATTTGGGGCTAAGGGGTCATTTAGATCCAAATTCTGTGCAAGGGATTATAACTTGTATTGGGCAGCGGTCCTCAGTCATGTTCTCATGACCCTTGGTTTCTTTTGAATTCATGAATGAAGCCATCTGCTTCTTGGCCGCCCCTCTCTCTTGTCCCCAGGAAGACCGTGTTTCTCTGAAGATGAGGGCCCCCACGGGCTGCCTTCCACCCTCATCGTTTGTTAGGACCACAGCACCCACCTTGCTTTTTGCAGTAAGCACCCCATGGCCTGGTCTCCATTATTTCTTTTTATCTTGTCATTTCCATGGCTATAGGGAGCTCAGTTCCATGGTAGCCTCTCCTCTCCTGAGCCTCTGACAAGGAAGGACAGCCATCCCTGAGCTCCTCCATGATGCCCTTCCCCCCAGGCAGTTCTGACTGCTTTTGACAAAGGTACTCCTTCCAGACTCTTCCATGAAACACTGTCAGATGACGGCTTGTCCCTATCGTGGCCATTTCTCTGAGCCCATCAATCCCTTCTACCACCTGCTGTGGCAGCTCTAGTATTGTCACTTGGCTTCATGTTGACATCACTTTTTCTGAGATTCCAACGCAGGCCGCCATCTTGAAAGGTGGTAACTGGGATGCACCCATGTCTGCAGCAGAGGTCTTCCTGTTCAGAGGAGAGTGCAGCAAGGGAAGACTCCTTCCTCCCTCTGGAATTTCTGAGAGACATCCTACAGAGGAACAGTAGCATGTGCTGGGGTCCTTTCTCAGGGTGCTAGATCCTGGACAGAGGGTAATAATTCTATAGCAATAGTTCTTCTTATTCAACTTTACTCTTTTTTGTCCCTCACAAAGAGTCAGAAAATCATATCTGGGTCAGAAAATCGTTCCTAGACATAACATATGCTGCTACCAGAAGCCACAGAGGACTTCCAAACTGTGCTTTCTTCTTAGTTTTGAGAAGATCACAGATCAGTAATGTACAAGCTTTAAGGAGATGTCTCGACGCCAGATCTTATAAAACTCTGGGTCTTCATTGAGTTTATACCATCCTTTGGATCATGCATGACCTGTAAGATCTCCAACATACTCTGCACTTTTTGCTTATTATGAACGTAATGCTACCAATGTGTAGACAGTGTGAGGCTCTGTAAAGTGTTTAGATTGACTTCTTTGACACCCCTAGAATCCACACACAGGCACTTCCGTTTTCCCGGAACCCCAGTCCCTTCAGCTCACAGTTTATTCCCTCCTTTTGCAACCCAGGGCTTCCCCAGACACATTATATTGTGACTTGACACTGGTTATTAGTCTGGTGTCCAGAAGAGAGGAGGGAAGAGATGCAGAGAGGGGCACGTATTTACCTGCTTATTTTCCATTTACTCTGCCACTGGGAGAAATTTCAACAGATTGGCACAAGCTAACTGTGCCCCGTTACCTTATGACCAGTGAGTCTTCACATCAGATGACAGGGCTGTTCTATACCCAATATACCATTTAAAACATGCAGGTTAGAACCACCCCTCAGAGGAACGTTTTTTTTTTTAGAGTGTTCTTTAGGCAAAGAGTCAGGAGCAGGGTTTTGTATTCTGGAGAGCAACTGAGGAGTAAGCCAGAGAGCCCCCTATATAAGGGAATAAAAAAGCAGGTGGCAAAGGGTAGGAAGATAAACTCTGTTCAATTTCTACAGAAACAACTGTCACATAGGGACTGGGAGGACCCTGCAGAACTGTGCTAAATTGAGGTAAGGGGACTGAGCCACTTGACCTCCAGAGGAGGCAGGCTAGGGGATGTCCCAGGCTACAGGATGTCCCATATCCAAGCATGCCCTTCAGCACAATGGCTTTTTTAGGTGGCAGCAGATTCTGGAGAGATTCTACAGTAAGCCACTGTCTGCCAGCACTCCTGACATCTGCAAGAAGAAGGCCACCATCTTCAAAGGTGGTAACTGGGATGCACCCATGTCTGCAGCAGAGGTCTTCCTGTTCGGAGGGAGATGCAGCAAGGGAAGACTCCTTCCTTCCTCTGGAATTTCTGCATCTGGATATATGGTGCCTGGAATGGCAAGAGCCCCAGAAGGATGCCCCGTGTTGATGGCAGGGGATGGAGAGATCCTGTGTCCTGGGCCAATCTATTGGGCTGCTTAGTCCATATTGCTGAAGCTAGCAGACCCTGTTGAAACCAGTCTGAGCTGGTTTCCTCTTTCTTAAAGAGGAGAGCATTGTGACTGATACATGCTACTTGAAAAATTGAATTTATGGAACATTCAAGGGATGGATGGAGGGAATGGCAGAGAGAATAGACAAGATTGATTGGATTTTTTTCTGAACATAAAATTGCTTTTTTAAAAAAAGAATATAGGCTCTAGCAAAATAGGGACAATATTTATGTTTTTTTTCCTCTCTTTTATATTTGTTCATGCTGATTTCCCCCTTACAATGGTAGAAGCATTTATTTGCTTCCGGGATACTTCAGTTTGCTACCATGTGAACAGGAAGAAAGATTCAATATTACACTCCAGCATCTAGAACAGCATTTTCAAATCTGCAGCAAAACATTCCTTTTGTAAAGGAAAGATTTCCAATTTTTCCTTTTTAAGTTTCCATTAATAGCCAGGTCTGGACAGTGCAAAATTTAAGCTTAGCATGAGCCAGGGCTGTAAAGGGAAGGATATGATACAAAGTAAAGATCTACCCTTTCAGGTTTCCTTAGAGTGATGATGGGGGTGGGGGGTAGAAATGTGGCAAAAAGTCACACGCCCAGCTCTTCTTCCTGAGGTGCAGCGACAGGGATGCCATCAGGCACAGCAGGCATTGAATGAGAAACCTCAAAACAAAGAAAACATCTCCTCATTCTCTATTTGGAGTCCCAGGGTGGTGCTCCTTCAGCCTAGTGCCAGGGCAGAAAGGAAGTGCCCCATACCGCTGGATGAAGATAGGTAGTTAATTAGCCAGAATGGTGACCTGCCTTCTCATGGCTTGTGTGAGTCCTAAAAGGATTCAGAAGTCCCCAAGGGCTCTAGAGAGGTGACAAGAGAGGTGAGGGAGATGGTGGGACATAGGCACCAGAGGTAAGTCCATCAGCAACATTCGAAAGCACCAGAGCCTGGGAACTCGCAGCAAGGAGTTTGAATCAGGGACCCCAGTGGGGGTGTAGGCACATAGTGAGGAAGCTGAAAGTGCCCCGTCACACTCCAGCAGGTGCGTGTCTGGACACAGGCCACACAAGAATGAGAGGCCAGGGGGGTCTTGAAACTCCCAGACCTGATGCTCTTTCCTTTCTCCTTGGAAGGCCCCCTGCACCTCACTGCTCCTGTGAAGAGGAGAAAGGAAACCGAGAGGCAGAGCACGCTCTCAAGAGATGATGTCTCCCACATTTTACGCTGTAAATCTAGAGCAACAGAAGCACTTCACACGTGCCATGTGCACTTGGGAGGCTGAGGCAGAAAGACCACTTGAGTCCAGGATTTTGCCAGCCTGAACAACACAGCAAGACCTGAATGAATGAATGAATGAATCAATCGATCAATCAATAAGCAATGTCTTGTCTGGATTTATAAGACTCCTGAGCACCCTGCTCAGCTCCCTCAAGTCCTGCACCACACAGATCTGGAGCCCACTTCACCCACATGTGCAGCGGGTTGCCAAGTGGCAGGAAATCAACACCCTGCAGGCAGGACCCGCCCTCAGCCCTAGATGGGTGGGGCCGGTGCGTGAACACCCAGCTGCCCGTGTGGTGGGGGAATTCCTATGCTGGTTCCCAGAGCTCCCCAGTGGGATTAGGCTCCAGTTACCTAGGTGCTCAAATTGTAAAAAAAACACGCAACTTCACGCCTGTCTTCACATCCCAGCTTCCTGGGATCGTCCCTCAAAGAAACTACTTGAGGGGCTGGGGCTGGGGCTCAGGGACACAGCGATCGCCTGGCATGCATGAGGCACTAGGTTTGCTCCTGGACACCGTAAACAAATAATTAAAAAATAAATAAATAAAGGTATTGTGTCCATCTACAACTATCTATATGACACCACTTTAATGTTCTTCTAGATACCTAAAGCCCAAAGTAAGATGACTGATCCTCACCATCTCTTCCTATCCTTGCCCCTGCCCCCAGGAATATTAGTCTGATTTGTTTGTTTTAAAGAAATTGTATTAACGTTGTATCACCAAGGGAATAATAGAAAATATTCATACTATTTTTGTGTGTGTGCGTGACGCTGCAGATGGAACCCAGGGGTGTTCCCATCCTACATTCCCATCCTTTTGTTTGTTTGTTTGTTTGATTTTTAAGACAGGGTTTCCCTAAGTTGCTGAGCCTTTGAACTTGTGATCCTCCTGCCTCAACCTCCTGAGTAGCTGGAATTACAAGTGTGGGCCACCAAGCCCAGGTACACTACTTTAATAGTAGCTAGCCATGTTTCAATTGATTTTTTTTTTTGATCCTGGAAGCATTCATTTAGGCAACAAATATTTATCTACTTAAACCTGTGTACAGGGCTGGGGATGTGGCTCAAGCGGTAGCGCGCTTGCCTCCCATGCGTGTGACCCGGGTTCGATCCTCAGCACCACATACAAACAAAGATATTGTGTCCACTGAAAGCTTAAAAAAATAAATAAAAATTTTCTCTCTCTCTCTCTCTCTCTCTCTCTCTCTCTCTCTTTCTCTCTCTTTAAAAAAACAAAAACAAAAAACCTGTGTACAAGAAATTGTAGAGGTCAATTTGGAATGTGACAGGTAACATGGGATTGAAATACACAAATAATCCCAGGACCATTTTTCATTAAGGAGTTCCAATCTCCCTCCAGAACAGCTGTCCTCTGCACCAACCCGTTGGAGCTCATCTCTCCCTCTTCCTGGTCACCTCTTGCAAAGGCACCAACACAATGTTGATTCAAGCATCTAAGAAATTCCACAGTCAAGAAACTTGTTCTGTTTACCCGAGAAGCTCTCAAACTTATAATTACGGAAACCGTCTTTGGTATAGTGTTGGTTCCTATTTAACGAGCAGATCTTTCACCCTAGAGACCCAAATGCAGAGTGGTCTTTGCGTTCTGCTCAGAGGATGCGATGCCACCCCAAATCCATGTCCCCCGCTAAGAGGCCAGGACACCACAGTCACCCCTGGACACTGGTGTCTGGTACAGTGCTTGCCCACAAGCTTCAGGAGCCCAGGCGTCCTGCATGGCTTGTCCGGAGGATCCAGCTCTTTCCCAGTCCTCCCTTTAATTCGGGTCTCAGGCCATGGTCACAGACCCTATTTCCTTCATTCTTCCTCACACCACACCCCTGTTCTTAGCTCATGCCCTCCAAACTGAAACCTCACTGGATCACCAGCCTGATTTTCATTTTGTGATTTTGTCCTTTGGGTCCCCTCCTGGATTGTCCCTCTGACATCTGTTTTTTATCCCCCAAATCCACCTCCCACCGTGGAAGGCGGTCAGGCCCTCCTCACCTGCTGCGATCCCTCAGGACCTTGTGGCTGACTGAGACATCCGTTCACTGCCACCGCCCAGCCTGGTGAGAGACACTGTAGCATGTATTTCTATCCAGGGAGAAGATGCGGATTCAAAATTCGCAGCATGGTTTCAACTGGGGGGGTATCACTTTTGTTCTCCCGTTGAACTGAAAGATGCTAAGTCAAACCATCCAAGGTCAGAGAGCATTGGCCGAGCACAAATAACAAGGAGATTTAGGATGTGGGGAACTGGGAGTTCCCTGCAAAATTATTTCAACTTTGTAGCATGTTTGAAAATGTTCGTAACAAAATGTTGCAGGAAATTGAAGCAACACTCTTTCTATAATGTGTTCTGTCAGAGGACATGGTTCACCCGCTTTGCTTACAGAAAAGGGAGCAGCAGGCCCCAGCAAGGTGGGATGAGCTGCCCACTGGGCAGGGGGTGGCTGCTTCCACTGTTGAATTCTCTGTGGAATCTCGTTGACTCTGTGCCTCTCACCTCCTAGCTGAAGACCCAAACTTGACTTCACTCATCTGTTGAGAAACACTCACATGGATTTACAGGGAGTTATCTGCAGACCTCGCTCAGAGCCACGTCCCTCTACACTAGCTGGCCTGGCTGTGTTGCATGTCTTCACATCTCGTTGTCTGGGTCTTCTTAACCATACCTGGATCATGTACAGAGCCCCAAGGGAAGAAAAGGGCTGTCACTCCACAGGACACTTTCCAAATGCAATGACCCTCCATTTGCTACTGGAAGAGGCAACATCACAGCCACATCACATGCTAAGTCAAGGTGGGTTCCTGCATGGTGGACCAGCTTAGGAAAAGGAAGCATTTGCAGTCTACACAGGGTTAATGTTACTATACCAGGAAAATGTGCAAAAAGAATATGAGAGCTGTTCCAACAATTCCTTGTGTCACCCCTTCTGTGTGTGGGCAGTGAACTTGTGTGATCCATGGAGCAGGTATAATGGGGAGGGGGAGACTCTGGAGGACTTTCCATTGGCATAGAATTATTGGTGATCCTTGAAGTCATGGCACCACTTAACATCCCAGGGATTTTCAGGAAGTCATTGTATTCTGAAAAAGAACAACCACACTTCTGAAGAAAGCACTTATCAGGTTCCCTAAGACTGTTTCAAGGGAAGCCAACAGTCCTAAATGCCCACCCCACACTCCCAGAGCAAAAGCAGCTAAAGTGGAGTGAGAAGTAGCCAAAGGCACAGCAGACTCACTGTAGAGCAGACTGGAGCCTCTGTGGCTTTGAATACCTAACTGAACTATTTGTTTTCAATTAATACTTAACTCTGTGACCAAGATGAGTCATCACATGTTTTTAAACCATAGAGTATTACAGAGACGGCCTAGAATATGGAGGGAGACTTTAAGTGAGATATGATAATTGCACGTGTCGACTTGCCTGGATCATGGGTGCCCAGATATTTGACTTCACATTATTTCTGGGTGTGTCTGCGAAAGTGTTTCCAGTGGAGATTAGCATTTGAGAGGGTGAACTGAGTAAAGCAAAATTCTCTCTCCTCTGTGGATGCACATCATCCATCCTTAGGGGCTCTGGAGAGGTCATAAAGGCAAAGGAAGGAGGAATTCACCCTTTCTGCTTCCCGCCTGCTTGAGCTAGGGCTTCAGTCTTCTCCTGCCATGGACTGGGATTCATGACCCTGGCTGCCCTGGTTCTCAGACTCTGTAATTGGACCGCATTACACCATCAGCTTTCCAGGTCACAGAACATCTCAGCCTTTGTAATCATGCGGGTCAATTCGTTCTAATCTGCCTCTCTGTCGCTCTGAAGAACCCAACTAACTCATGAGGAATGATTGGATTCTAAAGCTTCTCTATGACCAGAAAAACCCAGAGTCCATCCGACTCTTCAGCCTGCTTTGACTGGTAAAGGCCAACCCCTGGGAACATCTCATCTGGCCTGTGTGTCCTTTATCCAGGGACAAATGGTAGGACCCCAAACCCCCAGACCAGTGCGGGGATGCAGCCAGCAGGCCCTGCTCTCGGAAGGGATCTCAGCACAAATCCCCCATCAAACACGAGATAAAGCCAGGCAGCAGCCAGAATCCTCAGCGGCTGCTCTGGGCAGCTCAAGTGGTGTCAGCAGCAGCCGGAAGGCAGGAGAAATAGCTCTGTGATTCGCCAAGCCCAGCCTGGAGCTGCCCAGTCTCGTGGTAAAGGGAACAACTGTCAGCTCCAGCTGCCCTGCCCACGGATGCTGCGGAATGCTGAGAATCTTGTCTAATACCCCACATGGTCACTCTCAGTCCCCCCAAAGGGAGTGAAGACTGCTTCTACACATGGTGGACCACGTTTCCAGGGAGAACAAAAGAAAAATGAGGAACTTAAGCAAAGCAGAAGAAGTCAGGCAGGGGTGTCCAATGTCACAAAGATGAAGTTAGCAAGAGAGGAAGTTGGACTCAGCTGCATTGAAGCACATGCAGTGCTTGTTACCGATGCAGAGAGCCAGGGGATGGGACCTAGGGGCAGAGTCATCCCAAAATCTGGACATGGAGAAGAAGGAATCGTGAGTTCATTCAGCCACAGGTTCTTCATTAGAATTTGAATCTTTTAAATGAATTTAGAAACCATATTTACTTGCTTTTTTTTTCTAGTTGGAGAATTTATATACTCATTAGATTACCAAAGATTCCAGGGCCCCAAACCTACTCTTCTTCAGTACCACTGCAAAGCTTCCCAGCAAGACATGGGAGACTGGGGCCATGAGCAGGTGACATTCTGAATAATACTCAATACTGAGGGCCAGCTCTGGAGTAAACTGCTTCTAGGACAGTGTCATATTAGTCCTGGGGTTGGCACTAGCCACTCACATCACTGCCTTTTAGAGCTGAGGGAGCAGGCCGTGCAGGTTCATTTCCTCAACGTTCCACCACAGTCAGCTTCGAGGTTAGGTTGCAGGCAGTCTGGGGCCAACGCAGCAGGTGTGATTACCTACCTGCCTGCAGCCACCTCATCACAGGAGGGACAGCTTCCTGATGCAGACGGCACAGGGGTCCCAGGGGAGGCTCCTGTGCCCCTGACTTTGAAACCAGAAAGACGGTGCGAACCATGTGAAGCCAAGTCTTTTGCCTGTGTCTGCACGATTCTTTGAATGACTTGGGCTTCGTTCTGCAATTTAAAGGCTGTTGGTAGATTTTGGCATTTCTTAAAATTCATCTTCTAGGAATATCTCATTCTCAGAACAGTTCCTTCAAAGAAATACCAAAATTTTATCTCTGTGTCTTGTTTGCAAGGTACTTTGGGCAAGGTACTTAGGTTCACCGTGCTTTATTTTCTTTTTCTCATTCTTTGAATCATTATCCATATTATTATTATGCTATGTGTGTGTGTGTATATATACATATATATCTTTTCATAATTCAAAATAAAGTCACTTCATTTAATGAAACATGGAAAACCCAGAATATATATATATATATATATATATATATATATATATTTAATATATATGTATATTCATATCTTTAAATATATATATTTAATATATAATATATATTAATATATATAATATAATATATATTAATGACAAGAAAAATATAGACTCCTTTTAGTAAATTATGAATGCACAAATCCTGACCAAAGGAAGGATATGGATCAAATTATAAAGCTTATTATAAAAATAGCTTCTGAGGTTGAGATGGCTATTTATTAGAAATATTATATTAGAAAATGTATCTAAATAATACCCCATGTCAATAAGTAAAATGGCATATTGACACCTTGATAAACTGAAAAACAATGACATTCAATTCTATATTTTTTTAAAAAAGCAAACTACAAATAAAAATTGTAATAATAACAAAAGCTCAAATTAACTGTTTGTCTATTAATTCCATAATTATGTATTGTGTCATAGGAACATCAGTGAACAATATAAAGATCTCTTGCCTGTGAGGATCCCATTCTAGCTGTGGTATACATTGAGGAGTGGGATATCTGGGTCAAATGGTGGTTCCGTTCCCAGTTTCCATGGAGAACAGATTATACCCAATAAACATAATAAATAAGTGAATTACATAGTGTCTGTGTCAGTTATCTATTGCTGTGTGACAAACAACTCTAACCTCCATGGTTTATAAAAACAATCCTGTTACCACTTGTGATTCTCTGGGTTATCTGTGCTCAGCTGTGCAGTTCCTCTGCTCCATATGCCATCAACTGGCATTGGGGTTGGAATGTTTTGGTGGCTCAATAACATGCCTATCAGCCAGTGGAAGCTGGTTGTCCAATTGGAGCTCAGCTGGGATGTGGAATGGAGTGAACATATATGAGCTTTTCCTGAGTTTCAGCCTCTTCCCATGGGATGGGTTCCAACAGACAGCATCTCTTCAGTAGGCTTCCCAAGAAGGAGGAAGCAAAGTCAACTGTCTTTTCCAAGGAAAAAGCCTGCAATGGGCAGAGTGTCACTTTATCCACAGTTCATTGGTGAAAGAAGTCAGAGAGCCAATTCTGACTCAAGTAGGTGGAGAAACAGGCTGTCTCTGGGCGTGAGAAGTGGCAGCCATGGGGCCATCTTTAATCTATAACATATGTGAGAAAATGAGGTCATCTGTTGTGTACGTGGGAAAGGGGGAATAGTCCTCTGGAAAAAAATGCAAAAAGAACAAAGTCAGAAGGCTGGGTTTGAGTGCAGTTTTAAATCAGGTGGGAAGAGCAGGTCTCAGTTGGGAGGCCATAACTTATAACAAAGTTATAAGGTGGTAAAAGAGGCTGAGATACCTGGAGAAAGAACATCACAGGTTCAGGAAATGAGCAAGACCAGGGGGTGCGGCCAGAGTCGAGGGAGGCAAGAGCAAGAGGCACCAGCTATGTGGCTAGAAATGAAGAGTGGGTTCCGTAGTTTTGTCAAACAACAGACCTGTCATTGAAACGGAGACAGGAAGAATTAGAGCAGAAGGAGAGAAGCACAGATGTCCAGGTGAGAGACGGTGGCACCAACGGAAAGGTGAGGAACTCTGAGGCTTCTGAGTATTTTGAAGGCAGAGAGGTAGTGACCTGCAGATTTCCGTTAGTAGAGAGAGGAAGGAGCAAAATCCATCAGGTGGATGCAGCTGCCGTTAAGCCAGAAGGATCCAGCCAGAAGCCTGCAGGGTTCTGGGGCAGCCAGGATTCCTGAGGTCAGCTTTGGCCATGTGGAGTTTGGAGGCCTGTTTAGACTCCCAACCAAGCTGGGCTGGAGCTCTGCACCAGGCAGTCCCCGCCGCATGGAGTGAGTGAGCTCACCAGTGGAGGGGAGGCTGGCCGGGAAGCTCACCACCTGAGCACACTTGAATCCCACACCCCTCCAGGTAACTGTCATAAAGGAGAATGTGCTGATGTATTGTTTTCAATCAATTCGAGTGTCTTAGAAAACCCAAGAGACTCCAATAAAAGTCTGCTTGAATTAGTAGAATTCCATAAAATAAACAAATTCAAGAGAAGCACACTGAAGATGGGTTTTAGGCAGAACCAATCAAAATATGTTGATGGGGGGAAAAGCCCATTAATAACATCAACATGTAAGTACCCAAGTATGATTCTTAACAAAATTCCTAATATTTATATGAAGAAAAATACTGAATGCCTACTATAATCATATGGGTATGTGGCCCGTCACTCGCCTTTAGTTTTGTTTGTTTTTTTGGTTTTTTTTTTTTTTTGGAGCCTTCTCTCCCGATGCCCCTTGTGCTTAGCCGAGTGTCTCCATTGCCTGTCTTATCTCAGTGTCCAGGGACTTCGCCCCACAGGTCCTTCTGTGAAATGTCCTATGGCGTATCTTCAGGGCAAGACCAGACCAGACACAGAGGCTTCACTGCAGTGCCCACAGCCCTGCTCCTTCCAGGAATGGTTCTGTCTAATCCACCAAGTCCAGAGGTGGGGAAAGCAAGGTCTCCATTTTACGGATAAGGAGACCCACGATGCCTAACGTCCGACAGAGGGTGACCACAGAGCTGGGACTCGATGGAGTCTGGCTTCAGGTTCCACAGACAATAGCACACTCTATTCATTCTTTTTTTTTAAATGGGGATGAAAATTAGATGAATTATGCTAAAATTGTATGTTCGTATGGAAAGAGATGTCAGTGTAACTCATGGGGTTATTAATCTGTGGTGTTGGTTGACTCTTCCTCACTGGATATTTCCCTCCCAGATACTCTGTTATGGTTTGCATCTGGAATATCCCCCAAAAGCTCTTGTGTTGAAGACTTGGTCCCCAAGGCAGCGATGTCCAGAGGTGGAACTTCTGAAAGGCGATTGGCTCCTCGTGAGAACTCTGACCTTCCTGGTGGATTGATCCACTGAGGGCTGAATGTTCATCAAAAGGGCTCCTGCAAATGATACGGCAGGCCTGTCCCTCCTCCGTTTCAAACCAGTTCCCTGGGCTCCCTTACCTAAGGGACAATTGGGGTTACAGAGAAGACAGTAGAAGGTTACAGAAGGTTCTGGCACATTCTGCCCATGCCAGAAGACCTGGCAGAAAAAGTGAGGGGAGATCCTGGGGCTGGGGACGGACTCTCCCCTGCTGGGGAAGGCAGACCAGGTGAGGGTTCTTCCAAAGCACTCCCTCCCCGCACCACGGGGTCCCAAGGAAGCTGCTGTCCCTTGGCTGTGTCACAGTCTATCTCCCCTCATTAGAAAGTCTTCCAAATGCCTCGGCCCTTCCTACCTTTTACTCAACCTTGTGTCTCCGAAATCTACGGAAAAGGAGTCCCTGCGCACAGAAATCCAGCTAGAAAAACTTTTCCTGTGACTAAATAGAAGCTCTGCTGGAGGGCTTTAAGTCCCTCTGAGGGTACCGTGGGGGAGATCTCTCAAGGGTGCCCAGTGTGGGCTTATGGTTCCAAATACTTTGTCCAAACCCAGAGTCTTAGAAAGTATGTGCAGAGAGCAATCCTCCAGTTTGATGGAGAATTCATTCAGACTTGCAATTTAGTTTTTCATGAAATAGGAATAAGGGGCCAGGGTGTAGCTCAGTGGTACAGCACAGTGTATGCAAGGCCCTGAGTTTGAGCCCCAGTATAGAAGAGAGAGAGAGAGAGAGAGAGAGAGATTATAAGACACCTCTTGCAGCTGAGTTTACACCTGCCTCATCCATAGCTCAGGTGTCACACTCCTGCCCCTTGGGTAAGGGGGCCCTGGCAGGGGGAGGGGGACAGGGAGCTCAGGGCAGCTTCCTCCCTGCTGGCTGGGCCCCAAGGGCCCTGTGTCTGGTGTCCTGAACCACAGGGCCCTCCAGCTGGACCCGCAGGAGCTCATGGCATGGGGGGACCCTTCCCAGGTCTCCTGCCCTCTCTCTCTCTCTCTCAAGTTTATTTATTTATTTTTTATTCTAACTCGATATATATGACAGCAGGATGCATTGCAATTCATATTACACCTGTAGAGCACAGTTTTTCATGTCTCTGGTTGTACATAAAATAGAGTCACAATGTTCCTATCATCACACAGGTGCTTAGGGTAATGATGTCCTTCTCATTCCTCCATCTTTCCTACCCCCATGCTCCCTCCTTTCCCTTCCTCCCCTTTGCCCTATCTAGAGTTCATCTATTCTTCCCATGCTTCTCCCCACCCCTATTGTGGATCAGCATCCTCATATCAGAGAAAATATTTGGCATTTGGTTTTAGAGGGTTGGCTAACTTCACTTAGCATGATCTTCTCCAACTCCATCCATTTACCTGCAAATGCCATGATTTTATTCTCTTTTATTGCTGAGTAATATTCCATTGTGTATATATACCACATTTTTTTATCCATTCATCCACTGAAGGGCATCTAGGTTGGCTCCACAGTTTAGCTATTGTGAATTGTGCTGCTATAAACGTTGATGTGGCTGTGTCCCTGTAGTAGGCTGTTTTTAAGTCCTTTGGGTATAGACCGAGGAGAGGGATAGCTGGGTCAAATGGTGGTTCCATTCTAAGTTTTCCAAGGAATCTCCATACTGCTTTGCAAATTGGCTGCACCAATTTGCAGTCCCACCAGCAATGTGTGAGTGTGCCTCTTCCCCAAATTCTCGCCAACACTTATTGTTGTTTGTCTTCATAATAGCTGCCATTCTGACTGGAGTGAGATGATATCTTACAGTAGTTTTGATTTGCATTTCTCTAATTGCTAGAGATTTTGAGCATTTTTTCATATATTTGTTGATTGATTGTATATCATCTTCTGAGAAGTGTCTGTTTAGTTCCTTGGCCAACTTATTGATCGGGTTTTTTTTTTTTTTGTTGGTGGTGGTGTTAATATATTTGAGTTCTTTATACATCCTATAGATTAGTACTCTATCTGATGTGCATGTGGTAAAAATTTGCTCCCCAAATTTAGGCTCTCTATTCACCTCACTGATTGTTTCTTTTGCTGAGAAGAGTCTTTTTAGTTTGAATCCATACTTTTTATTGATTCTCAATTTTAATTCTTGGCTATATGAGTCTTAGTAAGGAAGTCAAGGCCTAATCTGACATGATGGAGATTTGAGCCTACTTTTTCTTCTATCAGAAGCAGTGTCTCTGGTTTAATTCCTAGGTCCTGGATCCATTTCGAGTTGAGTTTTATGCATAATAAGTGATAGGGGTTTAATTTCATTTTGTTGCACATGGATTTTCAGTTTTCTTAGCACTATTTGTTGAAGAGGCTATCTTTTCTCCAATGTATGTTCTCAGAGCCTTTGTCTAATATAACTGTATTTATATGGTCTTGTCTCTGTGTCCTCTATTCTGTACCATTGGACTAGCAGTGTATTTTGGTGCCAATACCATGCTGTTTTTGTTACTATGGCTGTGTAGTGTAGTTTAAGGCCTGGTATATGATGCCATCTGCTTTATTCTTCTTGCTAAGGATTGCTTTAGCTATTCTGGGTCTCTGATTTAAAACAAACCCGAAGCCAAGGTGTGATTGTCATGTAATTCCCAAGGCTTTTGTTATCCAAAGGGAAGGGTGCCCTCTTGGGATCAGAGGCCCTGAGATTCCAGCTCCCCAGGGACCAGAGGTACCTTCCCAGGCCAGTGCTCCTTGTGGCTTTTTCCAGGATCCACTGATAAAGCAAAGCCGAGGTATCCCCAGGCTGTTTAGAAAGTGTCCAGCTAAGTTGCCCTCCCTCCTTCTGTCCCTAGTTGTCACCCTAACTGAGATGGGAACCTAATTTCCCAAAGTCTCTTCCTGATCCCTAAGTGTCCCCCACCCCCGAGTTAACATCCAAGTTAACATCCCTCAATCTTTAGAAGCCTAATTTTCAATTTGGGAGTTTATGCATATATGACACATATATTTTTTTTTATTTTACCAGTTTCCCATGCTTTCTGGGGTTTCTCAAAGTTCGAGTCATTTTTATATTTGCAAAAGAAGAAATACCTATTTCAGCTCCGTCCTGGTGGCATGGGTGGCCCCTTGTGAGGAAGTCCCCAGAGTGCACAGTGACAGTGGCTGACCATTGTTCCAGACCTTGTTAGAGAATCCTGGTTTTGGATCAGTCACAAGATTACAAAATGCTGCTGTTTTGCTATTACAACCTTCCCCTCTGACTTCGATCTAGTCATGGGTGGCACCAAATGAAGGTTTCTGTTCACCAAATGTTTCTCCCAGAATAGAAACTGCCCACAGTATTTTTCTTGGGGAGAACATTTGTCTGACGACGTTCCCTGTTGACATTCTTGAGCTGATGTCCTCCTGTCTGCAAAGCCGAGCACAGAAAGGCCTGATCTGTTTGCCATTCTGAGTTTTGTAACCCAAACTCTGCCAGTGGAGGTAAGGACACATTTCTTGGTCCAGCCCATTCGACACTTGGACTCTCAGCTGACAAATTCCTGGAATGCCAGCCGTTCCCAGGATGGGGGCAGGGGCGGGGGGCATTGCAGACTTAAAGCAGGGCAAGAGGTCCAAAGCCTTTCCTTCTGACCCTCTCTGGCTGCTCTCAACAGCTTCCAGCAAAAGGAAAATCATGACAGCGCTCTTTGGGTAAGGATAGGGTTTCCACAACCCCAGTCTCTTTAGGGGGGTACCTACCCACAGATGAAAAACAGCCAGCCCCAAAGGAAGCAGCTGGCCCCCTCCCCCCGCCCATCCAGGTTCTGGGGGCTTGGCTCTTAACACACACACCTGTAGCCAGGGAACAATGGCACAGAGGACCTGGTAAGTCGGATGCACGAGGAGAGGATGATAAATGTATTTTAGTACAGTTCCTGCTGCCCTAGCAAAGAGAGAGAGAGAGAGAGAGAGAGAGAGAGAGAGAGAGAGAGAGAGAGAGAGAGAGAGAGAAAAGCCCCACATGATTTAATAGGATGGCTGCAAATCATAATAACAAAACATTCATTTGACAGGGTCGGCCAGACTCTTGGACGTCTCTCTCTACTAGGGTTTCTATGGTGACGATGTTCATTCTCAGTGTAGAACAAACACCGATTTGCGACATCCATCAGAGGCTGCACACCCATCCTCCGCCCTCCTGCTTTCCCCTGGCATTGGAGGCTGAGATAGGAGGAATGTGCCCTGGAATGAGGCTGCCGAGACACTGAGACCCTTTGCCTTCTCCTCTTCCCAGAAAGGAGGGTGCAAAGACTTGGGGTTGAAGGCACATTGGGGAGGGCTTGTCGTGGGTTCATAGTCACCGTGTTCATCCTTTCCACCATGGTGGGTCTTTCTGTTGGATTACTTGCCTGATGGAAAAGGTTTTTATTATGGAATTTCCTAAAAGAATGTCTGAGCCTCTTCTGCTCGGACAGATCTAGAGCAGCATGGCCAGCAGAGACCACGGACCCCATAGAGACCCAGGGTGTTCTTTCTTTGGATCAGCGTCCGGTCTGCTACTCAAATGCAGATAACGATAAGCGTGGGGAGTGGCTTTTTGTCAGAAAGAACCCAATGGTAAAGCCGTGCTGGAAACGGCCCCAGAGGCTGACCGCGTGGCTCACCATAAACGTTCAACACCAGATGACATCCTAGCACCGGGGTGGCCAGAGCTCCGCTCGGCTGCCTCCACACGTGACCAAGATGTGGCTCCTATGTCCCACAGAGCAAGTGACAGGCTAACCCCGATGTCTTATCAGCCCTGTCCCTAGGACGGCTACTACCATCCAGCACTAAAAGGCTCCTGTCTTTTTAAAAAGCTGTTCCCTCACCCTTGTGTATCTTCAGCTCTGCACAGAAAAATAAAACATTCTGCTTTGTTTTCGAGTCCGTCTTAGTTTACTTTGGCAAAGTCCTGATGCACGAGGAAACTCGATAGGCCAACCTGGCGGAACACCCAGTGTGTGGACCAGCACAGGGTGAAAGAGCCAGGGGACTGTCCCCACCGTCTTCTGACATAACTGACGCCGTGGCCCAGGGCCCGAGGATAGCAGGGAGCGGGTGGCAAGCAGGAGCCTTAGGAGAGGAAGGGGTGTTTGGGACCATGTTCGATCTGGGAAGGTCGCCTTCCTGCGCACGCGGCAGAGGTCAGGCCGAGGTCGCTCCCTGGTTTTGAGCAAGCCTTGTTCCAGGAAGTTGGTTTGTTATTCTGGCAAGTGACTGTTTATAAGGATGCATGTTGGGGGTCAGGTTTCCTGTGGCAGGGAGTTCCGATGGTTCCTGAGATTCACATAAATAGGCCTTCAAATATTGACTCACCGTGTGATGGGGGAAAGGGAATTCCAACCCCATGGCATCTGTAGGGATAAAAAGTCGGGGAGCATGCAGCCTCTTTCTACGCTGTGACAATTATTTTGAATCCATGCATAGGAATTTTCTGTCGGCACTTTTCTTCCTTGCAAAATATTTCAAGTTCCAAAAGTCGGGAGGGACCCCAGCTGACGTGCTTCGAGATGACCTGCAAAGTCATCTTGATGTTTTTTGATTTATCCTCTCTCTTGCTTTTCAAAACCAAACCAAGCTGGCCTGGTGGTGCAGGCCGGTCATCCCAGCAACTTGGAAGACTGAGGCAGGAGGATCACAAGTTCAAGATCAGCCTCAGCAAGGGAGTGAGACCCTGTCTCAAAATAAAAAAAAAATAAATAAAATAAAAAGGACTAAGGATGTGGCTCCGTGGTCGAGCACCCCTAGTTTCCACCCCCAGTTCAAAAGAAAGAAAGAAAGAAAAAAACAGCCTCAGAAGTAGCAGAAAATTAGTCACCTTCAGGATTACAGACAAAATAAACCCGGCACCCTTCCCCCACCCCAAAGATTCCAAGAAAGGACCTTGTAAATATTGTGACTTATTAAAACAACAAGGCTATAATTCATTTCACCTCTTGAAAAAGTCAAAACAGTTCTCTGTTCACCTCCACCAGAACCCTGAGAAGTTAGCCATGCAGGCGACAGTTCCTTCTAAAGGATATTTGGCTCATTCACGTTTTCAGGTGGCCTAAGCAGATTCCTAATCCAAATGCTGCCGTCCAGAGCATTGGCTGAGGCCAGGTCTGTCGGCAGCTGGATTTCCGACATTATCCTCCGGATCACGTTCTAGGTGGACCCGTGGACCCTAAGAGATCTGACGCTATTCCTTGACCTTCCTTCAGCTGTCCACAGTGACTCCCAGGCTAAAAGTGAAAGTGTACTTCTGAGAACTGTTCCCACCTACAGGAAGGAGCTGTGTGGTCCCCATCATCCCAAGCCCTGAACTAGAAACAGGCTGCAGAGTGCACGCTCGAGCGTGTGCATGTGTGTGTTTGTGTGCATGTGCCCGCTGGCTGGCCCTGGCGCGGCCTCCCTGGGAGAGGAAAAGGGCAGGCTCAGCCCTGTCTTTCTCCTGGGAAGGGTGATGAACTCAGAGAGCCCTGAGAAGTGCTGAGGACCAGCTACAATGCCTTCTGTCCAGCCTCATCTCAAGAGAATTCTTCAGGTCTGCGGAGGCTGTCCCCAAGCCAGCTCCTCTGCACCTCCCAGGAATTCAGACCCACATTCAGGCCGGGGGAGAACACAGATCCCCTGGGATTTTCTGGTCAGAACCCTTCTGCAGCTGTGGCCTAGTGAGTTTGCAGACAGGGAAGCACCTGGTAACTCTGGGCTGACCTCCTTTCTGAGCTGTGGGAGGGCTGATGCTCTGGCCCTGCACCAGATCACCCTGCTTCCTTTAACTCTCGAAGCAGGGGCTGCCGTGTAACTCAGTGCTAGAGCACTTAGGTTGCCTTTGAGAAGACCTGGGTTTCCTCCCCAGCACAGCCAAAGTAAAAACAGAAAAACCTTAAATTTCCGAGACCGGTTCTAACCCCAGTGGCACCCGCCTGGCATCAAAGAATGGAGCCCAGCACCACCCTGAGAGGCGGAGAACCCCTGGACAAACCGGTTTTCTTGGTAGATCCCAGCTGCAAAAGCTCCTGCCAATGCAGATCAGAAAGAGAAAGCACATGTTTACAACGTCTGCACGTGTGTCCAGACACAGACACATACGTGCACGTAGGTACTAAGGAGGACTTATGGGTGTGCAAATCAATGGGTGTTTAGATTTACTGTTAAACATACCGCAAGGACAGGAAGCTGCAGAAAGCAAACATGTAGCCTAGCGAAGCCTTATAAGGAAGACGTATTCGTCGCCCCCAGCACCCAGAAGGGAACCTCTCCCTGCCCCTAGGAACCCACTCCCAAGTGGCTCCCTTGCAGCTGAATTCTAAGCTCATCATTTCACTCTTTTTATTTTTTTTAACATATTATTACCCAAGTGTGCATCCTGGTGCAGGGGTGTGCCTAGATTTATCTACATTTCCTTTTTTTATTACATGTGTGAGTCAGTAAGCCCTCACCCCAGATCACACACATACGTACACACCCATGAGTACAGATGTGCACAGATGTTACAATGGGCTCAGAGCAACATGAAAGCCCCCACCCCTTGCAGGCTGTCCCTGGGAAAGCCAGGACACCTATGGATCAGGACCATGATTTAGAAGCTTGAAACCCACATGGACCTTGAGCCTGAGCCCCGAGAGCAGTTCCTTGAAGTTCAAGGCCATACCTGATCTCCACGTGAGCCCATGGATCCCTGGCAGTGTCCTCCCAGGGTCTCCAATAAAACCCAACTCTGACCAGCTCCCACCATCTCCAAGAAGTGGGGGCACTGCTCACCCCACAGTGGGTGTCCGTATGGGCAGCATGGACCAACTCATACCCCCTCGTCAGAGACAATTGCCAAAATTTCATGAATGTGGGGACCAGGCACAGCATCAACAATTAAAAGCACATGACCCTGCCCCCAGGCTAAGCTGTATTAAAATTGAAGGGAGCAAGTTCAACCCTTCTCTTCCATTTCACCACCTTAGACTGGTCTCCGGGCTTTTCAGATTGGTCGTGTCTGGTAACAACACATCACAAAGGGGTCCTGCACCCCACTTTCTTATTTTTAATTTCAAAATTTTTTTTAGTTATACATGATAGTAGAATGCATTTTGACAGACCATACATACGTAAGTTCCCATGAAACTATATGAACCTAGGAGAGTGAAGCTCAATTCTTTCTACCGTGTTTCCTATTCCCCTCCCCACTCCCTTCTCTTTATTCCCTTTTGTCTAATCCAGTGGACTTCTCTTTTCTACCCCCACCCCGCCCTGCATTGTGAGTTCGCATCTGTATATCAGAGAGAGCATGTGGCCTCTGGTTTTTGGGGATTGGTTTGTTTCACTTATGGTGATGGTCTTCAGTTCATCCACTTACTGGCAAATGCCATAATTTCCTTCTTCTCATGGTGGAGTAGTATTCCATTGTGTATATAACCACATTTTCTTTATCCAGGCATCTCTGAAGGGCATCTAGGTTGGTTCCATAGCTTAGCTATTGAGGACTGAGCTGCTGTAAACATTGATGTGGCTGTGTCCCTGTAGTACGCAGATTCTAAGTCCCTTGAGTATAAACCTAGGAGAGAGAACTGGGTGAAATGGTGGTTCCATTCCAAGTTTTCTGAGGAATCTCCATACTGCTCTCCAGAGTGGTGGCACCAATCTGCAGTCCCACCAGCAAAGTAGGAGTGTGCCTTTCCCCGACCTCTTTACCAACACCTGTTGTTACTTGCACTCTTAGTTGCTTCCATTCTGATTGCAGTGAGATGAAATCTCAGTGTAGTTTTAATTCGCATTTCTCTAATTGCTAGAGATATTGAACATTTTTTATATACTGTATTTCTTCATCTTTGATATGTGTGTTCAGTTCCTTTGCCCATTTATTGATTGGGGTTTTTTTCCTTTGTTGTTGAGCTTTTTGAGTTCTTTCTAGATCCTGGAGATTAATGTTCTGAGGTGCAGGTGGCAAAGATTTTCTCCCATTCTGTTGCATTAATGATAGTTTCCTTTGATGCAAAGTAGCTTTTTAGTTTGATGCCACCACATTTATTGATTCTTGATCTTACCTTTTGCACTTTAGGAGTCTTATTGAGGAAGCTGGGTCCTAAGCCAAGAGACGTGGGCCTACTTTTTCTTCTAGAAGGCGTAGGGTCTCTGGTTTAATGCCTAGGTCCTTGATCCACATTGACTTGAGTTTTGTGCAGGGTGAGAGATAGGGGTTTAATTTCATTTTGCTACGTACGGATTTCCAGTTTTCTCAGCACCATTTGTTGACAAGGCTCTCTTTTCCCCCATGTGTGTTGAGGTGCCTTTGTCTAGTGGGAGATTTGTCTCTGTGTCCTCTCTTCTGTTCCACTGGTCTGTCATGTCAGCTTTGATGTCAACACCATGCGTTTTTGTTAGGATAGCTCTGTAATATAATTTAAGGTCGGTATTGCTGCAGGACCCTTTCTAACACTGTGTGATGCAGCCTTTACACACCAAATCACACACAGATGGAGTGTTCACGTCATAGAAGTTGGCACCAGCCACATACACCAACACCACAAATATAGCCCCCACACCACACACCTACACACACCCTAGACCACCCACATATATCATACATACACACATCACAAACACTCCATGTACACTACACACACTCACCACACACATTGATACACCACACCTGTGCCACACAGACGTGCATAAAGCACAGTACGTAAACACTCCATCGCATGCATACACGCATCACACACAGGCACACACATGAACACACACAACACTACGTACACCATGCACACACAAACCACACACACACACACACTCATATGCATATCTCCCGCTCAGAGGACATACACACTGCACTCACACATACACAGACCCCACTCCACCGGCTCCTTTTCAAGCCCCTGGAGACTCAGGACTAGAACCAGGGTCCATCACGCCCACTTTCATGACCAGAGGTCTGAGGGACCCAGGATCTGAGAGGAGCTGGAGTGTTCACCCAGCATCCAGAGGTGGGAGGCCTGGGCAGCTGGAGGCCAAGGTTGACCAGGGGCCAGGAGAACTCGAAGCCCCTGTGAACAGGGCAGCCCTGCACCCCAGGCCCCTCGGGCAGACAGCAGCCACTGGGCACCATCTCCTGAAATCCCCGCCCCCTGGTGGCACGGGTGGCTTGGGAAGGAGGACAGTCCCCAAGCCAGGATGCCCAGCCAAGCTCTGCCTCTGCCATGGCCACACTGCTTCTGAGGAGGGTCCAAGCTCCCCCCTCTTGGTGACAAGGGATCTCTGCCTGGTGCTGGGATGAGACCAGAAAACCACCATCCGCTTCTTCATTCACCTCTTGGTGGCTTTTGGATCCAGAGCTGAGATCTGTCCTTGGTTCAGACAGAGAGCTCCCGAAACCCAGGACTCTCCTGTCTCTTGTGTGCTATTGAGGTGACTGTGCCAGGGCCCTAGACAGTTCAGGGTGGGGGCTGATGACGCACCCTGCTCTCCAGAGAGGGGCTGGTGACGGAGTCGGTCACCATGGCCAATGACGTCATCCATCGTGCTGTCACAATGACACCTGCGTGGAAACCTTAGGAAGCTTCTGAGGTGGTGACACATCCACGTGTCAGACGGGGGTGCGCCCCAAGAAGGCAGGGGGTCCCACACCTCTTTCCTCAGGACTGGCACTACGCCTCTCTTCTCCTGGGCCGTTCCTGAGTCCTGTCTCTATACTAAAGCCCAGTTCCTGAGCTCTGTGGGTCATTCCAGCAAGTGACCCAACGGGAGGGATTGGGGGGCCCTGATTTATAACTGAGCAGAGTGCAGAGGAAGGGGCCAGGAAAGCTCGATAGGGAATCTCTGGGCTCTGAGCCCTCCACCTGCAGAGCTAATGGATCTGAGTTAGGGACACACTTTGGGGGACTTGAGAATTGTCTGGAACAACTTCAGGACTGTCCCCTCTCCCCTCTGAGAACGCCAATGTGCCTGGTTGTTCTGGAAGTCTGGATTCAAGGGTGCCCACCACCCTCTCTGCTTGCCTGTGGAAGGCAGCTCTGCCCATCCATCCATCCCATTGCC
Source organism: Urocitellus parryii (assembly GCF_045843805.1). Lineage (NCBI taxonomy): Eukaryota > Metazoa > Chordata > Mammalia > Rodentia > Sciuridae > Urocitellus > Urocitellus parryii. The sequence continues at coordinate 69,403,013 of NC_135543.1, read as the reverse complement.
TGGCAGGTCCCAGGATCGCCCCCAGCATGTGTCACCCCAGGGGGACACAGAGGGAGGGGTCTGCAAAGCTGTGTCCTTCCCAGACAGACTGGGTCTGCCCTTCCTCTGCCTCTCCCGGGTGCCCCACCCCTGCCCCCACCCCGCAGGCCCAGCTCAGGAGTCCCCAGGGCCCTGCCGTGGACCCCTGGCCTCGGGGACCCTGCGCTTCCTACCCTGTCTTCCCGGCACCTCCCTCCCAACTCTGCAGCCTGGGCCGCTCCCAGCAAGTTCCTACTGACCACAAGGTTCAGGAGCAGAGGGGCAGGTCCAGGGCAGGAGCAGAGGCCAAACGCTGAGGCTGATCTGCGAAAGAGACCAAGTACACAGGGACCTCCCCCAGGGAGTCCATTCCAGCGGCTGTGACGGACAGCCATGGACAGAAGGTTACCCACCCCCGCCCTGTCCTCAGTCAACACTGATCAGGGCCCCTTCAAGGAGCCCAAGGTCGCATCCAAAGGGCCTCTGGAGGTCACTGTTTGCTTGTGCCCCCCAACCCCCACGCCTGGCCTTTCCAATCACCTCAGCAGAAGAGTCCCCGACTCTGAACCAGGAGGATCCCAGGAGAGGCTGAGCGCAGCTCTGGGACCGCGAGCCAAGGATCCCTGGAGAGGCTTACCTGGGCTGCAGGCTTGGAGGCTGGGCTTGGGGAGAGGCAGCTCATCAGGGCACAGGGAGAGCCCTCTCCTCCTGGCCAGGAGCAAGAGAGAGAGGAACGAGGGGCTGCGGTGCCACGGTCCCCTGCAGGACACTGCCCCGTCAGCCTGAAGACCCAAGCCCGCCCCTGACATATTCCACCGTCTCCCACTAGCCCCGTGCTGGGGACCAAGCCTTTGACACGTGTGCCCCTCAGACAGCAGAGAGCTGAAGGTAGCAGAGGGGAAGCGGGAGTCCCACCCTGTCATCTGTCTGGTGGGGACGAAACACACGTGGGGAATGTTTCCTTCCTGGGCCAGACAGACGGGCTTGAAGAAAGGCTCAGGGACCTCTGCCAATAGGAAGAGGTGACACGGTTCCCGGATGTCACACCTTCAAGTTTCGAAAGTCCTGTTCACCCTGTGTGTTCTGATCCTTTGGCTCTGGAAACTGGACCAACAGTGCAACCGTGGGCCGTCTCTGCGGAGGGCTCTCTGTCCAGGTGCAACAGGGTGGCTCACAGCGGGTGGGGGGCTCAGCACGGGGGACCCTGGACCATGGGTGTCCATTCAAGGTGGGCACTGGGAACGCTGGACCACGCACTACGTGTTCCTGGGTGGGCAGCTCCCAGGCAGGACTTCCCCACGCAGACAGCCTGGGTGGGCAGGAACTCCGACGTGCCTTCTACGGGGAAGGCTGGGGGGGCCCAGACGGCTGCTCAGGGGCTGCAGGCCTGGCTGGGGAGGCCTCTCCAGGCCTCTGGGATTGGGAGGGGAGGCAAGGCCACGCTGCTCGGCAGGCAGCCTGCTTAGACTCCTTGATATGCCAGGTGTGTCCCTTGGAAGTCAGGTGTAGAAGGCACAGAAAGAGAAGCTCCACCAAGAGACCTCAGACGCTCACCACGTAGATCAACCACCTGTTAGACCTGGACCAAGAGCTCTCCGCAGACAGTTCACCACGTGGAGACCAGGCTCTCCACATAAGGCCACGCACGCTGGAGCCTCTGTTGTGCGTGGTAGTTGGGTACAGACTTCTGGGTCTCTCCCCCAGGGGTCCAGACTTGGAGCCTGTGGAGAGAGGCTGCCCTCTATGACCCCTGGCTCTACCAGGGCCCGGACTGTCACAGCGAGACAGTGAGCACCTGAGGGGCCTGGGGCTCAAGTGTCACCTGGAGTCCAGGGACACAAATGGCTTTTCTCACCTGCTCTGCAGTAGCTGGAGAGCTCAGTGATGGGGTGACACTGGCTGGGCACAGAAGAAGTGCTCCGAACATGGTGGCTTTGGCTGCATGCAGTGTCACGTGCTTCTTGGGTGCCCTGGGGGCCGCTGTTCTACTTATCTGTCCTCACCAGCCTTTCCCTGGTTCTTGGCCCCATACATACATCCAGGGAGAAATCTTTTTATTTTTTATAATGTTTTTTTAAGTTGTTGATGGGCATTTATTTATTTATTTATATGGGATGCTGAGACTCGAACCCAGAGCCTCACACATGCCAGGCAAGTGTGCTACCCCTGAGCCCCAGCCCCAGCCCTAGGGAGGAATCCTACTGACCGCTGTCCTTGAAGCTTGTCTCTGAGCCGCAAGCTGAGCCTCTGCCCATCCCCCACAGGGACTAGGACCTAACCTGCCCCTTCCCCTGGCCACCTTCAGGGACCCCTTCACAATGGTCACTTAATAGAGTCGATATCTGAAAACCACCCCTTACTCTAGCTGACGTAAGAAGGAAAGGAATTTATAAAACAACAGTGGGGAGCTTCTGTCTCAGGAGGGGCCCGGGGATCACATGAGGAGGCTCTGGTCACGCTGCCTCTGCCACAGCGGCTGAGCCCTTGTGCTGCCCTGCGGGGTCTCAGGGACTCAGGTCTCCCAGGGGCTCGGGCCACCTTGACCAGCTCTCCAGAACCACAGGAGCTGTGCAGGGGCCTAAAGAAGAGTGGGGTGCAAGTGCTGGAGAGAGAGATGCGCCACCCCCCCCCACACCTGCACACACTCACACACCTACGTGATCACACGTTCATGCACGCACACGTGCTCCTACCCCGTACGCACACACTCACCGGATCATACGCTGTGTGGTCATGTGCACGCCCACGCTCAGCCACGTACTCACACACTGATACAATCCCACACTCCTACACCACCTAAGTGCTCACACCTGCTGATACACACACGTGCACCTGCCTCCTTACACGCCTGCACATGCAGTCATGTTCTCTCATACCAACGTGTGTGCATACCTGCACACATTCAGGCAGCTCACACACTCGTGCTCACACAGGCACACACGTGCACACACTCCCTCAGACACATAGCTTCTTCTGCCCTGGCTTAACCTAACCCTGAGAGGCTCAGATAGAGGCTCCCGGACTGGAGGCCCAGGCGGGCAGGGCTGCATGCTGACCTCTGGGCCTTGGTTGGTCATGGCTGTAGAGGCCCTGCCTTTTCCCAGGAAAGGAGAATTAGAGACTAGAGTGGGGCCAGCTCTCCTCCATCGGCTTGGTTTCAGGAGGCAGGACGGGCTCACGGTGGCTGCTCACATCCCCCAGGGAGTCTGGCAGGAGTCCGCTCCACTGCCCACACCCCAGGCCCCGCGGCCTTGCATGAGAACTGGGCAACCTCACAGGACCTGCTTTCTGGAGGGGAGATCTTGGGTCCTCTTCCCCCTGGAGCCACCGCGATGGGAGCTGACATTGCTACAGCTCAGAGCTCCAGTGTGAGCGGGTCAGGGTGCCTGGGGGCTCAGCCCTGGTTGACGGTGCCCAGAGGGGCATGTCACCTGCAAGGGACCTGGAGGCAGCCCCTCTGGTGAAGCCTGAGAACACGTGCCTTGCTCATTCCATCGAGGGCTCCAGAGCTGGCACTGGTCCACCCGCCATGTCACCCACGGTCTGGAGTCCTTCGCAGGGTAGGATGAGCACCCTGTTCTGTGCCTGGACTGGGCCAGCGCCGGCCTCCTGGGAGACCCCCCCTCCAGGCCAAGACTCAGGGATCACGGCAGCTCCAGCAGAAGGGCCCTCTTCAGTCTGGCCTCTGCCTCTGACGTGCTCTCCTTCATCCTTTCTGCTACGGCTGACTCCCAACCATCCGCCCTCTGTGAACCCAGCATCACCCAGGTCCCCTGACCTCCCACTCACCGTCCCCGGCCTCAGCTCCCTCCCCAGCCATTTCCACCAAGAGAAGTAGGCCCCAACCCCATGACCCCAGGAGAGCCAGACCTCAGGTCCTGCCAGGGGCAGGGGCAGAGCTGGGCTCAGAATCCCCCGTGGGGTCCAGAGAAGCCGGCTCTCTGAATCCATTTCACACTCCCCCCACCATCCAGGTGGCCTTCAGCTGAGCATGCTCCTGTAGGTCACATCCGACTCTCTGCCACTGTTCGAAGACTCAAAATGGCCACAGGAAGCAGGACTGTGCCGGTCAGGAGGCGGGGACCCCCAGGACCACCCTGGGCACTTCCCATCCTGCCCCATCCAGCCCCATCCAGGCTGGGTTTGGCCCAGGCCGGCAGGGACCCAGGCAGGCTCCGTCTGCAGAGACCCAGTGTGCTTCTGTTCATTTAAAGCCGTGTTGAGGTGACACCTGACTCATCCTGCCCTGCCCTAGGCCCTCAGCTCATTCCTGGGGTTCGCTTCTTTCTTTCTTTCTTTCTTTTTTTCTTTTCTTTTCTTTTCTTTTCTTTTCTTTTCTTTTCTTTTCTTTCTTTCTTTCCTTCCTTCCTTCCTTCCTTCCTTCCTTCCTTCCTTCCTTCCTTCCTTCCTTCCTTCCTTCCTTCCTTCCTTCCTTCCTTCCTTCCTTCCTTCCTTCCTTTCTTTCTTTCTTTCTTTCTTTCTTTCTTTCCATAAGGAGCTACAGTAGCCTGGGGAGAAAATGAGAGGACCACACCTTCCCACGCACCCAGGCCGCACTTGGATAAATAAGGCCCTGGTGTGTCTGGAAGCAGGGCTCCCAGTCTCCTGCGGTGAACTTGGCCCCGCCTCTCCGGGCAGGTGACGAGCCAGGTGAGCACATTCATCAGCCGACCGCGCTCAACAACAGCGGCTGCTGGAAAACTGTCATTAGGCGCCAAGAACCCAAACAGCCCTGAACTCCATAACCCTAACCCTGGGCAGGCCCCAGAGCCAGACGGAAAGACCCAGAGGGCAGGGCTGTGAGAACGTGGCCTCCGAGTTCACACGCACCCAGGAACCCGGCTCAGGCACGATTTCAACATCCCCAACACCAAAGCCTGCTTCTGGATGGCTCTGTCCCCCAACCACCCCCAAGCAAGGACGTGCCTCAGATTGTCGTCCCTGCTAACAAGGTCTCCCTGTCTGCAGAGGCGGGTTTTCTGCACAGAAAACTGTTGCATGACCAGGAGAAGAAACTGAGACTTCGGCATCTCGTGGCTGGTGCTTCAAAATATCCATCTTTTTAAAAATACCTTTTTGGAATTTTGTTCTAATTAGTTCTAATTAGTGACAGTAGGATGCACATTGACTCATCATACATAAATGGAGAATGACTTCTCATTCTTCTGGTTGTACGTGATGTAGAATCTCAGGGCGATAATGTCTGATTCATTCCACTATCCTTCCTACCCCCATGCCTCCTCCCCTCCCTTCAGTCCCTTCTATCATATCTCAAGTTCCTCTGTTCTCCCCCCTGCTTATTGTGAATCAGCATTTGCATATCAGAGAAAACATTCATCCTTTGGTTTTGGAGGACTGGCTTATCTCACTTAGCACAATATTCTCCAGCTCCATCTATTTACTGGCAAAGGCCATAATTTCTTTCTTCTTTAAGGCTGAGTAATAAGGCATTGTGTGTATGGACCACATTTTCTTTATCTATTCATCTACTGAGGGGCACCTAGGTTGGTTCCAGAGTTCAGCTATTATGAATTGAGCTGCTATCAATATTGATGTGGCTGTGTCCCTGTAGTGTGCTGATTCTAAGTCCTGGGGGAGTAAACCTAGGGGTGGGATGGCTGGGTCCAATGGTGGTTCCGTTCCGAGTTTTCTGAGGAATCTCCACACTGCTTTCCAGAGTCGTTGCACCCATCTGCAGTCCCACCAGCAGTGTGTGAGTGTGCCTTTCCCCCACGGAGCCAGGGCCCCACACTTTCCCCAGATTCCCAAAGACTTTTGTGAACTCAGAGGCCCAGGAAGGCGGCCTGGGGTCTGAAGCCTCTTTCAGAATTCCCTTGGTCTTTCACTTCAGAGTGGGACTCCACCTGTCCTTGACTCCACAGGACACAGGTACAAGGGATCAGCTTAGGACATGGAGAAAGACAAAGAAAATCTGAAAGACAAAGCAGAAAACCCAGAGGGTTTTCAATAGAAGGATTTTGATCCTAAAATGGGAGACAAAGGAAAGCAGTGTAGACTGCAGCAACCTGGAGTGTCCCGCAGCAGCTCCTGGCTCCCGAGGGTAACAGCCCCATGGAGTCACTAGGGTTGTTCACCATTCCTACAGGAAAGGGGCCCTCGCTCCTGCAGGAAGAGACCCAGAGGTAAAGGAAGGAGAGGGGCGTGCCCACCCCGACCCCATCCCCACTCCCCACCCCCATCCCTCACCCCCACCCCCACCCCCATCCCCACTCCCCACCCCCATCCCCCACACCAACCTCCATCCCCATCCCCACCCCCCACACCCATCCCCACACCCACCCCCCACACCCATCCCCCACACCCACTCCCCACCCCATCCCCCACACCTACCTCCCATCCCCACACCCACACCCCCACCCCCATCCCCACCCCCACCTCCCACCCCCCACACCCATCCCCACCCCCACACCACCACCCCCCCCCCACCCCGTGCCTGCTGAACAGACCCTCCTGGTCCAAAACTCCTCCCTAGAGCGTGGGGCTGGCAGGTGTGTGGACCCTGGAGACATGAGGCAGGGGCTGGGGTGCCCAGGAAGGGGTGTGAGGCTGCAGAGCCTGAGGCTGGCAGAGGTCAGCCCTGGACCCCTGAGGACCCCCGTGGGGAGGGACCTGGCTCCCTGTGCACCGAGGGCTGGTGGCCTGGCACTGCCTGGCTGCCCAAGCCTCGGGGCCCACACCCAGCCTGGGAGCTCTGGAACCTCGTCTCCCTCTGAACGGCCACATTCACAGCCACCAGGAGCCAGATGTCAGAGGCCCCACTGAGGTGGTGTGGTCTTGGCGTCCCCAAAGGCCTGGTTGAAGGCCCCTGGAAGGTGCGGTGGACCAACCAGGTGGGCCTTGTAGAGGCCCTCGGGTCACGGAGGCTGTGTCCCCAGTGGTGAGGGTGGGCAATACTATGTCTGGCCCTTTTTCCTTCCCGGCTGATGATGCAAGCAGTTTTGCTCCTCCACACATTTCTGCCTTAATGTGCTGCCTCACCACAGGAACAAAGCAACGGGGCCAACCACCAGGAACTGGACCCTCCCAAACTGTTTAGCCCAAATCAACTTCTTCTCAAATAAGTTGGCTGTCTCAGGCATTTTATTATGGTCTCAGAAAGCTGACTGATACGATTACTGGACATAGTACCAGGCCCAGCAATACACACACAAGAAATCGCTGAACATGGACACAGTACAAGGCCCAGCAATGCACACACAGGAAATCCCTGAACATGGACACAGTACAAGGCCCAGCAATGCACACACAGGAAATCCCTGAACATGGACACAGTACAAGGCCCAGCAATACACACAGGAAATCCCTGAACATGGACACAGTACAAGGCCCAGCAATGCACACACAGGAAATCCCTGAACATGGACACAGTACAAGGCCCAGCAATGCACACACAGGAAATCCCTGAACATGGACACAGTACAAGGCCCAGCAATGCACACACAGGAAATCCCTGAACATGGACACAGTACAAGGCCCAGCAATGCACACACAGGAAATCCCTGAACATGGACACAGTACAAGGCCCAGCAATGCACACACAGGAAATCCCTGAACATGGACACAGTACAAGGCCCAGCAATGCACACACAGGAAATCCCTGAACATGGACACAGTACAAGGCCCAGCAATACACACAGGAAATCCCTGAACATGGACACAGTACAAGGCCCAGCAATGCACACACAGGAAATCCCTGAACATGGACACAGTACAAGGCCCAGCAATGCACACACAGGAAATCCCTGAACATGGACACAGTACAAGGCCCAGCAATGCACACACAAGAAATCGCTGAACATGGACACAGTACAAGGCCCAGCAACACACACAGGAAATCCCTGAACATGGACACAGTACAAGGCCCAGCAACACACACACAGGAAATCCCTGAACGTGGTTGAGATTGAATTTGTTGCATCGGCTTTAATGAAACTTGAAATTCATTTTTTCTTCATTTATAAAAACAAGGTGACATTCCTTGCACTTGAGTAGTATGAAGTGAATCGGCTAGGGTCAGGTTCACCTGCACAAAGCAGAAGTGACTTGATGGCAGCCAGAAGAGGATAGGGAGTATTTATATCTCACGTAAACAAGTCCAAAGAAGGCAGCCCCAGGCTCCTTCTCAATATCTGTTTCACCATCGTCACTGAGTAACTTCCAACTGCAAGGCTACCTCATAGACCAAGATGACGGCTGGAGTCCAGCCATCAGGCCTCCATTCCAGAAAGAAGGATAAAGGTCAAAGAGCAAAGAGGAGTGTGCCAATTGTTTGTCCCTCTCAGTTGCTAAAGGTTGGTCATAGTCACCTCTCTCTGCAATGGAGGCTAAGTAATTTGGATTTGTAGCAGGACTTGTTATCTGCAATAAAAATAAGGCTTCTGTGCCTAAGGAAGAAAAATACATTGATACTGGGTGGACAAATTGTAAGGTCTGCCTTGTAAAGTAAAATTAATGATTAATATGTACACTGCTTTGTAAAGTAAAATTAATGATTAATATGTACACCTGTCTTTGGTTTTTTTTTTTGTTTTGTTTTGTTTTTTGCATCTGATTTCAGATATCCCAAAGTCTCTTTGCCTCAGATTGAAAACTCCTGCCTGGTGATTGACAGATGATCACTACCTGATTTTTATTTCAGAACCACTTAAGGTGGTATTGCTCAAAAGAGTGATCACAGGCGCATGGCTATTGGCTTCAGTTACTTTTTGATGACTGGAGCCATTTGTCGGAACATCTCCGGAGCTGTGTGAAGTTGTCATCTAACCAGCACAGAGTCAGCCGTGGAGAGCGAGGTCGAGACCCCAAGGTGCCCAATGCAGAGAAGATGCTTCCCGGCTCCAAGTTCTCCTGCAGGGTGCACTAGCCTGGACTTCAACCATGATGAGAGTCAGACTCTGATGCCCAAATAGATTAAAAGAGACCAAAGGGTCACTTCTTCTGAGGCATTTGAATGAGATTTCAAAGGAAGGATCAAGAAGGGTATTCTTGCCCACGTGAACTTTTGGACGTGAAGTTGATTTAGCTATGAAGGATGCACTCCAGAGAAATAGAGACTCAGGGGAAGAGAAAGGAAAACTCATCATCTCTTTCCACATATAAAACAGGGAGAAATCCAAAAGGCTTTGTGTCTGACCTTTGTCAACAAGTGGTCTTGGCATGGATTTTCAGGCATATGGTCTACATTTGAAGATGTTCAAATCCATTCAGAGTGGTGCTAGTCCTGTGCATGGAGACATCGTCCTTTCGACTACAGCAAAGTCTGAGGGTCCTCTTCTTTGTCAGTGGGGCCACATAAGTCTTCCCCGCCATCACCGTCAAATGAGCAGGAGACGGATCATCACCTACCCTACCACCAAGGTGTCTCCTTAGTGATGGTAGCTTCCTACTACAAGGCTACTTCATGGTCCAAAATGACTGTTGGGGTGCAGCCATCATGCCTACATTCCAGATAAGAAAAGGAATCAGGCTGTCTGAGTATTTTGGAAAGGCATGGAAATTAATTCCCACACCAATCACGAGCAGATGCCATCGGAGGCAAGAAGCTCACACTATTGCCATCACATCTCACCACGCTTCCTCTTGCCTCACGAAGTGATCATTTGTGACCACTTTACTGTGAAGGCACTGACAAGGATCCATCACCCTTGTCCCACTGCTTTGTTCCGAGTCTTTTCATTGAAACGAATGCATATTCCCTTGGAAACACGCTATTATTTTTTCGCACAAAGTGGAAGAACAAAAGAATAATGCTATGAACACTAAACAGGAACTGACTCCAGTTCACATTCAACTCCAAGGCAGCCCACAGTGGAGTCCCCAGGTGGACATGGATGGAGGGTTATTACGTGCAGTGAGTCCCATGGTAGCCCACATGTAAGAAGCCTGAATATTTTAGTTACCAATTAGTTACTATTTACCATGGCTAAATAGAATTCAGTAAATCCCCTCCCCATCTGAAGCATTGCTTTTTATAGTTTTGTTTACCCCCTATCAGCTACAGTCCAGAAATATTAAAAAAATTCCCAGAAACAAAAAATGCATAGGTTCTAAGTTATGAGTCATCCTGAGTGGCCTTGGATGTGAACCACCCCTTTGTCCAATGTATCCACACTGTATATGCTACCCACCCGTTAGTGACTAGCAGCTGTCGATGATCAGATCGACTGTAGTAGCATGGCAGGGCTCATGTTCAAGTAACTGTAGTCAATAATGGCCCCAAAGTACAAGAATAATGATGCTGGAAATACAGATGTGCCGAGAGAAGCTGCACAATTACCAATAATAAGAAAAGAAAGTCATAGGCTGAGGTTGCTCAGATCTACTGTAAGAACAAATCTTCTATCCATGAAATTTGATGACGGAAAAAGAAGCATGTGCTCATTTTGCTATCATACCCCACATTGCAAACGTTTTGTCCACAGTGTGGGACAAGTGCTAGGTAAAGAGAAGAGATAGGGCCATGGTGTAGGTTGGTGGTAGAGCGCTGCCTAGTCTGTATGTGGTTCATAGTCTGTATGGGTTCAATCTCAAAACCACAAAAAATATCTTGAAAAAGGAAGAGGCCTGAAATCAGATTATAAGATTTAGCATTGTCTGCAGTTTGAGGCATCCAGCAGGGGTCTTGGACATGCCCCCAGGTACAAGTGGGGGCTAATGTATGCTCTATTCTTGCACTTTGACAAATAGACCTTTATGATGGCTTAAAAACCAGAGTTGGATCTGGAATTCCCTTTCCTCTTGGAATCATCAGCATGAGAAGATCCAGCCTCTGGTCCTACAGGTACATTCCACTGCCGTCCCCACTCCTGGCTCTGTCCTGTGTCAGAAGATGTCCCCCCTGCAACCTGTGCACCCCACGTGCCCTGCTCACCCAAGCTCTGTCCACCCTCCAGCAGTCCCGGCCATCCCCTCAGACCTGGGGTGAGAACCTGGTGAAGTCCACACTTGGGAATATGACCTAAGCAGGCCTCGGGAGCAGACTCAGAGTCACTTGGTCTGGGAGAAGAGTCTAGAAGGTGACTCTCTGTGTCTCTGTGGACACTCAACTCCATGGGAGCCCAGAACTGAGGTCTCTCCTGCCCACGTCTAGTGATGGTATTACCCTGCAAGAGAGAGAAATGTGAAATGCTGCCCAGTCTGTGGCAAGTTCAAGACCCCTGCACATGTCCCCCAGGGTTGGAGACACCCCGGGAAACCTCCTAAGTGGTGGTTTAGCTGGATTCTAAAGGATGGATAGACTTGAGAAGGAAGGCCGAGTCTCCCAGGTGAGACAGGACAAGAGTGATCCAACATGAGTAGACATGGTCAGAAAGAGAATTGGAATTAGGGATGGCAGGTGGAAAGGAAGTAGGCAGGAAGTGAAAGATCACAGACTGCTCACCTAGGGGACCTCTGTGGTTGACTCTAGGACAACCCAAGAAACACTCTGCAGTCCTAGCCCCCCAGTGCCACAGAATGTGTACTTATTTGAAAATAGGGACTTTACCAATTCAGTCAATCTAGAATGAGGGCCTTGGCTCAGGACAGAACGGGGAGCTAGTTCAATATGGCTGGTGTCTTTATAGAAAAGGGGTGAATTTGGGCACAGACCCCCATGTAGGGAGAACTCATGTGAAGACGAAGGCAGAGACCAGGGGTTGCTCAGGCAGGCCAAGAAAGGACACATGTTGTCACAAGTCACCAGCAGTTGGGACAGTCCTGAGCAGCCAGAAGGACCCAATGGTCTCAGAGGGACTGAAGCTGCTGACACCCCGACCTTGCACTTCTGGCCTCCAGAGCTCTGAGGTGCTAGACATCTGTCATTTAGGCCGCCTGGTTGGTGACGCTCTGTTTTGGCAACCTGGGCAAACTAATACCAGAGCTTGTCTGTCTGTCTTCTGCAGAGACCAGAGAACCGTGAAGCATTCTGGAGCCAAGGAAGCCTCACCATCAAAGCTGTGTTCTGGGAAGATCTGTGTGGCAAGTCTGACTAAGGCAGAGGCGTGGTTGGAACCAGCCATGGCTCGGGCTTGTCCCTCAGCCGTTCCCTGCAGGCTGGTGAACGTGAATGCCCACAGAGGCTGGCCTGGCTCCTGCCTGCTTGCTACTCATCCCCACGGGAGAATCTCAGTGCACAGAAAAAACCACGGTTGATTTCCAGCCCAGGGGACATGAACTTGGACCTCATTTCTGCTGTTCCAAGGCCAGAGCGATGGGCAGCCACCAGCTTGATGCTGTCCACCGCCATGTGGAAGATGGAAGAGCTCTGGGTCCTCACAAACCCGTGGGGCCACACATCGCACCCTCCGTCTCTTTTCTTCTTCTTTTTTTTTAATTTTTCAACTTAACAGGATTCTGCAGCTTTCACTAAGCCTCATGCTCTGGAGCATCCTCACTGAACTCAAGACGCACAGAGCACTGAACTCAAAGCAGTTTGCTTCACGGTGTCCTCCACATGAACCAAACAAGACTCGTCTGATTGCTGAGATTTTGTGTGCCATCCCCAAAATCTTAGAGTGCAAGTCAGAGAAGGCCGCGACTCTCGTGAGCACTCGCGGTTCGTGCCCTGAGAACTTTGTGGCTTTTTATTCTTTGCTTTGGGAATTGACAGGGCAAGGGATGTCATGGCCACAACCGTTAACTGTCTGCTTCCAGTGAGGTGTCAAAACCGAGGCTTCAGTAGACGTGAGCAGGTCTTCATGTCGAGATAGCAAGCAGCCACAGACGGTGGACAGCAGCCGCCGTGGGAGGGTCTGGGAGCATGACCTATGGTACCCTGGCTCTTCTGTCCAGGGACCAAAGGTGGCGCAGGAGGGCCATCGGAGTGAATATTCTGAGTGATCCCAACATCCGAGACAGAAAAACGCCTTTGATTACTCAAGGACATTTGAGAAACCTCACCTGCCCACACTGACCAGGACCCGGATGACCTTGGGAAGGTCAGTCACGGCGGACGGTGCGTTGGGGAAAGAGCACTCTGGTCGGAGGAGGGCCGTCTCTTCAGAAGTGTGGCTGTGGGATGACGGAAAAGGGAAGGTCGCGAAGGGCAGTGTGCATCGAGGAACAAGTCATCAGACCCTTCCCTTTACAGCGTCACCTGAGACGCAGAAGACTGGCTTCTTTGGCAGTATTTTTTCACCTTCCTGATTTCTAAAGATCATCATGTCCAGGATCAGAGACTGTTTCTTTGTGGCACTCATCGATATGATTTTTAAAACTGAAGAGAAAAAGCAAAGTCCAGCCCGGGCACCCAGGAGAGGAGGGAAGGGCCACACTTTGCCACCTGTGGGGGCAGGACGCCTTGAGCCGAGAGCTTCTCCTCTGCAGGACGGGGTTGTCATGTTCCTACAGCGTCCCTGGACTTAGACCGCATGATTGACAGGTGATCTTGTTTCTTTTTCTAAGACTTAAAATGCGCCCTGGCTCATCCATCGGTTCCATGTTTTCTGGCCAGGCAGCCACTGCCACCTGACCTGACCATGTGACGTGTCTCCAGGTCCATTTTAAAGATTCCCCGCCCCTTCTCTTTAGAACTCAGAGGTTGACTCACGAGGTGTTTGGGTGTGGGTTTCTTGGACCTGTCCACTGGGGATTTGTTCAGCTTCTAGAATCCATATGTCCATGGCCTTGGCCAAATCTGGGGAGTTTCCCCCCATTCTTTCTTCGAATGCTCCTTGGTTCTCTTCTTCTGCTGGAACTTCAGCTGTAGGAACGTTGGATCTTCTGCTATAAATCCTGGGGTCCCAAAGGGTCTGGTCTTTTATTTATCTGTTATTTTTGGCTAATTATTTTCTCTCTGTTGTTCCGAGGGGGTGATTCTTATTGATCTGTCTTCAAGTCCATCGCTCAGCATAAGGGCACCAAATAGGATTGATCCATCACACCGGGCAGAGGCCGGGGCTGGATCAGAGGTCTTCCGTGACTGCGGAGGCTCTGAGCTGGAGGATCCTGCCATCACCAGGGTGGAGGCTGGCAGAGATGGACATGGAAGTCATCAGGGGGGTTTTGCTTTGAAGAGAGGAAGAGATGTTGAAAAGGAGCAGTAAGAAGGGGGAGAGTCCAGCAGGGTGGTGCACACCTGTCATCCCAGGGGCTCAGGAGGCTGAGGCAGGAGGATGGCGAGTTCAAAGCCAGTCAGCAAAAGCCAGGTGCTCAGCAATTCAGAGAGACCCGGTCTCTAAATAAAATACAAAATAGGGCTGGGGGTGTGGTTCAGTGGTCGAGTGCCCCTGAGTTCCATCCCCAGTAACTGACCCCCCAAAAAAGAAGGAGGAGAAATCAACTCCACATTCTGGACCCGATGCAGGCAGCAGGTGAGGAAATCAACCACATGGTCCTATGGAGACTCTGTAGTGAGGGTGGTGTCCCTGGAGGATACCAGGTGACAAAAGATCAAAGAAGAACTGGAGGGCTGAGTGTCCCTTCCAGGCAGGTGGGAAAGGAGATCCACACCCACGGGGCTTGGGGGAAGCAGCAGGGTGCCTGTAGTTCAGAGCTTACGTGTCCCCCAAAGCCATCTGTGTTGAAGGCTGGATCCCCAGTCTGTGGTGCTCCTGGGACCTGTAAGAAGGAGGGCCAGTAGGCGGTGCTAGGTCCTGAGATAGCTGCCCTTACAGGGAATTGTGGGGCCACGGTCTCCTCCTCTTTCTCTTTGCCTCCCAGCCACCACGAGGTGAACAGCTTCCTCCACCATGAACACATCATGATGTGAGCCTTGCCACAGGCTCCAACGCAATGTTCCAACCAACCATGGAGGACGGAACTTCATAACTGGGAGCCTACCTTTCCGCTTTCAAAGTTGGTTGTCTCAGGTGTTTTGTTACAGCAACAGAAAGCTGGCAGACACCGTGATGGAGTTTGGAGTAGGCTCTTTGGACTTGTACTGGGGGTGGATGGAGGCAAACAGGGATGAGGCATGTCCAGTGACAGGTGAACGCTGAGCTGTCATGAGTCTCCTGAGGATGAGCATGGGGGAAAGCAGACCACAGGAGGAAGGGGTGGCCCCATGGTGATATAGAGACTTTGGATGAGCAAATCCCAAATCATTCTCTGCCTTTTTAGTGCCACCTCCTGACCTGGCATTTCCCTTCAATTTCTAAGAGATTCTTCCACTTTTGACTGACAGGACAGGCCAACTTCTTCCTTCCTGTAAGTCAGCTGTGAGGTAAAACACACCTCCCTTTCCTCCCTGCTTTATTATCCTAGAATTTCCATCTGCTTGTGGTCACCAAGACCAAGAATACTGGTTGGTGACAGTGGTATAACCAAGAAACAAAATTTAAAGAAGTCTGCCGGATGATAATTGCCCGTTCACCACAGAGAGGGTGGTGTTCTGAAAACCGTTCACACTGGGCTCAGGCGGAGGACTGCTGTGGAGAAATTAGAGAATGGAGAAGTGTTGGTTAACGAGTTTAGCAAGTTGAAGTGGCCAACAGAAAGGTAAACCATCGGCCTTCTATATTAGTGGATTGCAAATCAACAGATTTTACCAACGTCGGATTTAACCAACTATGGATCAAAAATGTCCCCCCAGATTTCATGAGCATTAAGTATGTATGGATGTTTCTCATCATTATTTACTAGACAGTGTAGCAACTATTCACAAAGCAGTTACATTTTATTAGATATTATTTATAATCTGGAGACGAACCGAAGTGCACACAGGATGTGTTTGAGCTACCTGCAAACATGACGCCACTTTTTATGTAAGAGACTTGGGTACCCACAAAGTTTGCTGTCTACAGAGAGGTCCCTGGAACCAATCTCCTAAGGATACTGAGGTATGACTGTGTTGATATCTTTCATCTTGGTTTATTTTTCCAAGGAAAATCAGGATAAACCTTTGCTTTTTGGCTTGAAGTAAAAATTTCTGCTGGGCACCATGGTGCATGCCTATAACCTGAGCGGCTTGGGAGGCTGAGGCAGGAGGATCAAGAGTTCAAAGCCAGCCTCAGCAAAAGCAAGGTGCTGAGCAACTCTGTGAGACCCTGTCTCTAAATAAAGTACAAAAACACAAAATAGGGCTGGGAATGTGGCTCAGTGGTTGAGTGCCCCTGGATTTCTCCAATCAAGGGGATAATAAAGAGGAGATAAATTTGTGTGGTCCACATAATGTTTTGGGGACTCAGTGTCTCTCTGGAGCCAATGACAATGACCACAGGGGACCCACCCCAGAGCCCACGTGTCTAGCTTCCAGTGTTCCCTTCTGTATCATGTAGTCTAGCTGAGCTCCAATGGGCTCTGGTCTTTTTTTAATCTCTTTATGTGGTTCTGTCTTTATTGACTATATCTCTACAACCCTTTAGAATCAGAGGGCAGGATATGAAACACCAAATGTAAACAGATCCTTCCAGCACAGCTCGATGGCTGCGGTCATAACGCCCAGCACAGCTCGATGGCTGCTGTCATAACGCCCAGCACAGCTCGATGGCTGCGGTCATAACGCCCACCCGAGTGATTTCAGGATCCTGGAGACTGACACGAGACTCGCAGAGATGAGCCAACGCCCTCCTGGACGATGTGATGTAAGTCAAGAAGCGTGTGTGAAGAGCCAGAGCTTACAGACCTGCCGTGTTTAGAACGGCAAGAAGCTCTGCGGGTCTGGTCAATGGGCTCAAGGCGGGCAGATGGCCAGTGGGAAGGCAGAGGTCTCACCACGGGCAATGCTTGCTGCCAGTTCTACCGAAGGTAGGTGCTGAACAAGGGTTAGGAGAGAGCCTTAGGAAGACCCTTCATGTGTGAGGTAGAAGGAATGGAAGAATGATGAATCCGCCATCGTAAAATGATTTTTAAACAAATGTCGCACTGCACTATAGGTACTGCTGGGGTAGGTCACGGGGACCAGCCCCCGACCCCAGGCCATGCACCCTCACCTCTCAGACACACACCCGGGATCCCTGACTCGCAGTAGTGTGACAGCTGTCCGCTTCACACAAGGAATGACCAAGTGAAAATGAGGGGAAAAAGTGCCATGTGACTGTCACCGAGCGCCACACAGCACAGCTGTGATCCACAGCACACCTGCAACCCAGATCCACAGAGGAGAGTGGACAAGGAAGAAGGAAATATCAAGAAACACAGGAAGACCTACTGCACACACACAGGGGACTCACAAGGGCACTCTTCAGGGTCACAGAGAAACCAGAGAAATGCTAGGACGGGAATGTTCTAGAACCAGACCAGCAGCTTCTCCTACCAGCCGCGCCGGCCCAGGGTCTGGTGGAATGAGAGGAGCACTCCTTCCCTTGCCCCCAGAGCTGCTCGTGGGCTTCTCGGTGGCACATGACTCATGTGAGTTCTGGGCTACTTTCTCGAGTGTCCTACTTCACAGTTATCATCAACGATATTTAGTATGTGGGTGGGAAGAAATGTGGGGACTTTTACTAAGGAGGCGAGATATTTACAGGCAAGAAAGAGTAGACCCGGCCAGTGGAATCCAGAAGCCCGGGAAGAGCACCCAGAGGGTGGAACTGTGGGTGGGTGGTGGCCCCTCAGCCAGCCGGATCGCCGAAGGGTGGGCAGCTTTGAACTGCAGAGCACTGGCTGAGATACAGGCTCATTTCAGTGGAGACACTCGTCCACTAAGAGATGGGCTGAAGCAGGAGGATCGCAAGTTCGGGGCCAACCTCAGCAACTTAGCAGGGTCTCTATCTCAAAATAAAAAATATATAAAGAACTTGGGCCATGCACCCATGGGCCATGCTCAGGGGTACAGCACCACTAGGTTCAATTCCCAGGGTTGGGGAGAGGGAGAGAGTTGAGCAGGGGGTTAGATACTGGCCTAGGGCTCAGAATAAAAATATGGTTTTGGGTTTTGGATTTAGAGTCATCACTACGGGCAGTTACCGTAGGACATCAAATGCACCAATGCCTAAAAAGCCTGCATTTGTAGATTTTGCAAAAGCAAGCACAGTTATCCTTCGTTATTCATGGGGATTTGGTTCGAGGACCCTCTGCAGATACCAAAATCCTTGGACACTCCAGTTCTTTATATGAAAAGGTGTAGTATGTTCATGTAACTTATGCACATCTTCTCTGCGTATTTTACAATCACAATGACCTAGATTACTTAAAATACCTTACACGATGCGGATGCTCATGGAGATAACTCTGTACTGTACTACTTAGGGAATAATGATAAGACATGAGCCCACACCTGTTGAGTGCAGACACAGTTTGGGTGGCTTGCTGTTATTGTTGTTGTGTGTATTTATGGGTTGGTTTGGGTTATTTGTTGTTGCTGTGTTGTTTCGTTTTGTTTTGCTTTGAAACGTTTTGGATCCCTGGTTGGTTGATTCTGCAGACTCAGATGCAGAGGGCCAACTGGGAAAGACCTGCTGAGTTCAGTTTTCTAGCTTTTTAGTGAAATGTTAGAGACAGGAACCATAATAGCAGAGAGCTAGAAATCATGAATAAAAGTGAAAGAGGAAAGTGCCCTGGATTGCAGGTTTAGGGAGGAGCAGAAGGAGCAGGCTCCATACTAAGGAAGGAGCCCGAGTTCACAGGAGGGTCCCCTCCTCTCTGTCCGCAGGCAGGAAGAGAGGGTTCAAGGCACTGGTGCTGGGACCCATCTCCAAGAATAAGAGAGAGGACCCGGCCCTGAAGAAGGAGCAGGAAATGGAATTTAGAAAGTTCCTGAGTGGCTTGGGAAGCCCCAGAAGGGAAGGCAAATCATTTACATGAAAATTAGCAACTGGACTCCGGCTGAGATCTCAGGCCTGGAAGCTTCTAGCATTACAACTCTCTCATTCCTCCTCTCTCCCTCCCTGTCCCTCCTCTGTCCCTTCTCTGTTCTTTTCTAATCTTTTGTTTGTCTTTCCTTTCCCTCCCCCTCCCCCTCTCTTTCTCATTCTCTCTCGCTTCTCTTCCTTTCCCAGAAGGAGCTCACTGTTCCAAATCTCCCCTCTCTGTCAGCAGTCCTGGGGGAAATGGCCACATGGACCCGAGGCCTGTGACTGACTCCTAAGCATCGCTGTCCCCAAATGGATCAGGGCATTGACAGCGCGTGGCCTCTCAGCTCCGCCTGGCAGACGGCTGAGACTCCCTTGCCTGCGTGGGGTGAGGATGCTCAGTGTCCCCTGAAATCACAAGAGTCCGCTGCCCCTGAGCTGCTCCCCAAAGCCCCTGGGCAGGTTTGGGTGGGCTTCATAAAGCATAAATCGCCAAAAACACCCATAAGTTAAATTATTAAAAGTTGGGGATGGGGGCTGGATTTTCCTTCATTCATCTGCCTTGATTTAAAAAAAAAAAACAAAACTAGCTCCAAATACTATTTGAAAACTCAAAACGATCACATTTTCAAATACTATGCCCACTGTGTGGGAGCAGTAAAGGTAACTTTGCCTCCCTGAGCCGCTTTTCTTTATCTGGTCTTCTTTTTAGCAAACATGTTTTTCGTAGGTGCAAAGAAAGAAAACACAAGTCCAGGCTTGGAGGTGCCTTCCCCCACCTGGTGGGTGGGCACTTACCGGGGTGTCTGCTGGTTCCCGTGCCAACCGGGGGAGTGGGCGGTGGGGGGCTGTTGTCTCAGACTCAGAGACCCAGGGCGCTGACCGGGCTCCCCCAGGGGGGCTCACCTGTCCATAAACTTTGGCAGGTGGGTGGTTTTCTTGGCGTGAAGTCCGTCAGCATGGAGGAGCGCGTGGGCCAGAGGCTCTGAGCAGCTGAGATCCCAGATGCATCGGGAGAGAAGCCCAAGTCTTGTCAAAAGCCTTGATGGTCCCCACGGTGATGTTTTCTAGGACTTTCCACCTGCTTTTCCTGCATCGGGGCCTCCTGCCCACCATGCATCTCCACGCTGACATGCTTCACCAGAAGAAAACCAGGCAACGCTGAGGGTCAGAGAGTGGAGGACACTTACCTGGACGCATCCAGCTTACACCCATAAGGAGTCACAAGTCTGTTCTAGTACAGTTCCATGTGGGCTCCTTTCCACCACCCCCAACAACTTGCCAACAGCCTCTTGCACTTTTGACAGACTCATTGGTGCCAGCTCTCCTTGGACATTTTAATTGAGATAAGCCAGTAAAAATCATCATAAGCATCAACGGAGGGTGTGTTGTTGAAAAGGCATGGAAAAACTTAATGCTGGACACAATTTCAGTGTGTAAGTAGTGTTACTGCTTGGATTCCCCCCAGCACCCACCCAGATCTAGTAGAAGCGGATCAGGCCACACGTCCGCCCTCACACAGGGTTTAGAACCCAAGTGGCCTGGTTCTGAGCCTCCCTCCTTCTGACCCATCATGAAGGACAGAATTAGAGCAGTCGGCCAGTGCAGCATTTTTCTTTCAGTTGCTAGAGGTGGGGGGAATGGTCCCAAAGGACAACCAAAGGCCATGATGCTGGACACTCAGGCCAATAGAACAATGATGTTCTCTTAGAAGAAAAATCTCTCCATTGAATATTTAAATCAAGATGTCTGTGGATTGCAACTGCTTGTGTAAACAATTCCCATTGGTGAGGAATGGGCCAGGTGCCATATAGATCTCTAGCTCAGCAGGTCAGCAGGTGGACTCAATGTATGGCTCCAGCCCCATCTGGGATGTCCCACGATGTGTTTAGGGACTTGGCCGCTTCCTGCCTGTTCTCTCAGTCCTCTTCCCGTGCAGTTTAGCAGCTCAGCAAATGGCTCCCTGCTCTGCATCCCTCCTCCCACCCTGCTCTCCATAGTCACTGGCCACCCCAACCGTCCTGGTGGCCAACACTTGTTTGTTGAGGTGGTGAGAATCCCCAAAACCTCTGCTAAGCTCTCAGCCTCTCCACACCCAAACTGGCAAATGCTCCAAAGGAAAACAGCATTCTGGAAAATTCTCTTTGCTCCCCTGTTCTCCTTTCCAGGATTTGGGTTCATACAATGTGGTTCCCTTGAAGTCCCTTCAAGACTCCAGCGCCTGCCGATAGAGTCACCTTCGTCTGGATTCTTCTGGATTCTTCTGTGGCTCTTAGTGGTCTGCTGCAAGCTACTCATCACCTCCAGAAGCAGGGCTCCTCCATTTCAATTTCAAACAAAGGGAAACAGAAAAGACATACCCCCTACCTGCTGTGGGATCATCATCCACGTACGGGATTCCATACGTGCAAATCTGTCATTTTCAGCTTGAGGGATTTTGGGTGGGCTGACAGCTGCTGTTCTTGTTTTGAAAAACTGAAGTAATCTCCTTGTCTCTAAAAATAGATAATTAACTAATTCATTGTCTACCTAAATCTAAATAATTATGAATTGTATTTATTTACTGTTTTTTTGGAGGGGGTACCAGGGATTGAACTCAGGGGCACTCGACCACTGAGCCACCTCCCCAGTCCTATTTTGTATTTTATTTAGAGACAGGGTCTCACTGAGTTGCTCAGTACCTTGCTTTTTGCAGAGGCTGGCTTGGAACTCTTGATCCTCCTGCCTCAGCCTCCCCAGCCGCTGGGATTATAGAAGTGTGCCATGGTACCCAGCTATTAATTCTGCTTAAATAATCATCATACGTAATCATAAATTGTTAATGCTGGAAGGAAACTTCCAGAAATTTAATAAAACTCTATTTTCTCGATAAGGAATTATCCTAAGGGATAGATAGACAGTGACATCATAAGGACTAGAATTTTCCTTCTACTTCTCTAGTTTCCACCTAGTTTCTCCCCCTGTGTATCGTATTAAACATTTGGAAAAACTATCTGTACACATCATGAATAAAGGACAATGGGTGACTTGGGAACGTGATAGGGCACATCAAGTACAAAGTCCCCACGCCTCCTGGTGATTCTCACAGCAGTGCCTGATGGCCAAGCAGAGTGGACACTGAGCTCTGTGTCTGCTGGCCGCTGCTTAAACAGTAGGTGATTGAGGTGACACCGAAGAGTCAGGCTGCGCTCTGCCACGGTGGGAAGGAGGGCAGGAGGAAGGCTCCAAGTCCATAAAACCATTGTCAAACGCAGGTGTACCCTGGGCCTGCCAGATGCTGCTCTTCTGGGAATACCTGGCACCAAGATCAAGATCAAAGATCCCGAAAAGAGAGGCATTCTCTCCATCTCACCACCCCACCCCGTGGTTTTAACCCCAGTCTAGGTCTCAAATTTACCTACTTCTCCCAGTTCCCCTTGCTGATACCCCAGATCCATCTTGTTATGTCGTGCTTGGACCATTGCAGTATCCACCTTGATGAATTCCCCTTCAGTCTGTCCTTCTCTCAGGGCTCACACCAAACACTTCTATAAACACATGCTCACAGTCTTGCCACACCTGACTTAAAGCCTTCAAAAGGCACCTGTCACCCCTGTAGAGGGAAACGCGGCACCAGGCTTGTCCGGTATCAGTCCCCAGGTGGACGAATGCTCCTGAGAAGGAGTTTGGCTCCAGGTCTCTTCTTGCCCCAGGTATTGATTGGAGCCTAGGCCGTGGGCCGTGCACAGGTGTCTGGATGCAGGGGGCCACTGGGCTGCGAAAGCTCATCCATCCAGTGCAGAGCCCCTGAACAGGGGGCCGTGGGTGGTTTTAGGAGGAGTTCACGGGCACGTTTCTTTGCTGAGCAGTTGGAAATGCACATCTCGCAGGAGAGCCTCCAAGGCGGCTTGGGGGTGAGGGCATTTTCCTTCTCAACTGATCAACCCAGTCGACTCGGGCTGCTACCTTCCTGAAGCAGGAAAGACCCCAGCATTAGGAGAGGGGCTCCTTCACAGGCCGACAGAGGTCCATCTGGCGTTTTGGAAGGTGACACTTTGGATAGTGGAGGAAGGAGTTTCCTCATAATTAACCAAGATGAAGAGGCACAAACTGGGACCACAGGGCCATCCCACCCCGCGGAAAGGATGTGGTGGCTCATTTGCAAGGAGGAGAGAAAAGAGGGAGGGAATGGGGGGGGGGAGCAGGCGGGAGGGCGGGAGGGAGGGGAGGAGGAGGGAGAAGGCGGCTCATGAGCTGAGCATCCCTTCTCCCCAGTGCTTGGGATCAGAAATGCTTCTGATTTGGGACCTTGTTTTTTTTTTTTTTTCAGATTTTGGAGACACACACATGCCGCAGTCTGGCTGGGCACAATTCAGGAGCCACTTGTCAAGCAGAAACAAACTTTATTTTTAGAACCACACACACACACACAGGCCACACAACACGAGCTCTTCAGGAATTCCCTCAGAGCCCAACTGCCACCACCGGCTTCTACAAGCCTCTCCACCTCCCCCACTCCTCCTGCCCTTGAGGCTGATTGGCTGGGTCATGTGGGCGGAGCCAAAAAGTCCCCCAATGAGCAGCTCCGTGGTCTGAAAGGGCGGGGAAACAGCCCAATGAGCATCACTGCAGAGGAGCCAATCAGCTGGCAGCTGGAAGTTTGCTGGGGCCCCTTGGGCTCTGGCTCTCAGCACACACACACACACACACACACACACACACACACACACATAATGAGTTATCTCTGGGATGGAACCCAAGATTGAACACAAAATCCATTCTGTTGGTTTTTTTATTTTAAATATATATACTTTTATTTGCAGATGGACACAATATCCTTATTTATTTGTTTTGAGGTGGTGATGAGGATGGACCCAGCGCCTCACTTACAGGTTCAGTTCAGTGCCCCTGTGCTTTGACTGCGACTTATCACCTGGGGGCAGGTGTGGAATTTTCCCTTCGGGGCCTCCTATTGGTGCTTGGATCCTTTCACACTTTGGGGCATTTCGGATCTGGGATTTTCAGGTTAGGGATGCTAAACCTGGGCAGATTGTCTCTGAATGTGGACACCACAATGCCCCCTCTTGGTGTCTGCAGAGACGGGCATGTCCACCCTGTTTCCTGAGAACCTGGGGGTGGACGGTGTGTTCTCTCATGGCCTGCTGCCCCCCCATCCCCATTTCTCCATGAGCAGAGCCCAGCACGGTGGTGGTGTCGTCGCTGGCCACTGGGCAGGGTCATCAGCCGTCCGCACTGAGGCAGCAGCGCCCACTGCTCTCCTCCTTTGTGGGCAGCAGGTCCGTCAGTCCCCTCCCCAGGCCAGGTGGCCCTGTCCCTCCCTGAGGCTGCATGGCCCAACCCTGCAGCTGGCCCCACCTTCACAGCCACAGGAGTCCTCCCGACCAGCTCTGAGTCCCTCCCTACTGCGGCCCTGGGCTCTCGAATGCCTCCTGGAGATGTCACATTTCACCCTCCTGCCCGAGTCTCCCGCGGGGGAGGAGGGCCCAGGTGAGAGCCTGTGCCCGTGGTTACTGGAGGATGAGGCCTGAGCGGCTGTCCTCCTCTGTCCCCTCCCGTCCAGTAGGATAGGCAGTGCCCCCTCCAGTGGGGACAGGGCTTCCGTGTGATGAGGTATTTCTTTGATTGTTTTTTATTTTGCTTTTTGGTGGAGTACCAGGGATTGAGCTCAGGGACCCCTGACCACTGAGCCCCCTCCCCAGCCCTGATTTGTATTTTATTTAGAGACAGGGTCTCACTGGGTTGCTTAGCACCTCTGGGGTTGCTAAGGCTGGCTTTCAACCCTGCATCCTCCTGTCTCAGCCTCCCCAGCCTCTGGAATTGCAGGCATGTGCCACTGAGCCCAGCTGATTGATACTTTTAGATACTTTTAGAGGACAAAAAGAAAAGGAGAAGATCAGAACATCATCTCACACAAGTGAGAGAGGATGTGGATCTACGTCTAGGTGTGTGTGGGGGTGAGTGTGGGGGTGGGGGGTCCAAGTTTTGCTATTCCCTTCTCCTAGCTGGTGCTTTTCTGCACATGCACACTTTTCTCTCTGCCTGTCCGTCTCTCCGGCTGCCTCCCTCGCTCCCTCCCTCTGAACAGCTTTATGGATTTATTATTGACACACCATAAAGCCAACCCATTTCAAGTGCCCAGCTCGGTGGGGTTTAGCGTATTTACAAAGCCGTGAGGTTACCATGCTCTAATTTTAGAACATTTTCCCCACGCTCAGAAGAAACCTTGAACCCTGAGCCACCCCACCGCCCCCACACACACCTGCCCCAGCTCCTGGCAACCCCTGCCCCGCTCCCTGCCTCTCAGAATTTGCTGGTTTTGTGTATGCACATAAATGACATCATGCTGTCTGTGGCCTTGGGGCCTCGTTTTGTTCAGTTTTGGGCTGTTCTGAAGAGTGCTTCTCTTTCTATGCATTTGCGGATTTTTGATGGAGAGCTGCCTTGATTTCTGCTGCCCACGGACCTTGAGGTGGAATTGCTGCGTACATGCTGGTTTTCTGTTTGGCATTTGGAGGACCCCCACCACCACCACCACCACCACCAGCAGCTGGTTTCCAAGTGAGTTTTTGCTTTAAGCAAAATTTCTCACGCTGCTGGGGCAGTTGGGGGAGGGGCATGCAAAATGGCGCAGGTGCTTTGGGAGACCACCTGGCAGTTCCTCAAGTGGTGGAACAGAGCTCTGCTGCAGACGAACCAAATCCACTCCCAGGGATGTGCCCCCAGAGGGAGGAGCTCCCAGAGTGGACAGGGCCACCCAGACCCACTCACCACGTGGGGAGCAGGCCTTTGAGTACCTGTCCCCTGAGGGAAGGAGTGAGCCACTCAGAGGAGCTGCTGGGGGACCCTGGTGACAGGGACCCTGGGTTCTCCATCTACGGCCGAGACACAGAACCATGCAGTTAGAGACATCTCCTTCCCAGCACGGATTTTGCTGATGAAGAAACCAAAGTCCTGATCGGACCCGGGGTCTTGGGCAGAGACAGAAGCCAACCAGCACACACACTGAGCTCTGTGTACGGAAGCAGGTGGCCAAGGGCACTTGGAAATGCCAGGGAGTTCCCAGGGGGTTCCCCTGAACTCTGAATGTGAGGGTTATTTCTCTTCCCCATGATGATGGTTGTCACTGGGTATCTCTGCAAGAAAGTTATGAAATGAGTATGACTGAGAGTCGGTGTTCAGGTCAGAGCAGCAACAATGTTTTAACAGCATGTTGAGATACAATTCACATACTATAGAGTTCTCCTGCGTAACGTGTAAAAATTCTTCTGTTTTGGTATATTACATAAATAATTTTATAAATCCTGGTAAAACAGAGCATGAAATTGGTCATTTCAGCCATTTTTGAGTGTATGATTCTGTGGCAGTGATTACATTCACAGTGCTGTGCCACTGTCACCACTATTTAAAAAAACCTTTTCATCATCCAAAACAGAAGCTCTACACCCATTGAGCAATAAACCTCATTCCTCCCCCAGCCCCTGGTAGCCTCTAAGCTAACTTATGTCTCTATAAATTTGCCTTCTGTTGATATTTCATATTAATAGAATCATATAATATTTTCTCTTTTGTGTCTGGTTTAACTCTCTTCACATTTTGTTTTCAAGATTCATCCACATTTTTCAATATAACAGAACTTCATTCTTTTCCTGACTGAGTAATATTTCATGGTATGTACATAGTGCCTTTGGTATATTTGTTCATCATGGACATTTGGTTCGTTCGTTTCCACCTTTTGGCTTTTGTGAACATAGTATAGGAGCAAACACTGGCATACGAGTAGCTCTTCAAATCCCTGCTTTCAATTCCTTCCTGTTCACTCCTACAAGAAGCATTTCAGGATCATATGGCGATTCTCTTTCACTGTTGAAGGAACAATCCAACTGTTTTCCATAGCAACTGCACCATTTTGCAGCAATACCAGCAATATTTGAGAGTTAGTTTCTCAGCATCTTCACCAACACTTTTTTTTTCTTTTTCTTTTTCTTTTTTTAAACGTAGCTATGAGAGTAGGTTGGAGTGGGTTCTCATGGTGGTCTGGATCTGCATTTCCCTGATGTCTCAGGTCAAGCTTCTTTTCATGTATCTTCTTTGGAAAAGTGTCTGTTCAAATCATTGGCCCACTTTTAATTGGCCTACTTGTCTTTACTTTCTATGGTAGCATTACCTTACATATTCGGTATGGTAAACACACACACATGGCTGCAAAATATTTCCTCCCACTCTGTAGGTTACCCTTGTCCTGTCTTTATAATGTGCACTTTGATATATGAAAGTTTTTGTTTGTTTGCTACCAGGGATTGAACCCATTGGCACTTACCCACCGAGCCACATCCCCAGCCTTTTTATTTTTTATTTTGAGACAGGGTCTCACTGAGTTGCTTAGGGCCTCGCTAAGTTGCCGAGGCTGGCCTTGAACTTGTGATCCTCCTGCCTCTGCCGCCTGAGATGCTGGGGATTACAGGCATGAGCCATGGCACAGGCGTACAAACGTTTTTAACTTTGATAAAGTCCAATTTTTTCTGCTTTCTCTTTTTTTTTTTCAAGAGCTCTTGTTGATATGACTACAATTATAAAAGAATAGCAAATTAGTATAAAGAAAAATATTTCTAAAAATAAATATTTAAATAATGACATAAGATAAATACAGTAATATATTTGGAATTCTCATGACACATGGTAAGGGACTCACTGTGCCACATCTGTACCTCCACCTGACGTCATTGGCTCTATGTCCTTCCCCCTCCCCCCTTCCCTCCCCCATCCTCTTGCTCTGCTGTACTAGTCTCTACCTCTTACCATTATTGTTGCTAATTTAATTAGAGCATCATCAGTATAAACATCAGCAGGACCCGTTGTGGTGAATTTGTACCTGAACACAGCACGATCGGCTAACCCCTCCCCCAGCCCTCCCCCAGCCCTCCCCCTCCCTCCTCCTGACC
Source organism: Urocitellus parryii (assembly GCF_045843805.1). Classification (NCBI taxonomy): domain Eukaryota; kingdom Metazoa; phylum Chordata; class Mammalia; order Rodentia; family Sciuridae; genus Urocitellus; species Urocitellus parryii. Next base: position 69,375,388 of record NC_135543.1, on the reverse strand, counting down.
ACCTTCCTGGGCTCTGTTAGTCTCCCCTCTGTGCTCCTGGGATCCCTGCTACCTTATAGTTCATTACCCTTTCTTCTCTCCGTCCGTTGCTTCCGCAGATCAGAGAAAACATTCAACCCTTGACTTTCTGAGTCTGGCTGACGTCACTGAGCATGAGGTTCCCGGCTCTGTCCATCTACCAGCCAAAGACATACCCCCCACTTCCTCTAAGGGCTGAGTTCAGCTGCACTGAGCTCATCCACCTTGAGTTAATCATTGCACATGGCATGAGGTGGAGACCCATTGGTCATGCTGCAAGTGGCTGTCCCTTATCACCAGTGCCATTTTTGAGGGAATTTTCTTTCCTCATTGAATGGACATAGCATCCTTGTTGAAAAATCAATTCAAAGTTCAGAATTTTTAAAAAATGGATTTATTTCTGAACGCTAAATCTTATTCTATGAGTCTATGCTTTTATCCTTAATTCAGAACCATTTTGATTTTGCTATTTTGATTACTATGGTTCTATGCTCAGTCTGAGGCCAACTTTGCTCTTTCTTTTTAAGATTGTTTTAGCTATGTGGGCACCTCTTATAATGCCATATGAATTTGAGGATCAGTTTTTTCCATTTCTGCAAAACGTACTGTGGAAATGTTGGCAGGGATTGGGTTTTGTCTATAGATCATTCTGAGTAGCATTGACACTTTTTTTTTTTTTTTTTTGGTTACCAGGGATTGAACTCATTGGCACTTAACCACTGAGCCACATCCTCAGCCTGTTTTTTTGTGTTTTATTTAGAGACAGGGTCTCATTCAGCTGCTTAAGTTGCTGAGGCTGGCTTTGAACTCATGATCCCCTTGCCAAAGCCTCCCGAGATACTGGGATTACAGGCATGAGCCACCGTGCCTGGCAGCATTGACACCTTGACAATTTTAAGACTTTCTACTCATGAGTGTAGATATCGTCCCATTTATTTAGATATTCCTTCATTTCTAACAGTTCTATGTCTTTATGTTTCCATGTGCCATCAGAAAAAAAAATAGAGGCCACAATTCTTGTCTTCTAGAATATATATAGGAAGCAGGTAGATGATTTTCTCTTAATCGTGATTTTCTCACGACTTTTTGGTGAGTCTTACTTTAGATCAGCAATTAGCCATCATTAAATAGTGAGCATCAATGGGAGACCTTCAGGGTGGTTTCTCTGTCTTTGGAGGAGCATTAGTTGGACAAGACAAAAGCCTAAAAGTGAGATCTTTGTTATTAAAAGCAGCTCCTTTAAGCAAAGCCAATATGAGAAGATAAAACCATTAGGTCACATGAAAATTCTGTAAAGAAACAAATGATGGTAGAAAAAGAAATATTTGATATGTTTGGCAAGTGATGATTTTCCCCCTAAGAGGATAACACAAACTCCTACAACAAAGAGGGAGGAGCTTAAAGAAAATTGAGGAAAGAATGTTTGCAAATGAGATGTAAAATCCATTAATAGTAAACAAATGAACAGATTCTAAAGGTCATTCATAATTCAGAACAAGCCCATATTAACAGCAGAATGCCATATTTTACCTCTCAGATGGGCCTTGATTAATATATGAGTGACACTGCGGGGAACTAGGGAATCTCTCAACCTGGGTGGGGCATATCAATTGGTGGAACTCTCTGGAACATGACTTGGCAACACCCACTAAAATTTCCATGGAAAATATCCTTTGGACCAAACAATTTCTCGGTTAGAAATTTGTCCTACCCGCGTGCTCACAAAATGATGCATGGTGGACTTGGAAGGACACTCTTTTTAGTATTGTTTTAACAGGGAAAAAGCAAAACAAAAGCAAAGTTGAGAAAAAACTGAAATACCCATTAAAAAAAAACAAGAATTGTTAAGTATTAGGCTTTTATCAATTCAAGAAAATATGGCACGTTTTAAAAATACAGTAACAATCCTGCTACTTGTTAGCATATTTATGGAGCACTTTGGTTGATTCGTAGGTGAGGCTCAGGATATTTGACTAAGTAAAAGGGCACGCTAACCTGTGTGAGCAATACTGTAAGGTGGCTCATCATGGTTTACAGCCTGTCCACGCACAGACACGGGTGCTATTTATCCGGAAGTTTACAGAGCAGACTGCTAAGTCGGGGCTCGTTGACTGGGGGCCAAGGCAGGGGGTGGGGGCGTTGCTAAGACACTTTCACGTGCTTCACTGCAGCCCTCTGAACCTCCCCGGTGCTTACCACATGTGCCTCTGGTACTGGTGCTCAAATAAACTGTGCAAACACTCAGATGACTAGCTTTAAATGAGCACTTTCTAAATTTTTGTAAAATAAATAGACCTTTGAGTCAATGACTCTTGTCCATATGGAGAAGTTCCTGTGATGGCGAAGCCTTCTTAATATGAATACTTGCATTTATTACAAATACACATATGCACACACACACCTTGTTTCCAAATTATTTTGTGTGTGTGGCAAGAAGAAAACTGTGTTTGTGTGTGTGTGTGTACTCGTATGTGTATGTGGATAGTGTGCGTGGTGAGGGGAAGTGGGTTGTTGTGTGTATGTGTACTTGTGTATGAATATGTACTTGTCTATGTATGTTTGTATGTTGTGGTATGTAGTATCTGTACATATATGTCTATGTGTGTTTATGTGCTTACATGTGGTATTTGTTTCTTTGGGTGGTGTGCATGCTGTGTGTGGAATATGTTGTAGCATGTCGTGTATGTGCACATGTGTGTGTTTATGGATGTTTCAAACGGGCATGTGTGGTGCACATTTGCATCTGTGCACATGGTGTGTATATGGCCTGTGTGTGCACATGGGCGTAATGTGCCGTGTGTACAGTGTGTGTGCATATGAGTGGCATCTGTGCATGCATGAGATGCCTGTGTGATGTGGGTGGCATATGTGTGTGTGCATGTATACATGTGTGCACGTCAGTGTGTGACCTTTGTAAATATGTATGACCATGTGTCAAGTCCAACTCACTGAGCAGGGGCCAGAGGGAGCCAGTAGGGTCCCAAGCAACACAGGGAAGGGGCTCCCAGGCAGAAAGGGTCTTCAGGGAGGGGATGGTACCTGGGAAGGAGCCCCATCCTGCAGGGCTGCCTGGGACCTCACCGCACTCTCCACTGAAAACATGCTGGGGGTAGCACATTGTTTCAAAGATAAGTTGCAGCCAGAGAGATTTGTAACATTTATAATAAACAAAGAAGCCACATATATAATTGATAAGTAACTCCCAGAAGCTCCTATTTAGAAAATAAACATTTAGGTGGTGGTTACCCTCACCCCAGCAGCTCGGGAGGCTGAGGCAGGAGGATCTTGAGTTCAAAGACAGCCTCAGCATCTAGTGAGGCCCTAAATAAAATATTTTTTTAAAGGGCTGGGGATGTGGTTCAATTCCTGGCATAGAAAAAAGGAAGAAGAAAGAAAGGGTATATTTAATAGAAAAATGGAGAAAATGCATGATCAAGGAATTTGTAAAAAAAAAAAAAAGAAAGAGAAAAAGAAAAAAGAAAGAAAAAGAAAGAGAGAGAGAGGGAAGAAAAGAAACTTTCAAGTCAGTAACGTAGAGATAAGGATACTCTTGTCCCCAACCTGTCCACATCCCTGGAGAGAAAGCTCCAGTCTCTGGGTCAAGGGTCCAAGGCGGGCACTGCCCAACCTCTCCAGCCACATGTGAGACCCAGTGCATCTAAGGACACTCGTCCATGTCCCCCTTTTAAAGAGATCCATGCATCCATGCGTTATTGGTGGTGATGAGAATCGGGGAACATTTAAAATATCCATCAACGGAGGCATCTGTGGGTAAAGTTTTAGATTTCTAAGATGGAACCTTTGCCTCCACCAAAATAAACACCCATGTCCCGACCTGGCTACGTCTCTCTAAGGCACTGTGTGGAGGGGAGAAAGCCCGTGGGGGAATGAAACATATGGTTAGGCAGTTCTTGTACCGTGTCTCTCCCCTGGTTCTTGCTGCCTATCGCGCCGGGGGGAAAAGGGTCAACACACTGGAGGAAGGGACCAAGGGTCATGGGCTGACCAAGGAGCTACACATCCCTCTTCAGCTTGGAAATCACGAAGCTGTGTTTCCAGACATCAAATTGGATCACTGCATAAAAAGCCTAACAAATGAGATGTAAAAACGCCTTCGTGAAGAACGTGATTGTGCCTCTTATTGGATGTGCACTGGTTAAGTGTGGGTCAGGGGGAGGGTTTAATTGAATCTTATTTTTTTCTAGTTGCTCTTCATTTTCCACCCACCACCGGGGTGATCACCATCACAAGCCCATCCTCAGGCTGAGGAAAGGTCTGAGGCTGAGTGCCCTGCACACAGGAGACCCCTAGAAGACCTTGTTCTTAGCCCATTCTGGTCAGCCATGAGCCAATGCTCTTGGACATCACCTGAGCCCCGGTGGCACTCCTAGAATTTGGCTCAGACATCAGCAAGGGCACATTTCCTGGAGGAAACACACGTGCCTCTGATGAGCGTGGGTTTTCGGAGCCTCTTTATTTCTGTGTCAGATAAAGGAGAAAGGTGAGCACCCAACTCCACTGTGATGGCCTGGCACATCCAGAGACACCTGTGTCAGGGCTGTGGGCAGGGGAGGCCACCCGCCTGCCCGTGGACTTCCTTCTGCCTGTATTAGCCATCTCCACGGAGCTCTCTGCAGGCTATGATGTCTCACCTGATACCTGCTGGCCACAGGTGGCTACTTAGCACCAAGGACCTTGAGTTTTCCGTGTAGTTTAACAAATTTAAATTTAAACACACGTGTCCACCTGTGGCTAGAGACCATGGTATTGGAGAGCATGAGAGGTCTAGATGCCAAGAGTGAGCACTCCCTCCTACTCCAGGTGTGCACAGAGGGCCCACACAGAGTGCTGGGGTGTGCAGTTCTGGGTCACATGTCCAGTTACCAAGAACAACTGTGGAGGGGCCGCCGTGGGTGAGGTCTGCCCCCCGGTATTTTAAAGAAATATCCTACAGGTTCTCCTCTTCGCTTTCTAGGAGAGGAAACTGAGGTGGAATGGGATTAGGCCCCTTCCCCAGCATGGCCCAGCTGTGATGGTGGTGGGGTCTCATTCAGACACTCCGGGTGCACAGTTTTAACCACTCCGCTGGCCCCAAGCCGGACAGCTTCACGTGCTCTTCCACAGACCTCTACCCACATGCCAAGCTGCTGCCCTCTCTGAGTTGGCCTGCCCCAGGGCACAGCCCAGGCTTCTCTGGGCATCAGCTGGGCTCTTCTTTGGGGGCCATTTGGTCCTCTTGGCTGCTACCCAAGGCTCTCAGAGGGTGGGGGAGAAAGGGGAATTGGAGCACTCTCTTTCTTCCATTGTTGAGGGAATACGGGGGGAGGGGGCTGCTGGACCCCTGGCCTGACACGGAGGACTTCTGAGAAAGCAGATGTGCAACACGGCACCCCCGAGAGGCCCCCTTGGGCTTGCACCTGCTCCTTGCACATTGGTGGACGTGGTTGAGGAAGGCCAGCAGTTCTCTGTGGTGTCTCTCCCAACCGGCAGTGCCTTCCCGGGGTCCACCGTAGACCTTGGACTCCAGATCATGGCCCTGGCAGTTCTGTGTGGCACAGATCACCTTGGAAATCACTTTTTTTTCCCACTGTTTTTTTTTAAATTTTTTTTTAGATGTTGATGGACCTCTTTATTTTCTTTGTTGATTTCTATGTGGTGCTGAGCACTGAACCCAGGGCCTCACACAGGCCAGGCAAGTGCTCTAGCCCTGAGCCACAACCTCAGCCCTGGAAATCACTTTTGAAACCATGTTTTCTTTCTCAAAAAAAAAAAAAAAAAGTGTTCCTGTGTTTATGTTTATATTTGCTTTGGTTTCCTTATCCTGCTTATGGACACTTTCGGATCCATTTAAATCATGAAAGCGTTTTAGATTTGGGAGCGTGGATGTGTCAGGCACGGCTGACGCTCACCAATTACCTGTGCTTTGCTCTCTTTCTTCCTGGCACATCCTGTACCCATCTACCAGCCTCTGTGGGAGCCACATAAAGCCATGGACTGAGTTCTGGCCCAAACTGTGTGAGCATCTAGACCTGCCCATAAAAATCCCCGTCACACAACCCCCACTCTCTTTTGCTGTCTGACAGAGGGAATGGAAAGAGCCAGAGACAGAAGGTCGGATCCCTGAATGACCATGTGGAGCACAGGATGCCCTCCAGCTCACCCAGGACCACGTGATGAATGAGAATTACATTTTTTTTTCATGAAGCCCCTGAAATTCTAGGTTGTCTGTTATAGCAGTGGGTTTGGGTTGTTTTTATTTTTTAGTTGAATTAAATTCGACTAATACCCTGAAAATCTCTCGTCATTCCATGTTTGATTCACTGTTAGCCCATATAAAACTCGTAGGGACTAGTCCGTAATAGACAGTCAATGCTGAATAACTTTTACTTTTCTTAGACAAAACCTATTTATACCTGATCTTAATGAAAGCCATAACATTAAAGACCTGTAAATCACTTCAGTGGTTAATCAGAAAGAAGGGAATTGGATTCCAACCAAAGGGAAGATGCGTGGTTCTGACTCAAAGATGCAGAATAACTCAGCTTTGAGATAATGAACATCAGCCACTCAGTAACTGGCAAAAGACCAAATGTGTGTCTGTTGATGCAGTTGGAGGTAAACATAATGTGGGGACATAATATAAATGACTTGAGTGGCCTTCCACTTTAAAAGCATGTCAGCTTCAAAATGTATGCATAAACAACACGAGGGAGAACATTTCTACAGAGCAAAAATAGCAAGTTCCTATGACAGACCTGAGTTTGGAATCTTCAATCCGTCTCAGACGTCCCAGGTCTGAAATGTGGTAGATAGGGCAGGGTGAGGGACAGAGGTAAAGGGTCATAAAACGGGTTCTGTTGAGACTTGGGGATCATTCTTAGGCATTCAGACTGTTTACCTGAAGCACAGAGAAAAACTATGGGAAGGTTTTAAACATGATTGAATTTATGATGCCCAAAAGTCCATCTGGTAAGGTGCTGCAGGGGTTTGGCCTATTCCTATGTCCATGCCCCAACCCACCAGGTTTTCAGTTTTTGTTTTGTTCTATCTTATTTTGATTTTTTGATGACTACCTTTCAGATCTACAATGTGCACATTTACTTTTCGTACCATTTCCTTTTTTGCTGACAGTTCAAAGCTTTAGTTTGTTTTTAAGAGAATTTCTCATTGCTGATTGAAACATTTTTGATAGCCGCTCAAATAATTCCAAACTCTGGTTCACCTTGGGGTCGCCATTTCTCATGCGCATTGTCATTTTCCGTGTTCTTGGTATGATGAATGATTTTCTGTTGTATCCTGCACATTGAGGATCTGATCAGAGTGTGGGTCTTGCTTAGTCTTTGTTTGTTAGCAGGAAGCCCCCTGCAGAGGGGTACAGTAAGAAGCAGAGGTGACTGTCAGCTTCCCTCTGGCCCTTCTCTTTGAAGGTGAGTGGGAAGGAAATTGCTCCCTCACCATGTTGTCACCTTTCCTGAGAAGGTGGGGAGCAACCCACCCTCACAATGACTCTAAGAGATAAGTTTAGCACCCACCGGGTTCTGCTGATGCCACAGGACGGGTAGATGGTAACTGAAGACCAGAGAGTCCCACCTCCCACCAAGACATTCTGCCTCATTGCTTTGGTTGAATGTGGTTTGTCAACTCCAAAGCTCCTGTTGGAGTTTAATACCCTCCGTGAACTACTAGGAGTAGGAGGGTGAAAACCTGACCAACTATCGTGAAGTTTACAGGTGGGATATTTATAGGTGATTAGGATTAGATAAGGGTGTCATAATAGGAAGAGAGTGAGAAACCAAACACACACACACACACACACACACACACGTTCGTTCTCTGTCTTTCAAGTGAAGCCTTCACCCTCCGGGGATTCTGCCAATAGAATCATCAGTTGCAAGCCCTTGACATTGGACCAGAACCCTGATCCAACATAAACCTCTTTTCTTAATACCCTACCTGATCTTACATTGTATTTTTGGTAGAAAATGGACAAAGACATTCATGGATGCCGGTGGGAGTGTAAGTTCAGCTTGCCTGAGCTAAGTGTGGCCCGTGGATCAGCAGTGGACAGCACCCTGGAGTGTTTTAGAATCACAGACCTAGAAATAAGACCGCGTTTTAACAAGACACCCAGATGATGATTCACGTGTGTACTAAAGTCAGAGAGTCCTGATCGCAAACACTTTTATAAGTGACAACCAATGACCTGTCTAAAACACATACAACTTCAATTGCTTCTCTGCCAACAGTACAAGGAATCCACAGGCGGGTGTTTGACTGAAGACACTCACAGGGCTGGCCTCCACTTGTGGAGGCCATGTGGGTATCCGAGGTTTAATGAATCTCTTCTTCCATTCACCTGTGATTCCAAATGATGACAATTTTTTTAAAGGTGAATTTCCCGCAAGAATGCTTTCTTTGAGGCTCAGTTTTTACTTCTTTTTATATTCCAAATCCTCTGATGAAATAAAGAAGCTTTTGAACAAAATGTAGGTCTATACCCATCAGACCCCTGAGGGATGGAGGGTGTATCCATCGCCATTCGTCCTTAATTAGCTTTCCGTGAACAGCCTGAATCGGAGTTATTCGTGTCCTCTGAACCCCTACCCACGGCGATAGCAGTTTTCTCATGCATGGGAATAAACAAAAATATTTTTGGGCATCCCCTCAATGGAAAGACGGAGACTCTAGAGGGTGGCCTGGACCTATGGAGATAAGAGCCTGTGTCTCTGGACTATTTTATGACGCTGTAGAGATTTGGGTAGACTTTTAGAAAACTGCTAGCAATGTGAATAATCATGTCCTGACCTGTAAAATGATCTTGTCCCACAGAGGAACAGTGACTACCACCCATGCCAGCTTTGCCTCCGTTTACAGACTTGCTTCAATACTCCTGGCATGACCAGCATTGGAGCCTCAACAGAACTTCCAGTGACTTCTTACCCATTTGTTCATTTAATATTGTATTAAATAAGAAGCACAGGTCCTTGAAATGCTATCTCTGCCCACATTTGATTTGGCTCTTGATTATTAAGTGTTTTGGATGCATTCCAACAGGAAATATTTCTATCTAAACCCAAACTCTTTGAGGACACCATGGAAACTTAATTCTCAATAGAGGATGTCACCAAGACAGCTTTGCATACAGAAGCACATTCACTTGACATTTATAGGTGAAATCTCATCATCCGAATGCTCCACATCCATCCCCTCACCTTACCCTCACAGTCTTTGCCTCTCCACACATCGACACCCTTTCTTTGAACCTTTGCAAGGTCTTTGGAGGGAAATTTAGACACGCACAACAGACACTGTGTGTGGCCTCCTTTAGGCTGACATCTCTGACATTGTCATTGCCTCTCCAATCATGGTACCCGACACATCTTGGTGAAATTTCAGTTCTAGCTTGTGACAGATAGCTCTTGATGGGCCTCGTAGTCCTGGGTTTAGAACTGTCAAGAGCATCCTTCCTGTGTTTTGTTACACAAAGAGCTCTGCTTTGTGTTAAACTCTCTTTGAAAGCATTTTGAATTGTAACAAAGAAAAAATGTCTTTGTGACTGCACAGAGAACAGACTGCACAGAACACTGGCGGTTCTCTTGTGGCCCACCTAACTCCTCTTTGCTCCTGTGTTTGGGTATGATGACTGCAAGCGTCTAGGAACAGCACCCACATAACTCAGGTCAGGAAAGTTCACGCTTGGTGACCCCCACAAGCCAATTCTCTTCGCCCCTAGGCCTCCCACTCAAATGCTTGACAGGGTGCTGGTTCAAAGCCTGTGCCCATAGAATCCTGAAGGAAAAGCAAGGTTTGTCTCTTCAGTGGTGAGACTTTGGGAACCAGGGTGGTGGGTCGCCAAGTACCATGTCAGGACTTCTTCCTGCAGCAGCAGATTTACCAGGAAACTGTACAGAAGGAGATGTGAAGAGCCGGACTCGTCCTACACCAATGTCTTAACACAGGTTGGCGGGGGTGGATCTGGGTAAGCTGCCCTCTCCTGAGAATAATGAGCCACAGAGAAACTTCAGCCACAAGACATGACCTAGAGCAGACACTGGCTGAGTCACCTCTCCTGTCTAACAGGTGACCCCAACCTCCACCCTTCTGTGAGCAGCCCAGACAACTCCTCTAGTGTGCCTTCAGCATGCTCTCAAACACCTGTGTCCCTGTTCATCTTGGTGGGTTTTTGTTTGTTTGTTTGTTTTGTTTTGTTTTCTCCTAGTACTAAATTCTATCCTTTGGCAGCAATTTAGAACCACTTCCTTTTGCTGGGTTTTGGGGCTACGGTGTACCATCCTCTGTGCCATACTCTTTACCCACCTGGAGACTGCAAAAGTAGACTTTCTAATTGAGACAGGGAACCTCCGTTCGCTGAGGATCCTGCGTGTTTGGCAGAAAGCAGTCACCCTATCGTTTTGTGTCTTGGGGAGTCCTGTCCTGATTCCCACCTCTACCCCTAGCTCTCTTTTAAGGCACAAGTACAGTATTTCCCCATTTGTGAACGGCGTCATCTGCTCTAGCTTTTCAAACAAAGGTAGAAAATGAGCTTCAGGGATGTCCCTGGACAAAAGTGGAAGATTCTCTGGAAGCCAATGAGGCCCTATTTCATGAGGAGGAAGAAGAAGAAATAAATAATAAATAAATAAACCAACCATGGTGGCCTCTTGTGTGTTCCCATGGTCTTCAGGTGTCGACTTCTGGGGCCAGTGCTGGATTTCCCTTTCACCAAGTGCCTCCTTTCAAGGGTACACATCCGGGGATCGGAGGAGCCATCCCAGGTGAGGGCCCCTGCACACACATGCCCCCTGCTCTAACAGGACCCCCGTGAGCCACACTCCACCCACTACAGGGAGAATGGATCCAGCAGTGGCCTGCCCTCCCTGGGGGTGCCTCAGTGGAGGAAGAGCAGGGGGGACTGCTCAGGGCAGGGCAACGAGAAAGCTCTCCGTGTGCCTGGCCCTTCAGGTGGACTGTGCTCTCCTGCACTTCCAAACCACACTCTGCGGGGCAGAGGAGACCCTCGAGCTCTGGCAGGGTGAGTGGGGAGGAGGAAGGGGGGGACTCCACCTCCCCTTTCCTTCTGATGTTTTTGGTTCCTGCTGAGTAGCCCTGGCCACCTCCTCCATTGTCACCGAGGCCCCGCCCCACACTGGTCTGACCACCTGTGCACACTTCAGTCCAGCTGCTGAGCTGGGGGAGGCTGGCTGCCACCCTGCGACAGGACACTACCCTTTGACTCGCTCTGTGCTCAGCTCAGGTGGTCTGTGCTTCCTGGGGGTCTACCCCCCTCCTCTGCAGTGTGCCATTCGGTTTCCTTCCTGCCTGGATCTTCTCTCCCACTCGGCGGTGAGAGCGGTGGCTTGGCTTTTGTCATCAGTCCCCGTCTCAGCAGCGTGTGCAGCCGTTTCCTTGGCAACCAGGCGCATCCTGCCCCATCTTATCTTTGACTCTTCAGTGGCTTCCATATCTACATCCTGCCTTCTCTAAGGTCAAGTAACCTTTCTTTATTCTTCTTCGATTTCTGAGTTTCTGGCTTCTGTTCTCCTCAGAACCTCCGGATTTTCTAGAAAGCTGGCTTCCAGATGCGGGGGTGGTGACAAGAAGATCTCGGACGTATCTGGTTTCTCTCTCCCCAGAAGCTCGTGTACATTCCCCGTGTGTGATCTCATTAGCCTCCCAGCACCACTGTCCACCAGGCGGGTGACAGGTGTTTACAGAGAGGGCCTGGGCCCAAGTCATCTCCAGATGGCAGGGTGAGGTATGAGTGGCGCGAGGCCTCAAATAGAAACTGCTTGGGTTGCAAGGCCGTTCTTTTTCCGCTCAGGGGATTGGTAAGAAGTTATTGTGTGTGTGTTTTTCTTCCACCAACAAACAGACATTTAATCCTCCCAGATAAACACGTCCCCACATTTCCCAAGGTTTACCTACTGGGACAGGATCAATTCAGCCGGTTTGGCCAGGTATTATAGGTTGCCCAGGTAGTAGACTCCTCCTCTTGTATAGACCTCTCCACTCTCACCAGCCACTCACTCACCCCTTCAACTCTGTTCTGTTGCTGAGTTGCTCTCAATTCTTAGGGCTGTGTCTTGCACCTGGGTTTACTCCCAGCAGCTCAGGACTCTGGCCAGTTTTTCTCTGTCTTCAAACCTCAGCTAAAAATGCTATTATGTTCTTTCTTTTCTGGGTTCAGTCCCCTTGGTGTCTTAGACGTTTGTATGTGATACAAATGAAATTCGTGATCATTTTCTCCTCCATTTTTAATCCTTCCATGGTGGTAGTCACAAAACAGAGGGCAGAGAACGTGCCCTTTCATGTGTTTTTCCAGCCTGAGTGATGTTCTGCTTAGAGCCGTGGAACAATGGAGCCCAAACTTCAGTAGCTCAAAACCACCGTTTTCTACGTTGCTCATGATTTGTGAGTGAGGTACTTGGGGGACGCTGGTGGGGAAGCTCTGGCTCAGAGCTTCTCGTGGGGCCACAGTCAGATCTCACCTGAAGGCTTGGTGGGTTGGCCTCGTACTCTGGCTCACAAGTCTGGCAGATGACACCCTTGTTGGATGCAACTAAACCAGGCTGTCAACTAGCATGGAACTTCATGGCCCCTCCAACATGGTGATCTTAGGGAAATCAGATTTCCTGCATGAAGGCTGGCTTGGCTGAGAGGGAGGTGCCCTGAGAACCAGGCAGAGGCACGGTCTCTCTGACCTAGCCCCTCAATACCACAGCAACACTTCCACTGCATTCTGAGGTTCCCAAGGGAGTTGCAAGCCCAGCCCAGATTCAAGGGAATGGGGATTAGACTCCACTTTTTAGTAAGGACTCCCAAAGTCACCTTGCAGATGAGTTTTTAGGATAGGAAATATTGTTGCAGCACTCCTTGGAAGATAGAGCCTGCCAGTGTCAAACTTTTGGTTAGTTATTACTCCACAAACAATACTGAATAACCCTCAGTGAAGCCAACCTCTACCTTGACCTTCTGTGAAAATGAATACTAACAGAGCCTCGTGGTTCCAAAAGGCTCTGGAGTAAATTTCTCCTTTCTTTCTCCTGAACCACCATCAGAAACTTATCAAGAAGATATCTGGGCCCACTCCAGGCTCATCAAATGGAGTTTCTGAAGGTATCATCAAATAATCCCCTCTCCGGGGAATCCTAAGGTGCCACCCAGAAAAGTTAGAGAAAATGCTCCATTGAGGGTTGTACTAGTTGTCTGTGACCATGTAGAGCTCACTTCCAGAACTTAGCAGTCCGTGTAGCACAACAAATATTTTATCATCTCGTAGTTTCAGTGGGTCAGGAGCGTGGGAATGGCTTAGCTGGTTGTCTCTGACTCCCGGTCCCTCACAGGCTGCAATCGAGATGTTGACCAGAGCCACAGTCATTTCAAGACTTGCCTTGGACATCATCTGCTTCTGAGCTCAGGAAAGCAAGTCAGCTGTGGACATAGAGAGAGGAGAGGGGAGAGCCACAGCCTTTTTATGACCTAACGTCAGATGTGAATACCAATCCTCCCCCTTTTTATTGGTGCTAAGCTCATGCCCTACTACTGAGCTACACTCCCAGACCCACACCCCTCCCTTTTGCTGTGTGCTGTTTGTCAGAGTCAAGCCCCCGATCCTGCCCACATCCAAGGGGAGAGAATCACACAGGAACAAGGATTCTTTGGCCATTCTAGAGGCCATCGGTCACAGGGTTGCAGAAGGTGGGATTGCATGGAGCCCAGCAAGAAGTTGGTTGCAGCAGACTAGAGGGATGGACAAGCAGGGGTCAGCTGAGTGCACACTCGATTGGTTCCAACAACAAAGGCTGAAGGAATCTGGCAAAGAGGAGGAACATAGATCTGGGCTCTGAGACTTCCTCAGAGCCTCAAGTCGCAGGGAAATCTTGACAGTGTCTTCTTGAGAAACAGGAGAGGACATGTCTGGGCCAAGAGGAGAGAGACACAAAGGGGAAATCTCACTCATTTCATTAGGTCTTGTTCCCCTTCGCGGGTGAGAATGTTAGCAATGTGGAGACATGGCCTCTACAGGCTGGAAATAATGATCCTACAGTCCCTGCGTCAGAAGGCCACTGTCCATTCAAATTCGTAGTTTAAATACCCCTTTTCTGCGCTCTAAAATTGATCCCATCCGTAATCTGTTGTTAGGAGATAATAAAATGAAATCAAACTCAGATCTAACTTGACCCCTCACCCAATGCTATGAATACAAATGACTTCAGAAAGAGAAAAAGAAATAGAGAGGGATGGGGAGCCAATAGAATGGATATTCCTAAAGATCTGACCCGCTTGGATTTAAGCAGTTCTACCCCACTCTCTGTTTCGTGAATCAACAACATGAAAACTATTGTTATAACCCCCAACTTGGAGAGAAGCAACAGCTCCCTTTATTCACAATTTCTGTACAGGGGAAGAAATGGAGGAACAGCAGAGGAAAATAAAAATTGTGCAAAACATCCCAAACAACCTAATCTGAAAGGAAAAGAACTGAGAACCAGTTTCTTGCAGTGTTCTGGACTGTAAAGGAAAAAATTAAAGGAATGTGAATTTGGTGGTGGAAAAAAAATCTGCAGAGATGAGATCTCTTTTTAAAGGAAGGGACAATGTGGAAATAAGGAACCAAACTGAGGTTTAACCTACCACCAGTCACAGAGTTAAATAAATCAAGAGCAACAAGAAACTAAACACATATGACTAAAGAAAAGTCAGGATTTCAATTTGTGGCATAATGGAAAACCACATAATTTGGACCAATAATTCTGCTGAAAAGAACCTTTTTAAAAAGGCAAAAAGAAAAACAAATACCAAACTATATTCATCTAAACCTGTCCATACAGAGATCGGTGTGTCTGCGTTTAAATGCATAAGCGTCCTTCTCTCCTCTCTCTACAAAGCCTCAAATGTATCAAACAGCTAAGAATAGGGTGAGGAAAGTTCTGGAATCCAGCAAATTAAGCCAAGTACTTAAAGCTAAGTTTTCTCCTCAGGAATTTCTGAATTCTTGAAGCTAGAGTTGGGAATCCATGTTATAGTGTTCATTGTAAGGAGGCCCCCACTCAAGACCCCGGTAAACTACCAAGAAAAGACCTTGGTGATCTCAAGGAATTATTGATCCCTCACAAAAAGCATCAAGGCCACCATTGTCACAGGTGGATCTTTGTTTAATGTTGGCTATAACTGATGTTTGGGGTACATTTGAACATTGCAGAGATTGGAAAAGAGAAGAAAAAAGATGCCAACAAATTCTTTTTTACAGTCAGAAACATTTTTCTTTTTTAACTCAGAGGCGATTTCTAGTCTGTAAGACAGAGGCTTGCTTGTTTTGTGACTTTCTTCTTTCTATGTTTTTGAATGAAAATATTCTGCAAAACCCTCAAAACACGTCAAATGTATCTAAACGTGTAAGACTCAAGGTCAAGCAGTCTGTAATGCAATAGGAGAGGCAGGAGGGCAGGAGTGTTCATCCTGTTTCCAAGAACACCCCAACGTTAACTCTTTTGAACAAGGCACCATCGTGGCAGGTAGAAAACATGATTTTAAAACCTAAAAACACCAAAGTGGATGTTGTAAATAGAGAATGTAAAGAAAAACGTAAGAACCTGGAAGAGCAACTGGCTTCTTTCAGGACACTAAGTGGAAGCTACTCTCAGCCAGGAGCCCAGCTGCTCCATCTGTCACTTTGTGACATTCCTCTGGTCTCTTTCTTGCCCTTCTCTTATGCAGATACGAAGGCCCTTCTTGCTTTCAAGGGAATAATTCTGTATCTTTACATCCACCTGCCCTGATGTTAAATCGGCTATATGTAGCACAAAAAGCACACAGTGGACAGATACTTGCAGCAGGAAATACACTAACCCTAGGGTAGCATTTGGCACAACAGGGCATACGATCACAACTTTAAAATTCACGAGAGCACCGCTTTGACGTGTGCCCTACGGGCTACTGGCGCAGGGCAAGGCCAGGCTGCTGGATGCTGATATTCACTTTGCAAGCTCGCTCAAGCACTTCTCCATGACTGTCCCTTTGTAGCAAGAGCAAATGGAAAAGGATCCCCCCCCCCGGCCCTGCAGGTGCACAGGTGTCCCATACGTGAGTCCATCTCAGCGGCTGTGTTCTGCCAGCCTATGGGCTTTGCTCTTGGGAAGAGCCAGTGGGAAGAGCAGGAAGGACGGAGATATTGACCTTACTATTCTAAACTGATGGCGTCCGTCCACACGAATAGGACCTCTTCCCTCCACCTACAGGGTCCAGGCAAAAGGCCATCTTTCTGGAAGGCCTTTCTTGGGTTGCCAACTCCTCAGGTATCCTCTCTCATCCAGTATTCAATATCAGGATCACCTCGTGAGCACTTATCTCTGCTTTTTCCCCAGATCATGGGCAGGTTAGTCTCTTGTCCGTGACTATCACAAATATCTGAGAGGATTCACTTCTAGAAAGAAAAGGTTGGTTTGGGCTCCCACTGTCAGAGGTTTCAGTCCATGGTCGGTTATCACCATCATTTTGGGTGGCACGTCATTGGCTGGAGTGTATGACAGAGCAAAACCACTTACCTCCAGGGTCAGGAAGCAAAACACAGAAGGAGACCAGGGTCCCGCAGGGCTCTTCAACAGCTCTCCACCCTTGACCTCACGACCTCCTCTTGGGCCCGCCCCCCTGTTAAAAGACCCCACTGCCTCTCACTAGTGCCAACTGGGGGACAAAGCCGTTATCACAGGGGCCCTGGGTGGATGTTCCAGTTCCAACCGATAGCAATGGGTCATCTCAGAATGGACAGCGCTGCCCACCCACCCTTCCCCACGTGGCTTGGGTTATTCACACTAAGCCGGAAGCCGCCTTGGCAGAGAGGTAATGGGAATGGAGGAGACTACCACGTGCTCAGAGCTCACTGCCGCTTGCCCCAGGAGCAGACAGGCTCTGGCCCACCCTCCCCACGTCCTCCCACCTGGGTCACACTCCTCCATGCCCTGGATCCTGTCCAGCTGCTTTTGTAAAAGCCTGAAAGTGTCCTTCGATGTCTTTGCCTATTGTGTAATAAATCATGCTCCATTTTCATCTCTTCTTTTTATCCGAGTCCTTGACTCCTCCAAATAGGAAACTCAAGGTCACTTCAGCTTTAGGCAGAAAAAAAAAATCAGTTCCATACGTGCATTGTGCTTTATTCACCAAGCCACAACTGAAAGATTCAGGAGTCAGTGTTCCATCCCCAGTGAAAACAGGTCAGTTGAGGACTGTCCCCTGGCTCTGTGACAACGCCGATTCAAGCTGGAGGTGCCTTCTGCTAGTCACAATGAGCAGCTGAGTCAGAGAAGAGTAAACTGTGTGTGTGGTTCCTCGCGCCCAGGAGGAACCTGAATCTGATTCCAGGGCACACGGTGCTTCAGGCACTGCCCAGGCCAGCAGGACTGCGGGCACCATCGCCTCCAACTGTGTGACTGAGCCAAGAAGCAGGAAGTAAGAAAAGAGAACGGTTCCATCCCCCAAGACCTCCTGGGGACCTGTGCCATGTTCTGTTTCATCCTCAGGATGGAAGAGAGACATCCCATAGCACCCTCAGCCATTCTTAGGGTTTAGATATTAGGTGTCCCCTGGATCTCATGTGTGACAAAATGCCAGAAAGTTTATAGGTGAAGTGATTGGGTTATGAGAGTGTTAACCCATCAGGGCATTAATCCCCAGTATTAACTGTCGGCAGGTGTGATGGGCCTGGAGGAGCTGGATTGATGGGGGCATGTCCTTGGGGTTTATATTTGGTCTGTGGTGAGGGGAGCTGTTTCCCTCTGCTTCCTGGTGTCCTGTCCTAAGCTGCTTCCGTCTACCACACTCTTCCACCATGTTGTCCTGTCTCCCCTTAAACCCCAGAGAGTGGTAGTTGGATGTCTATGGACTGAGACCTCTGAAACCACAAGCCCCAAGTACACTTTTCCTCCTCTAAACTAGTCCTGGTCGGATCTTTTAATAACAGCAGTGCAAAAGATGACTCCAAGCCCCATGCTAAAGACAAGGAAAGGAAGAAACAATCTTGGAGTAAAAACCAACTCTACCTACCAAGACAGAAACATCAATCTGCACACACCCTGGACTGGCTTTTGTTCTTTGGATGGTCAAGGGAGGTGACGGGGTGAATGTACTTGAGAAGGGACGTAGCCCCTTGAAAACAGGAGCTCAAGTGGAAATTCAACAGCCTGTCTGCCGAAGAGCTGGGCTCTAATTCCAGTTCTGCTGGTTCCTGTGCTCTTAGCCCAACAAGGTACAGTCCCCGGTTTCCTTAGCACTCAGTTCTCCTGGCTCCGCAGTGTCCACCGAGATGAGTGTCCCTGGAGTGGGCTCTCCACTCCTCTTGGCTTTGGCCCTCGAGTCCTGAACCATCCTGCATTTCCCAGCCACGGAGTTCACAGAAACAAGTGGTGCTCAGCAGAGTACCTCTCCGAGTGCCCGGGCTCACAAAGCACAGCACACGGAAGAGGTCACATCTTTCATCTCCAGTGTCCTTGTCCTTCTTCCCAGAGGACAAGACAGGAAGCAAAACCCAAGAAAGCCTCCATCCAACAAGCCGTGTGGATTGTAACTGTCCCTTTGGGCTAGAAGTAGACTTTGACTATGGGGCCATGGCCGGACCAGTCTCCCTGTTAATATCCACTTCACCCAGACTCCACAGGTCTCCTGTTTCCAACATCCAATTGTTGGCTTTATTGAACAGCTGCCAGGGCCCTCCATCATGGCTACTCCCAAGGTGGTCCATATTTGTATCAGTGAGATACAGAGACAAATCACCCTCCACCTGGGTTCCAACCAGTGCAATGGACTCCCTGGAGAAGAACGAGAGCCTTGCTGTGCCACGGGTGGTAAAGGCCAAAAGGACAGCTGGGCCAGGTATTTCCAATACGGACAGAGGCCCTGGGGGGGCTGAGCAGGGAGCAGCTCCATCGCAGAAAAGCTGGTAATGTCAGAGTTCCAAGTTACGAAAATCTTAACCAATGGATGGTGTGTTGCTACCACCTTGAACCTGGAGCTTAGAGAATGCTATTTCCAGGAGACCTCATGGAAGTGGACATCAGTGGCCAGCCTGTATTCCCGTCAGCCTCTCCACTCCTTTGTCCTTTCCTCCATCGCAAATGCAACCCAAGCTCCTCACAGCACAGACAGTCACCGAAGCAAAAACCAAGAGGCATTCAGAGTTAAAAGAGCCCATGGGGACATGCAGCAAGTCTTGTAGGGAGCAGCAAGGCTAAGACGCCCTCCTGGGGGAGAGCACCCTTGATCCTGTGCCTCTTCGGAACCAAGAGTCATGGAGGAGGAATGCCACACTGTCCCAGGAATGCCCTGAGGCACGATGACATCCCCCTTGATTTCTCTGGGTTTCCACCCGTTAGTCTTTCCCTTGGAATGATAAATGTCATATTCCGCTCCATAAAGTGGAGTTCCAAGATAGAAGAAGGAGCTCTGCGTCTCCATTACCAGCCCAAAGCACATCTAATAGCAGGACTTCACCCATCTGCAGAGAGGATCCTACAGTAGCAACGGCTGACCCCAGCCCACTCAGGGTGCAGAGTACGATCGTGACTCATTCTCCACAGACTTTACAGGAAATGCACCAGGGACATTTCCTCCTCTCAGGATCCCCTCTTTAGAAACGTTTCTGGTTGTCTGGCCACTTGTCAGCACTCAGAAAAGAGCTTCCATCTTAAACCAGAAGACTGCACGCACACCACAGTCTTTTCAGACTCTGGCAATAAGGACAAAAAGAGACAGCCACCAGAAGTGCATTTAAGCCGCCACAAACATTTGGAGGTTCATGACCCATGTAGTTAGCAAAAAAGAAAAGAAGAAGAAAAAAAAAAACATTGTGTCCCAGCACTTGCTGAGACCAGAACGATCTGGTCAGAGGGCAAACCCTTGGTTTCTGTTGGTACCTCTTCACTAGAAATGTGTCCCATCGGTTCCCAAATGGGCTTGTCGTAGATTTACAAAGCACGAGAGAGGAAAGAAGTGTCTTGGCTTGGGATCCAACTCCCGTCCCTCCTCCCAGGCCCCAAATGTTCTTGTCCTTATCACCAGAGAGTGGCCTCCTACCTCAAGCATCCTCCCCACTTGAACTTCCTCTCCTCTCCTTTTCTCACCTCCACGTCCCCTGAGGATCCACGTGCCCTAACCCATCCCCAGTGTCCCCTGACCTCAGATTCAGAGGTGGGGCTGGACTCTTCTTGAAGACTTGAAGGTTGCTTTTCCAGGTGGTTCGACTTCAGCCTCTCTCAAAATCCTGTGACTCCTGTCCCATGCTCTTTGGACGTCCTTCCCGTTCTTCCCTATCCTCCTGTCCACGCTGGTGACTGGGGCAATCCCTTCATGACTCTGCCTCCCTCCCTGAAGACGAAGATGCCTGTCTCGAGGCTCCCTCCTGCCAACACAAACTCACCGTGCACCCGGCCACCAACCTCTGGGCCCCTCTGGGTGTCCGTCTTCCCAGAACCTCTCTCTGCCTGGCAGCTGCTTTCCGGCTCCTCATCCCCTCTGTCCCTGTCTCAGACTTGTTTTGACCCTCATATGTGCAACTCCCTCAGGCCACGGAGGCTTTGCCCAGAAGCCCAGATGTGAACGTGTTGAGTCTGCCTTCCAGGGGAGACGCCTGTGAACCACTGAGTCACAGCTATGTTGAGCAGACAAATGGAGATACACACCCCATCAAAGCAGAGCCCGCGACTGGTTCTTTTCTTGATCAGGATAGTCGCTAATGAGCAGCATGATGCATTATTCTTATAATTGAAAAGCTTTCTGTAAACACTTGCTGGAAGATTAAGGGATTGGTTAGCATGCCCCGTAGAGATGCCGGATCACACTGTGGCTGAGCTCAAGTGAGAGTGCCTGCGATCCTGTCCTCATTGTCCCTCCCCAAAGGCCAGCGTGGAGGCTTTGGGACTAGCTCCCACAGCATCTACAGAGGGCAGGACTCAGCAGGCCACGTCCCCATTCTCTAGATGCCTTCAAAACCCAGGTCAGCCCTGTCTGGGCACCATCTTCTCAGTCAGGGCCATGGGCAGGGGTCAAGCTCTCTGCAAACTTTCTGCACTCCGAGGTCGAAGAGCACTTTTACAGCGAGGGATAGCTGGGTTATCGCTGGGGTTGTGGAACCCCAGGCCAACACCATTCTAGAAAGAAAAGAACCCATCCACCCTATTGGGGGCAGAGCCGGAGAAGGAAGGCCAGGGACAGAGAGGGTCTAGAGGAGGGCATCGAGTCCAGTGCCAGCTCCCACCTGCTACCTAACCTCAGCTAAGTCAGTTTCCTTCTTTGAGCTTCAGATTTTTTCTGATGCGAACAAACAGCTTGGACTGTTTCTCCTAACCTCTAAATTCAATGCGATGCAGAAACCGAGGAGTGCTCTCAAAGGCACGAGAAACCATGAGTCAGGGATTAATCAGAAGAAAATATGTGACAACAAAGGAGGTTTGGGCACAAGAGGAGCACATCCTCACAGACCCAGCAGGGTGACAACCTGGGACGACAGAGGAACCCTAAGTCCCCACGTACTGCGGACTGATTGTATTCCCCCCACCCCGTGATGGCTTTTAAGTGACTAGTTCACTCTTACAGTCACCAGGACATTGACAGGGAAGTGGAAAAGAAAGACCCTGGGGAGCTGAGTGAGAATAAGTACCCGTGTTCAGAGGTGACCTTCCCCCCGACTGTACCTCCATCTTTAGTGACCCCTCGCTGCAGTGTCATCTCCACATGCCACCGAGTGTCCTGGCTAACGGTGGGAGGGGGAGAGGGGTGCCCTGCTGGTATCAGTGACTCTGCATTCTGTATCTGATTTGTAGCTCACTGATTGTGACCACGTCTCCCGCCCTCAGGAAGAACCCCGCCCCCCTGCAGCGCCTGCCTGCAGGAAAGAGCTGACTTCACTGCCCAACCAGTTAAAGACCACGAAGGCAAAGCCATGACATCACATCCACAGAAGGCCCAGTGAGTGAATGCAGCCATCGCACACAGATGAAATGCAGATTTTGTCTTGCATGACACTTCCGGCCGGTAGATGATGGCTGTCCAGGACCTGTGTGGAGGAGTCAAAAGTCACGGCCACCCCCAAGGGGTTCCAGGAATGAGGTTGTCTTTGCATAAGAACCTGGTGGTAAGGACCAAGGGTTTGGGGCTGCTCCTCCTGGTTTAGATCAGACCGACGATGCATCTTGCCTGCTCCCTGTAGTCCTCCGGCTTCCGACTGCACCCATAAGCCAGCACTAGTGCACATTCCCCATGTTTCCATGTCCACTCCATGGGAATCCAGCACATGGCGCAGGTCTATTCTGAGATGTGCCCACTGCTTCCATCAGTGAATATCACACACATGACTTCAGTTATCTATAGTAGAGTGGGTGGTTTGATGGGACAACGATGACAAAGCTATTATTCATTGCCCTCAGGCCACGTCTGTGCAGACAGCCATGTGGCCCATGGCCCATGTTGATGGACCTCCACTCTGTGGGACTTACTTCATCTCTTGTCATGTCCCCATTTATCTGTGATGATGAAAGTCTATGTGTTATTTTTTTTTCCTTTGTATGTATTCAGAGTTCCTAAGAAGGAGAAACCCAACAAATCAATATTGAACCAGATAAGAATACGTAAAAAAATCAGTCTTTTCAGCTGTGGAAGAGAAAGGTTGGACAAATCAGGGCTCCCTGACACTTCTCTCCCAGGATGCACATGCTCTCCTAGGGGGGTGGCCTCTGCCTCAAGGAGGAACAAATGGCTCAACTCCAGGCCATGAGGCATGGGGGCTCGCCAGTCCTCCCTGGCGCCCTTCAGATAACACAGAGCTTGTCCACGGTCTAGGTCCATCTCTAAGAAGACACATGGTTTTCAACAAGGACAGATGCTCCTGAATTTTTGATGGGTCCTGTCCCAATAGACCCTTGTAAATTGAAGATGTCATAGAAGCATGTACTCTGTCATTTACCTTGTGATCATGGCTCAGGGCCACTGTGCAGCATCCAGAGAGGACCGCACAGTGCGTTGCTGGTCTGGGAAATCAAATTCAAAATTTAAATGATGGTTTCCACGGACGGACGGTGGACATTTTCAAGTCATCATGAAGTCCAGCATAACTCAAACCACCATGCACAGGGAACCGCGTGAATTTACTGCTACCTTCCAGGTGAGAGCAGTGTGCTAGGTCCTAGGGACAAAATGGTGACTGCAAACAGGCAAGGTCCCAGGTCCTAGGGACAGAATGGTGAGTGCAAACAGGTAAGGTCCCAAAGACTAGCATTGAGAACAAATGCTAGCTAGGCACGATGGTGCATGCCTGTGATCCCAGTGACTCTGGAGGCTGAGGCAGGAGGATCTCGAGTTCAAAGCCAGCCTCAGCCATAGCCAGGCACTCAGCAACTCAGTGAGACCCTGTCTCTAAATAAAAATACAAAATAGGGCTGGGGAGGTGGCTCAGTGGTTAAGCACACCTGGGTTTAATCCCCAGTACCCCCCAAAAAATGCTATCTCAGAATTAAATAAAAACACCCGGAGACACTATCATATATGATAGGCTTGAGTCAATGAGGAGAGAAATTGAATTGCAGCCATTTACTATGTGACTGACTTAAGAAAGAAGGATCATCTTAGAAGGATGAAGGAAAATGATCCATAAGAAGGCTTTCAGGTTTCTCTGTGCATAGCCAGGTACGCAGGGCACCACTCCTAACTGAAGAAAATGTGGAAGAATAAAAAGCTTAAGGGGACAGATGGTGATTTAGTTTTTAGGCATTAAAGGAGTCTTCATGATAACTATGGGATGACTCCAAGTCAGCCCCGAGCTACATGCATTTGAAATGCTGAGGATTAGCCCAGTGATATCAACTTGTGTGCATTTTGTAAACCAGTGCTATCTAAAGTCAAGAGAAAGAAGGCATTTCTACCAGGAACTAAGATCCTCAACTTATGATAAGGTCAAAAATAAAAGTATCCATTACTTCACAAAGCAACAGTGTGGCCTCAGAGCCACTAGAAGGTAGACTGATAACAGCCCACCCTGTGGATGCCCCATCCCAAGCTTCTCCACTGGGATCAAGGACGCTAAGGGGGCAGGAGGTCACAGTGGTCAAGGTTTTGTATCTCACGTCAACCACCGGAAATGAAAAGGTCCGCTATTGCTGGGTCTCTCTTATTAAGAGTGAGAAACAGTCTCCAAAGTCACCCAGCTAAGGTAGAGCCACGTCCCAGTGGATAAAATCAGAGCCCATGGAGAGAGATGGAAGTTACTGTGACTGGCTTGGGTGAACTGGAGCTGACTGCCAGCTTACCCAAGAGGGTGGACCACCTTGGAGCCCTGACCACAGGGAGAATGAAGAGATGACTGTCAGGGGAAACTAGGAGCATGCTCCATCCTGGGAGAAGACTCAGAGCTGGGGGAATCCAGAAGAGCTGAGAATGCCCGGATTTCACGTTGGTCCTGGGGGTTGAGCTCTGCAAGGATTGAGGTACAGTTAAAGCACAGAGAGAAATTAGGAGTGGAGGTGGATGAGGTGTCGTGAAAGAGACCGTGCCCATTGGTACTGACGCCTGCTAAGGAGTCAAGCAAAGACTTGGAGGTCCTCGGTCACCTGAATCAGAGGTGTTTTGATGGCGTTGTGCAGGCGGAAGCAGAATTAGAATAGAGGCGTGGTTGGGAAGTAAAAAAATGGAGGGAATTGTAGCCAACTTTTGTAAGAAATTCCCATAAATGCTAAGTGAGAGATGTACAGTAGCCATAGGGTTTGATAGATATCTTTCCCTGTATTTTTGTTTTGTAAGAGAAACTTGATGGTGTTTTGCCATTCACAGCTCAAATCCAGTTGAGAGGAAGAAGGTGAATATTGGGGAAGGAAAAGGAATGTTACCTGCAAAGGTGAGATGAGAAGGGACCAATGTGTTTGGTAGTACTGGGGGGAGAGGGGTTGGGACTGGCTGTAGGCAGGAGGAGGCAGCTTCTCATTGGACACTGAGGATGGAGATCAGGGTCTGTGACGTAGCAGTGTGGGCCGGGTGTGGAGGGTGGGACGCTCACTGTCTGGATACTTCTGGTTTTCTCTGTGAAGGGGGAGGTGAGGTATATCCCCATCTCAACTGATAAAGTCAGATCAAGACATATGAGGTGGTCAGTCGAGACTGAAAACTGCTGGTTTCTTTGCTGGAGCTCCCAAGAAATGCCGTCCCCATTTCTCAGGGTTGTGAGCCCTGAGAAGTGAGTCCAAGGAGTCAGCGTGGGGAGGGGAGCAGAAACGTCACGTTGATTCGACAGTGTGAGCCAGCTCTGCGGCAGGTGGGCCCGCTGGTTCTCCTTCCCAGAACTAGGAGACTCGAGGAGCTATGGGATCCCGTGCCAGGGGCAGCCAATCCAAATGAGGGGACCTGCGGTCATCAGAGGGGACAGGAAGTCCTCAAGAAATGACAGGCACAGGAAAAGCTTGACCCCAAAATCTCTGAAATGATTCAGAATATCTTAATTAAATTAATCGCAAGACTCCTCTGTACCCAACATGAAACATTCATTCTTTGATCCATTTTTCTTACACTGATTATGTCTGATTTCATCCTTCAAAATGATGTATTAGGAATCCTCAATGGTATTAAATGGAAAATTAAAACACTTCGGATTATATGCAGAATTCTGGAGATGTTCCAAATTTAAAGAAACACTTTTTTTTTTTAATTTCAAGTTCCCAGGAAAAAGTTAAATCTTCTTGTAATTTCCAATTCAAAGACCCAAAGAACTGAAGAGCAAAACCAATTCTTTGTTCATTCTTGTAAAATAAAATTCCATAGGAATGAAAGCCGTTCGAGTTTCTCATTGTGCGAACATTGGCACTAGGGCTTCCAGGTGCCTGGATAGGGTTCTCATTTCTAACAACCTGGACTGGCTCTCACAGTAATTGGTGATTTCTCCATATCAGATCTCTCACTTGGCTCCTTGGTTAAAGAGTCCCAGAGCGCTCAGGATTCACAAGATGATCGGGAACCAGGTTTAATAAACCAACCCATCAACCGTCTGCAGAACAGTATCCTGGGCAAAACTATGTTCCAGAAACCTGCATGTGGTCTTGCCAGAAAAGATGGCTGAGCATGCCCGGCACGAAGCTGGAGCCCCCACCTCCCTAGAGGAGGCCAGAACTTGGCGATCTCGCAGGAAGAAACAACCAGCAACTTCCCACCTGGTGATCTGCAAAGGGCCTGGGGTATACAGAAGCATTCTTTTATCTGCAGCTGAAGCTCTACTGGCACAGACCTCCTTAAGAAATGTGATGCCTGAAGAAGACAAGGTACTACCTACCACTCGAGGCCAGCATGATCAGAACATGATTATTATGAATCACAACTTTTAGATACTGTGAGAGTTTAACCCTAACCTAACCCCCGGGGTTGTGTGAGTGCAGCCAACGCCAGCCACACCCTTTGTGCTCTTAGATCAGTTCCCTCTGAGCTGCTGAGAAACTCGCTTCGGGGTAAGGTGCATGAGGACAGAGTTCCATTCACACAAGGCCTGGCCCGCAGAACTGACACCTTTATACCATCGGCCAAATGCTGACCTACTCCACAAGATTAAAAATGAAGATGCAGATATTCAGGTGTGATGCTGCTTTGCACCCAGGGAGCAGGTGTTGAAATCCCATGAGACTTTGCCCATGATTTTGATGAATGGACAGATTGCTTGGAAGACACAAACTCACGTAAGGAGAAATAGATAACTTGAATAATCCTTTATCTGTTAAAAGAATTGAAACAATAATTTAAAACATTACACAAAGGAAAGCAAAAAGCCCAGATACTTTCAGTGCTGAATTCACAAAACATTTATAAAGGAAATAATGCTAATTTCCCATAGTCTCTCTTAGAAAACTGGAGCAGGAGCAGGCTTTTCAACTCATTTTAGGTCAACACTACTCTTATACTAAGACTACATACAACCCCCCCCCCAAAAAAAAAATCACAAGAAAAGAAGACTACACCAGTCAGAACCGTGAAGACCAATGAATATCCGTAACCAAGTTAACAATTCAGATATAAAAAAGGATGGTATATCACTACCATGTGAGTTTCTCATTCTGAGAATGAAAACCTGGTTCAATGTTCAAAACTCAATCAATATGATTTATCATATTCACAGATGAAATCTGTGAATGACCACATGGCTCTACATAAATGCAGAAAAAGCATTTTAATAAATCCCAAAATGTATCCATGAAAAACTCTCCAAATAAAACACCCTAGGAATCCAAGGGAATTTCCATAACTTCAAAAAGGATATACACAAAATAAGAAGGCAGCAGTTAATATCATGCTTAATGGAGAGAGACTGAATACACTAGGCTCATATTAGGAATAAAGCAAAGATATCCTCCTGTCACCTGGATTCAACACCGTAGTGGATGTCTGAACAGTGCAAGATGAGAAAAAGAAATAAAAAATATATAGATTGGAAAACAGAAATAAAACTGTCTTTATTCATATCTGACACGGGTGATGGCATAGAAAACCCCAAATGATCTACAAGACCAAATTTCCTGGAACTAATAGGCAAATAAATATATGGTGAGGTCACAGTACACAAGGTCAAAATACAAAAGTCAATCATTTCCTTATATACCAGTCACAAACTATTGGGATTTGAAATTTAAAAGGCAATTCCATTATAATAGTACCAGGGCTGGGGGTGTAACTCAGTGGTAGAGCACTTGCTTAGCATGTGCAAGAGCCTGGGTTCAATCTCCAACACCACATCAAAAAATTAAAAAATTTTAAAAATTAAAAATAAATGGTACCATTATAATACCAAAAAAAATGTAAGAAAGAGAGAGAAAAGGGGGAGGGAGGGAGGAAGAAATTAAGAGAGCAAAGAGGAAGGAAGGCACCCTTAGAATACTAATAAGATAAGCACAGGATGTGTATACCGAAAGTTATGTAACACTGATAAGTGAAAGAAGATCTAAGCAGGGGGATGTGCTCTGTGGTTGCAGATGGTAAAACCCAACATTATTAAGATGCTCGTTCTTACCAGGATGATCTATAGATTCAGGGAATTCCAACCATGGTGTTGCTGGGCAGGGTTCATGTTGTTTTAGAGGTGCAATCCACACACACCGCTCTTAAAAATGTCGTTCCGTGAATTCTGACCGTTCTGTGTAACCACCAGCAGACTGACCTGTAGAGCATTTCGGTCTCCCCAGAAAGTCCTCTGAGGGGAAGGAGCAGAGGGGAGCTCCTGATCAGGTGGTGGGAGGCCGAGGTCCGTGGGGCCAGGGGCAGGGATCTGGCTTTCCTCCAGGCATGAGAGGACACAGGGAAGGCTTCAGGAAGCAGGGACGGAGCAATGTTAAAAGAGACCCAGTCCCTGGGCTGGTGAGTGGGCCCACATGGCCTCCGGGAGGGCCCCCACAAGGGGTCCTTCAGGGGCCCAGGGTTCACGTGGCAGTCAGGTGACAGGCTGTGTAATAAGGTGGATTCCCTGTCCTTCTGTATCGACTGGGGATCAGCAGGGACTCAGGTAGGTAGGAGCTCAGGGAATCCAAGATGGCAGAGACAGAGTATTCCAAGGAAGCCGCCGGAGGACAAGACAAGGAGACACGTTCCGTCCCTGTTTATGATAGGTCCCTTGACCACGACAACCCCTGCAACCAAGGACTTGTCACCCTGATGACTCCCACCACAGCTTTGGTATTTTAAATTGGCCAATAGGGGTGAAGAAGCAGTATCTAATTCATTTTCTAGAGTAACCCATGGGGGAAATTGGAGAACATCCTCATCCGCTCTCATGAGATAACCCTGGGACCAAATGGGGTAAGGCCTTCAATCGGGTGCACATGAGACAGAGAACACACCACAGTTCAAGACACTGTTTTCAGACGTCAGGCCTGGAGTCTCTTTCTCTCTCTCTCTCTCTCTCTCTCTCTCTCTCTCTCTCTCTCTCTCTCTCTGGGTCCACTCTGCTCTACCTAACAGAGCGCTGTCTTCACGTTCAATGAATCCATACTCCATCAGTTTTTTCTGCATGTCTTGCTCAAATCTTTTTCCGAGACACCAAGGACCTGGACCCCAACTGGACACCCTGGCGACAGCACCTCCTCTGTGTCCTCTGTTCTCCAGGGCCCAGTCCCTAGAGCAGCTGGGGTCTGGAATGGTCCAGTCACCCAAGTGGGGTTAGGAATGCTGCATTTGTCCTGTCCATTTGCTTTGGGGACCCAAGTGGACAGTCGGAGGTCCCCGGTGAAGGTGGCAATAGCAGGATGAGCCCAAGGACTGGAGTCCAGCGCCCACCTCTTAGGAGGCTGAGGTTCTTCTGCTCCTGCATCCACACCCTGAGCAGGAAAGCTCTGGTTTCCAGTGAGGAATTCCTGGCTCAGTGTGTCAGGCGAGGGCTGTTTGGTGTGCTCATTCCCATCAAAATGGGATTTCTTTGGGCAAAAGCAAGCTCGCTCAGGACCTCAGCCATTGGCCAGTGAAGGCCGCTCCCATGGCCGAGGCTACAAACACTCTGAGCCCTGCTCCTCCCGCCATCTCAGGCTGCTATCCATTAACTGCTTTTGTTTTGTTTTTGTTTTGTTTTTTCTCTCAAAGACAGGACCCCTCTGCTGTCTTTAAATGAAGTCATTACCCTTCCCTCCCTGCCTCCCCCCAGGGGCTATGGATTTTGTTGCTAGAAAAGGAGGAAGATTTAGCCCCAGAACCTGTGGTTTTAGAAGGGGTGTAACTTCAGCAACATCCCCATTTGAACTTCTTTTATGAGGCTTGAACCTGTGACCTCTGGATCCTGAGTCAACATGGACTTCCTCAGTGAGTATCCCAGAGGACCGGAGTGGAAGCTGGTGTGGGGCTCCTTCCCCCAGGTCCAGAGCAGACTGCCTCCACTGAGCCTGCTCCAGTCAGGGGCCAATTACAGCAGGCCTCCCCCTGTTAGGTGCACAGATCTGCAAAAACCACACCATCTTCCTCGTTTCAGGACGGTACTCGGACCTACACACCCAGAGAATGTGAGACGATGCTCCCAGGGTCATCTTGTGAAAACTCTTTCTGGAAGTATTTTGTGTGTGTGTGTGTGTGTGCGTGTGTGTATGAAAATTATTTGAAAAATAATTGCATCTATTCTAAAATGCATAGATGTTTCCTTGTCCTTACTCGGTAAATAATGTAAAACAACCATTTATATAACACTCACATGGTCTGAGGTATTATTGGCGTTATAGAGACGATTCAAAGCATCTAGAAGGATTTGCAGAGGTTGGTTGTGTGCAAATACAACACCATTTTTTGGAAGGGATTTGAGCATCTGTGGATGCTGGTATCCTCAGGGGTCCTGGAGTAAGTTCTCCACAGATATTGAGAGATGATTGTAAATGGAAAACAATGGCTGAGTTTTCACACACTGAACATATGTGTAGAACCAACTATAAGGAAAAGACGGGCAATCACAGCCCCAGATCTTCTTTATGTCCCTTTCAGTCACTGTGCCCAAGGTGACAACTCTCTAGCTTCTAACCAGTCTTGGTTAGCTCAGCCTCTTTTGTATTCTCTATAAACAAAATCAGTGTCTGCTTTTTTAAGTCTGGCTTCTAGAAATCTTTCTTTATGCCCCAGGTACAGTGGTGCATGCCTGCAATCCCAGCTACTAAGAAAAATGAGGCAGGAGGATCTCAGGTTCAATGCCAGCCTAGAAAGCTTAGTGAGACTCTGTCTCAAAATAAATGTTTAAAAGGGGGCTGGGAGTGTAGCTCAATGGTAGAACACTTGCCTAGCAGGTGTGAGGCCCTGTTCCTTCTCAAAGCAACCCAAGACTTATTTCCAGGATCAGCTAAGCCAAAAGCCACCCTGTGAGGACGGACGGGGCCGGGTGTTCATCCCTCGTAGGCAAAACCTGCATTTGCCCAGGCTGTGGTCAGAAACCACAGGATCACGAGGAGGTGGATGTCCCTGCTCACCAAAAGGACAACATGAGGACTCAGAATTGGTGTGGGTTTCACTGTTGCCCCAATACCCTGAGCCCAGGGGAGACCTATGAGCTCGATAGCCACTGTCACCCCTAGAAGAGAATGGGCAGGAAATGAATGGGCACCCAACAACACCTCCATAGCTCCCAGGCACCTCCGGAGTGGGTCTGCGCTTTGCCTATACTCTCCTCTTGATTCTCTCCTCCTCACCCACCCTCAGCCCTCACCTTGGTCTCCTGCCCTTACCTTGGATCTTAGTGAGGTCACTTTCTCTGCCCAGCAGTCACCCATCCTCCAGCCCCATCACATGCAGCCTCTTGGAGGTGGCTTTCTGCTCCGTGGGGCCTCTGCACCCTGCACTGTGCAGTGGCCTTAGAACCGTTTGTCCCACCACCTCTCGGCCCTATAGACTGCACGCTCCATGCAGGCAGGACCCTGTCTCTGTGGTTGGTTGGTTTTTCCTCCAAGTCTGATGGTACATAAGATATGCAGGAAACATTAACTGAATGAGTGAACTGCCAACAGCTCATCAAAGGGGATCAGTGAAAACCAATGCCTGGTTCTCCAGAGTCGGTCCAGTCAGGCGTTCCCCAGTGAGTTCTCTACCTAAAGAAAGATGTTCTAATTGTGCTCACAGACATCAGAGTAAGCTCAGGATCTCCATCAACAGCTTAGGAAAATAGGACTTCTGCACTCCCAGAGGCAGAGGAAGGAGCCGGGGTGCAGAGATAGATGAAGAAAGTTCTGCATCATGACTTCCAGAGAGGACCTGCCTTCAGGGCTGTCCCTGTCACTCCCTATACGGGCATTGCAGAAGCAAACAGGCGACCACCAGGAACAGGAACTGAGTACAGCTTCTGGGGAACCCAGTGGCCCCGTCTCTATAGCAATGGGCAGTAGTAGGTCCACAGAAACCTCCGGGGAAGGAAGGAGGAGAAGAAAGATCTATGAGTGTGGCCCACCGTGAGCACTGGGTTCTTCTCCCTCTCATTTTCTCCACTCCAGGGAGCCGGACCAGGTACAGAGGCCACTGTACCTGAACAGAAGCTCCCTGGCAACTTTCTTTTTTTGCCCCAAGGATGACATAAAAGTGGTCACTATTTCAGCAAATGAAGTGACATCATCACCTATCAAGTAAATCTTGCAAATGCATGATCAGATTCATCAGGTGTCAGAGGGACGGTTGTGGAAGTGGCAGCCAGGCTCCAAAAGCAGAGGCAAGGCTGAGCAGGGGCTGAGGAACCAAAGCCGTCCTCTCTCCCCACCCCGAGTGGCGCACCCTTATTGGCACTTGAGATCCGAATACAATACATCAATTGCCTTTACAGGTAACTATTATGGTGTGGATACAGGTGTCCCCCCAAAGCTCCTGTGTGAGAGAATGCAAGAAAATTAGAGGTGGAATAATTGGATCAGGCGAGTCTTAATCAGTGCACTAATCCCCTGAGAGGGATTCACTGGGAGGTAACTGGAGACGGGCGGGTGTGGCTGCAGGGTGGACCACGGGGCCTGGCTTTGGCAGATATATTTTGTGTTCTGAGTTCAATCTCTCTCTACTTCTTGGGGGCCATGTCCTGATACCTCTTCCCTCCTCCACACTCTTCCTCCATGATGTTCAGCCTCACCTGGGGCCCAGAGCAATGGAGCCGGCTGTCTATGGACTGAGACCTCTGAAACCATGAGCCCTAAATAAACTTGTCCTCCTCTAAAATTGTTCTTGTTGGGCTTTTTGGTCACCATGGTAAAAATAAAATTAGAAAGTTGGCTAAAAGAGCAATGATTTGGAGGATTTGCTTGTGATTAAAGCAGGTGTGTGTCCACTGACCTCATCAATGGACAATTATGGCGAATTACCCTGAAGACCTGAAAACCAGAGCTCAGAACAGATCCCTCTTCCTCATTGCTCCCAAACTGTGCTTAATCAACACTAGACCCCAGGTCCCTCGCCCAGGCCACACACACCCCTGCTGCTGCTGTCTTGTGTGAGCAGAGGAAGGTGGGAAACGGGCCAACCCGCCAAGCCCTTGGCGCTGCCATGGCTCATTCTTCCGTTGGGTTTGCGTTTTGAGGCTCCACATTTCAGAGCCTTCGAGTCTTTCCGCGTCACCTCTGGCGTGGAGGCCTTTCCCCCCTTGACTGTCCCCGCGCCATCCAGACGTTCTCATGGCCGAGAACCCGGGGCACAGAGCACCCATCCCTTTTGGCTCAAATTTCCAGAGCGCGTCTCCAAAGTGTATTCAGGAGCAGTGGGCTCCAGGGTGCCCTGCTGGGCGCAAAAGCTGCAGGGACACGGCACAGTGCCCTGCCTGGACGTGAGCCTCCTGTGCACCCTGCCAGATCTGCAGCAGCCACATCTGTGTTCAGTTCACTTTCCCTTCCAGGTACCACCCAAAGTGTGACACCGTGTGGGTCAGCCCTACTTCCTAAGGCCAGTTTGGGAGGGGAGAGTTGGAGGCCTGTGAGTGGAGACCCCAAGTCCCCTTAAAGGTCCCTCTGGCCCTGACTCCTGGTCTCTGACCTCTGTCATGACACCATCAAGAGGATTTGGAGAGAACCCCACAGGAAGGGGGGCAGCCGTAAGAATGAGTAGAGATGAGAGAGAAAGAGGAAGCGACTGATGTGGACAGGAGCAGCCACGCTGTCGGATCTCACAACAGTCCAACAAGTACCCCGTGACCCTCACGGGGAGTGGACACTTCATCCAAACCGACAGAGCAGGGCTGTCTCCTTTCTCGCCCGTGGACAGCAGTTCCCGGGGGCTCCAGGCTGCCCTCCCCTGCAGAGACAGCCCTGTGGCCACCCACCTCACAGAGCAGGAGGGCAGCCTGTCCCAGAAGTTTCCAGACGGATGGCCATGGACAGAGCCATACTGTCAGAGGGACAAGGCTCTCCTCCCTTTCCTGCCAGCAGCCAAAAAGCACTGATCACAACTCAACACGAAATCCAGCCTGGAAGACTTCTGCTTTTTTTTTAACACCTCCAGGAACTGTGTGCACACATTCTACTCCCCCTTCTGCTGTCAGATTACGTCTCTGTTCTTAGCAGAGCGTAGTGGAGTGTGCCCACACAGTGAAATCCAAGGGTTTGAGTAGCTCATGTTAAAGTGCGGGGCCTGCTGCCTCACAGAAGAGAGCATTCTGTGTTTCTGAAGATGGTTCTCTGGGAGGTATTTCTGTATGTCTATGTCATAGACTCTCTGATGTTTCCTGACTGTTCAGTATTTCAAAGTACTTTCTGTTAGAGAAGGTGGAAACGCAGTCCTCTCCCCCAGCCCACCCACCGCCCGAGTCCAGCCATTCCCCTGAGGTGCGTCTTGTTCCCCACCGACCCAGCGGCCTGCTGCAAATCCTAGGCTTACCTGTGTGGCCAGGAGTTAAAAACCACCTTAGCTTTCATTTGCTGACTTTCCCACTTGCTACTTAATGATATTTCTAAGTCCTCAACACATCTGTCCAAAGCCTCGAGACTTTCCCACGTATTCACATAGATCTTTATTTTCCTCAGAGACGTCGGAGGCTCCCTCTTTTCCCTCTTGTGTTGGGTCCTGTTATGGTTTAGATGTGAGGTGTCCCCCAAAAGCTCATGTGTGAGACAATGCAGGAGGCCTCAGAGGAGAAGGGATTGAGTGGTGGGAGTCTTAACCCAATCAGTGAATTAATCCCCCGAAAGGGATTAACTGAAGCTCTGGGGTGTGGTTGCAGGAGGTGGGGATTAGAGCGTGGCTTTGGGGTATATATATTTGCATCTGGCAAGTGGAGACCTCTCTCTTTCTCTGCCTCTTGATGATGTTAGCTGCATCCCTCTGCCTCACTCTTCCGCCATGATGTCAGCCTCACCTCGAGCCCCAAGGAATGGAGCCAACCTTCTGTGGACTAACACCTCTGAAACCGTGAGCCCTCAAATAAACTTGTTTTCCTCCACAGTTATTCTGGTTGGGTCTCTTAGTCACGGGAGTGAAAGAGCTGACTAAAAGAGATCCTGTTATGGTTTAGATATGAGGTGTCCCCCAAAAGCCTGTGTGTGAGAAAATGCAAGGTTTAGAGGAGAAATGATTGGGTTATGAGAGCCCTAACCCAATCCCTCATGGGATTACCTGACTGGGAACTGAAGCCAGAGACTGTGGCTGGAGGAGGTGGGCTTTGGGGACATTCCTTTGGGGTATATATTCTATATCTGGCGAGTGGAGATCTCTCTCTCTCTCTCTCTCTCTCTCTCTCTCTCTCTCTCTCTCCTTCCTAATCATCATGTGAGTTGCTTCCCTCTGCCATGATGTTCTGCCTCACCTTGAGCCTAAGGAATGGGACCAGCTGTCTATGGACTGAGACCTCTGAAAACTGTGAGCTCCCAAATAAACCTTCCCTCTTCTAATTGTGTTTGTCAGGTCTTTTAGTCACAGAAGCAAAAAAAAAAAAAAAAAAAAAAAAAAAAGGTGATTAAAGCAGGTCTTCTGCAGAACTCAGTGTTATATAGTTTATGTCTTTATTTCATTAAAGGGCATTATCAAGTAGTTTTTCGAAGAAAGAGTTCAGGGGAAAGAGAGGATAGGTAAACAAATCAAATAGATAGATAGCAACAGATACCTGATAGGAAATGGAAATGGATGGAGAGATAGACGGATAGATATAAATGATAGATAATAGATGGCTAGGTAGATTCTAGAAAGATTGACAGGGTGGATGGAGAGATGGATGGATGGATGGATGGATAAGATAGATCCATAGATAGATGAGACGTAGATCTAGCTTGCACTTCTGAAAGTGTATTTTCTTACTTTCACATCTGAACATGTATTTTCCTATCCCTCATGATCAGTGCATAGTAACTTCCTTTACTAACATATTGTTCTTTTTGGATGGATGCAATATCATCTTTGATCTCTAAAAATACAAACTATTGCTTTTAAGTTTTTTAGCTCCCTCCTTAATTCTGTTTTAGCTGCAAACTTGCTTTTAGATTTGTCCCTTCAAGTCTCTGTCTCTCAGGGGGAGATTTGTTCCCAGTGTCTGGTGATCCTCAGCTGTCCATCATATTTCGATTGAGGAGTTAATGCACTGATGGGAATTTGAGCAGGTGGGTGCAGGGGAGGCCTTGTAGGCTGCTCCGGTGATGCACAGACTCAGGTGAGGAACTGGCAAATACCAAAAACTGGATATCTTTTCTCTGTGGATTTTTCATTTTCTTGGAAGAATTCTGCAGATGCTCCAGCTGTGGGCCTGGGGGTGGGGGGCAGGCTCACTTTGGGTGCCTCCCAAAAGGACCGTGAGAGGGAAGGCTCTCCTTGTCAGCATCCGCTAACAGCATCACCTAACAGATGGGCTTCCAAGCCTCACCCCCTGTCGCGCCTGCTCTCTTTCTCTCTATGGGTTAATAGATTTTTTTTTATTCCTTTCCTGTTATTTAGGGGGGCCATAGGTTGGTCTTCAAATCACCTGGAATCATCATCGTACAAGGAGGGCTGGTTATTGATCTCTTAATGTTAGAGGTTTCTCTACATGGTCTCTTGGTTCTGTTGCTTTGAGCCTGTGGTGAGGCAGAACCTGGTGGCAGGAGTCCGCGGCAGAGGAGAAGGGAGAGGAGGGAGTCAGGGTGCTAACATCCCCTTAAAGGGCGCATCCCCAGGAAACTAACTTCCTCTCTTTAGGCTCCACCCCCTGCAGGTCCTGCCAACCCCCAAGAGCACAAAGGCCTGGAGAGAAAGACTTTAACAAATGGACCTCTGGGGAGCGTGAGTCCAAACCACAGCCGACCAGGAGAGAGGAGGGCACCTGAGCCCAGCCAGAGGCTCTGCCTCACCACCGTCCTCAGGTCTTTGCAAGACATTCCCTGAACTGTCCTTCGAAGTCTCACGACTCTGTGTCTAGACAGGTTGGCCTTCCTCCCTGTCAAACGTGTTAGGGATCCAAACGTCACCTTCCTGCAGAAGTAAAGGGCCAGCTCAGGATCGGGGCTCTCACGATGGAAGTCCTGGTGTGAGCGACATCCTTCAACGGCTGGGTGGTTTTCACACACCCCGGTATTCCTAGAGGCTCCTAACTAAGAGGCAGACCTTCACATCTCCCCTCCTGGAGCGCGGATGGGAACGGTTATCTCACCCCTGGCTGATTCGTGGGGAAGGAAAGATAGCCCCTGACGACAGGGAAATGTAGGCAGACACCACCGCACCGAAAGACGAGGTCAACGTCCCTGTCATGTTGGGGTCACGTGTGCTCTGGGGTGCAGTGATGAGAGGGACACTCCACGTCTCTGCGGCTCTTCCCCCACATCCCAGACCACAGAGCCTTCCAAGAAAACAGCGGCCCACTCAGCCAGAGAGAGAGCCCACCAACACCTAGCCGGAGCTCTTTGCTAGGGTTATCCAAGGCGAGCAAACAGCAAGAGACTGCCACGGACTGCAGGAGACCAAGGGGTCACGATGACCTCATGGGGTGCAGGATCCTGGAACAGAAACAGGGAGTTAGTGGGAAAATGAGAAAAAAACCCAAAGTCTGCAGCCTGACTTTCCGTGTTTTAACAACCGTAAAACACTCAGTTTTGACAAATGGGCTGTGTTTCTAGAAAGCCCTGACGTTAAGGAGAGCTGAATGACGTCTATGCAAATTCTACTCCTGCAACTCTTCTGCAAACCCAAAAGTATTTGAAAACATAAAGATAGAAAAATGACACCAGCCTCCAATCCTCACCTCTGCTTCAGCTCATCTTGCTGGTACCACCCCCAGCACCATCTTCCTCCTCCAGACACCTACCTATCCGTGATGGCTTCTCGCCTCTGTTGGGCTCCGTGAGCGCATGTCTGCCTGTGCCTGCAGTTTCTGGAGACCCTTCCACACCCCTCGTGGTCTATCTCCATATTGGATGAAGGCACATGTCATAGACGAGATCTTTCGGGTGGTCCACACTACACCTTCCCACCCCCGGGCTCTGCCCTGGACACAGTCAGCCCACTCCAACACGGGACTTCTGTCACCCACTGTGCCACTCCTGGGAAGGAGAGGAATCAGCTTTGGCCATCAACTCCACTCCACGGTGGCTTCTCCAGGGCTTCTGGGCTCCCTTCAGTCTGTCCCTTCTGTCATGGTGTGCACCAATGTGTCCACTTCCTGGTTCGGGCTCACACCCAGAGCCCCAGAGCTCTGAGAGGACAGGGCCTTCCTACTGCCTCCACCATGACCCTCACCCCTCCACCCACATGACCGTGAAGACTGCTTGGCTCACAGGGACCCTCAGAGATGTCCCTGGTGGACAGATGGCCACATGCAGAACTCGGGGAGACTCTCCACCCCTTGTTCCTCCCTCTTCTTTGGGAAATGGCCGTGTCAGCCTTTAGGAACTTCATAGCCATGGGGTCAGGGAAGCAGCCAAGAAACGGTGGATAAAGTGTGGGGAAGGGTGGTGTGTGTGTGTGTGTGTGTGTGTGTGCGTGCGCAGCATGTGTGATGTGTGTGTGTACGTGATGTGGGGATATATGTGGAAACTGGGGTGTGTTTGGTGTATATATTGAGTATGGTGTGTGTGCAAATGTGTGTGGTATGTGTATAGTACACAATGGATGCAGTGTATATTGTGTGTGCACAGGTAGTGTTTGGGTGTGGTACATATATGGCATGAGTGTCATATGGGGCTTTGTGCCCATACGGTGTGATATGCATGGTCTGGGTGTGGTCTGATGTGTGTGTTGTGTGCTGTGTGTGGTGCATGTGTACATGGGTAGTAAGTATGCGGTGTGTGTACATGGTGCGTGTGGAGAGTGTGCAGATGTGTGTGGCGTGTGTGTTTGTGGTCTGTGTGGCATGTGGTGTGTTATATGTGGATTGTGCGTGTGGTGTGCGTATAATGTGTATGTGTGACGCATATGGTATGTGTGTTGTGCTGTCAAGTGTGAGTGTGTATGGATGCGTGGGTATGCACACACACACAGAGCACACTCGCAGGTCTTTATCTGGGACTCCGTGGAGGAAGAGATGCTAAGAGACGTTCCTGGTGGCTGGCTGCCTCCCTCCGTAGGGCCTGTAAGAAGGGACAAGGCTGGCCCAGCCAAGCTCCAGGAGGCCGACTTCTATGTTCTCTGCTTCCAGCTGGACTCGAGATTACTCAGGCAGGGGAGTCACCCAGATGGAACCTGAAACAAGAGGCCAGAGGGGATAAACCGCCTGGCCATCTGCATCATGCCAACGAGCACTCCCCACGCATCCTGTTTGGAGCACAAAGGGCTGAAGACACCCAGACCGGGAGCTTTTGCTCAGGCACTGACAGCCTGCATCTGCTCACTGACTGCAGACGGCCCTTGTGGAAGGTTCCGGGTAGCCACTGAGGTAGTCGAACAATAATACAGCTACTCAATGTGCCGGCCACTTCTCAAAAGGTTAATAAGATAAAATGCCCATTTATACTGAGCAATATCTTTCTGGGGATGGGTACTAGGGATTGAACCCAGATCACTTGACCATATCCCCAGTGGTAAAGTGAGTCAGTTACATCCTCAGTCTTTTTTTTTTTTTTTTTGTTAATTTTGAGACAGAATCTTGCTAAATTTATTAGGGCCTCACTTAGTTGCTGAGGCTGACCTCGAACTTGCAATCCTCCTGCCTCAGCCTCCTGCATCACTGGGATTACATAAGGGCTCTCTACACACTGCCCTGCCTTTGAAAGGTGTGCACCACCACATTCAGCTCACAATATCATGACAGTAATTCTATCCTTTTATCACAGAGAAGTGCCTCATGCCTTCTCATGGCAAAAGTGCATTATTTTGAACATTCTATACAAAGACTAGCAAAAAAAGTTCTGGATGCACCGGAAATAAAATCAATTAACAATGATGAGCTCAGAAGAGCAATGTATTGGCAAAGCAACCAAAGTTTATTGCAAACAATATAGTGCTTTGATAAGGCCCACTTGAAAACAGAAAGCCCAATTCTCGAGGAAAATAATTATTTTTCATTGAAAAAGTAGCATCCAAGAAGGGGAGGCTAATACGTTTGCCTATTCAAAAGCTCTTGCATCCGATCTGAAATAAATGTTCCCAGCACTTCCTACTTCAATTGAAACAGTTTTTAAAAAAATAATAATATGAAGGAGGAAATTAGAATCAAATCTCTGAATGATTCCCTTCATTTTAATGAGGACCCCCCCCCAGGGGCCACCTGCCTGCCTGCCCATGTTCCTGGGGTACCTTGGGCTTTGTGTGATTGGAACCATGGATTCTTGTGATGTTTCTTTTGATGGTGATTCCCTAAGCCTATGCTGAGCTCCTGCTGTTTGCACCCCATCACCCCACCTCCTGACAGACAAGGGTTCTCTGCACACTGCCCTGCCATTGACGGATAGTGGCCTCCATCTCACACCTGTGTGTCTGCCAGAGACCCGCTGAGAAGGCCATGCCACCCTTTCATTTCTCTCTTCCTTTGGAAGGACTGAAAAGTGTTCCGTCCCTGAGCAATATAACAGTCATTCTCAAAAGTAGGACAGAACTCTGTGGGGAAGATTGGTTTCTGGGACACGGCCCTGAGGGTGTGGGGGGGAAGTGATGGTGGCCACCCGTGTGCACAGAGATGCTGCCAGCAGGGACGGTGTCTGTGGACACAGACTGGATTTCAAAAACAGAGGCTTCTGCTTTTCATGCCACTTTGCGGGCACCAGCTCACAAAAAAAAAAAAAAAAGAAAAAAGAAAAAGAAAATTGTGAATGGCGCTGGGTGAACTGGAGTTCAAGATCAATGGTTCTCCATCCCCTCTGCCCCACGACACTTCGCCTCTGCTGCAAGCATGACACTGGCTTCTTCACCTTGGGCTGCCGAAAAAGATACATAAATCATCATGTCTCAGACTGAGTGGGTTATCAACTTCTCACAGTTCTAGGTGCCAAAGGTTCCAAACCCAGGTGTCAGCCTGGTCAGCTGCTGGAAAGAGCCCCGTTCCTCATCTGCAAAGGTCACCTTCACAGGTGACCTCCTATGGAGAGGGAAGGCCTCTTCTTCTAAGGAACGAACCCCATCGTGAGGTTCTGTTCTCAGGACCTGATTTGACCTTGGTCACTTCCCAAAGATCTGATGTCAAGATACAGTCACGTGGTCCCTTTTTCACACTGGGGGTTAGGACCTCGGTGACCGGTCCACAGGGCACAGCAGAGGTCTCACGGAGCCCTTCATCGGATGCTATTGGACACCCCCCCTTCGCGACTCAGCCCCCACCAGGGCTCCTCAGATGAGGCACTCCCTGGTCTCGTCCCTGACTCTCTCCTGGCCACTGGATCCCTTCCCACCTGTCTCCCCTCACGCTCCCCGAGGGGAGCTCACTCTTGCACGTGGCTTCACCGATTGCTTATTCCTGGGTCAGACCCACCTCAGGGTGAATCCCTCTACCAATAGCTCTATGCTCTTGGCCAGATCAGCATCCATGCACGCTGCTTTCTGAACGCGTAGAGCAGGCAATCATCATCCACCACCCACCCAGCCTTGATCCCCCCCTCCCCACCCATCCTCCATCTCCAGCCTGGATGGGGCGCCCAGGCAGGAACAGGAACGGAGTCTCCATCACGGACACACTTTAGAGACACACTGTTCATTCTGACCACTGTGTGGGGCGTCAGCTTGGCAGGAGGTGGGGGATGAGGACAGGGGTGAGGAAGCCCTTGTACCCTTAGCTAGTGCACACTATTTGCCGTTTGTGGAGTTCTTCTTGTGCCAGACACAGAGTCACATGAACCGCCTCTTTCAACCCTCTCCGAAAACCCCAGCCTCAGGTGCAGAGTTATTCTTCCTCTCCGTGCTCCAAGGCGGAAGGCCCTGAGGCTGAGAGTCTTTCCATCCATTAGCCTTGGCCCCGTAACTGGTCAAGGGAGGAGCTAGGTCCAGGTTTTGCAGCTGGAATCCCATGCCTCTCTTGGAGGGTCCCCTCTGGCTGTAGAGGGGGGTTGAATCTGTGAGCTCTCGAGGGGGTGAGAAAGACTGGGCTGGGCAGTCAGTGGAAAGAAGAAGAGGTGGTCAGGGCCTGTTGGCACGACCGGGCAGATGATGGTGTTCTCAGCAGGAGAGGGACGGGGTGGAGAAACAGGTGAACAGGAGGGGCCACTCTGTTAACACCTTTAAAGGAGCCGAGATGTGGTTCTCCAGTTCAAAGCAGAGTCTGGAGATGAGATATCAGTCACTCCCGCCTCCTCCTTCTCCCCGACCGACCGGCCGTTCCTGCAGTGATTAATCGTGTGCTGGGAATGGAGCCAGACTCTTCACAGAAGGGATCCTGCCGAGCCCCGCGGCCCTCGGAAAGAGTCTTTGTCCCCATTCACCAGTGCTTGCTGCCCCTCCATGAGCCAAGACGGCTGTGGGGCCAGGGGCACAGCAGCCAGGCCCAGGGAGCTGACCACTGTGCAGGTGAGCCAGAGACAGGGCCAGGGAGACGTGCCGTCGTTATCAGGAAGCAAGCCGTGGACAAGGTTGTGGGAAGAACATTCCCAACCTTCAGAGGCCAGAGGACAGAGAGGAAGACGATATGCAGGGAGGCAGGAGGCACAGCCAGGTAGGGCCCTGAGGAGGCCAGGAGTCAGGCTGGGGCAGCTGGCAGGGTCTCGCAGTTTGATTCCATTCCCAATATGAAGGGAAGCCTTTGGGAATTGTCAGCAACCCAGAGGTGTGATTGCAGGGAGACAGGTCAGTGCCTCATTGGCCAGCCAGTGAGTAGCCCAGGCACAAAAACCCCAATGATTACTGAAACTCTAATGTTAGAATGGAAGGTGGGGAATGAGGACACAACTGGGAGGCATCAGAGGTGGGGTGGGATTGGGGTGCAGTGTTAGGGCCATGTGACCAAGAGGCAGACGGGAGGCCTCTTGGCCTAGGTTATTGTATGTTTGTGGTATTCTCACTGTTCTGCTTCATGGCTGGAATTTTTAGAAGATCTAGAATCACCATCTATACCATGTTCCCATAGGATATTTACACATTCATCTGCACAATACCTATTCTGTGGAATGCATC
Organism: Urocitellus parryii; assembly: GCF_045843805.1. Classification (NCBI taxonomy): domain Eukaryota; kingdom Metazoa; phylum Chordata; class Mammalia; order Rodentia; family Sciuridae; genus Urocitellus; species Urocitellus parryii. Next base: position 69,332,461 of record NC_135543.1, on the reverse strand, counting down.
AAACGCTTCACCATTTAATTTTTAAGAAATTTAAGGTATGACAAGGATATACTCCAAACTGTTTGGGGTGGGGATCTGGGTGGGAGAATGGGGAGAACTTCAGGGGAATCAGACTTCTTGTAAATAGACTCTAAGCCAATTTTTTCTTTCACAGTTTGGAAAACAAGAATCAGGAAAGAAAAACAAGAGCAACTGGTGTCAATGATGTTGCTGAAGTTGTTGGAGCAGCTTTTAGTGTTTCCAACCAGGCCCATTTGGCCTGCTATGCAGGATGCCAATCATTGAAGCAACGAATTTTGCAAAAGAAAAAGAGTTTATTCATACTAGTATCAAATCAGCGTCCTGGAAGATAGGGCTTAGGGCTGTTTATAGAATAAGGACACAGGTGGTCAGAGGTATGCGGAGAGATGATTGGAGGTGAGGAAGTGAAGTCATGGATGATTTGTGCATGTAGAAGCAGACTATGGCCTTTCACAGGAACACGTTCAGAAAAATGGTACCTAGCGTGCTCTGAAGAGGTTGTTCTGGGCCCTCTGATGTCAAGAAGTCTCTTGTTGGATACATGCACAGGCCCAAGTAAAGAGCCAGTGGTTTCAACCAGTTTGAATGACCTCTAAGTTCCTGAAAAACAACTTAGGCAAGCATTACCAAAGGGACCCAGAGTTCTCAGTGTTCTCCACAGCAAAACCAACAGGAGTATTTTGCTCAGTGACATGACCTCTAAGATTTATGTTAAAAGGGAGTAAAGCCAGATCCCTTGGTTTCAATAGGATCCTGGAGAGAGTCACAGAGTCAGGGCAGCCAGAATGGAGCTGAGCCTTGCTGTGACAATGACAGTCCTGCCATCTGGTCATTGTCAGGAGCCTCTCTAATGGCCCGTGTGTAGCTGCAGATCACATTGCAGCAAAGTAACAGGATAACTTAATCTTTTAAAATCTGAGCTACTGACAATTTTTTTTTTCTAAGTCCCACATAGTGGAGAAGAGTGAAGAATTGAAAAAGAATTAAATCACAGATTGTATGAGACCTTCTGGGATTCATCATTCTGGGTTTGTTTGTTTGTTTCCTTATAGAGAAAAAAAGCAAAATGTTTTAAAAAAACAAAACAAAACCTTTTTGTTACTGAATTTTTCCAAACTGCCTAGGATAAGAACCTGCTCCATGAATTCTTTCATTTATGCAAAGCCTGGAAGAATTCAACAGTGGAAAAGAGCAGCCGTGCCTAGGGACTTTGCTCCTGGGGAAAGACAATTCGAGTAAAGAGGTCACCCTCGGATAGGGCCTGTGGGAGAGGGCGGGCTGCAAGGAGAACAGTCACCTAGGTCCCATGCCCGGAGCCCCTGCTGGCCCAGTGCAGACGCATGGAGAGGTCACTGAGATACAGGGAGCTAGACCTCTATCCCAAAGCATAAGCACACTGTTATGTTCCAAAAAGTACTTGTCAGAGGGTGTGACATCGACAGAGTGACATGTGTATGTTATGTCTCTGGCACTGGTTCCTGGCACACCCTTGCGATCCCTGGAGTGATACGGGTATATCTTGTATACTAACAAAATGGCTGGCAGCTGAGAACCCTGGGGATCTTCAGGATAGGGGCTGGTCACAGCAAAGACCAAGATGGGATTAGAGGTTTGGGGCTCTCAGCTCCCCCTTCACTCCCAACCAGAGGCCAAGGGCTGATCACCACCAATGGCTGATGATGGAATCAGTCTTGCTCTATAACGAAGCCTCCATAGAGCCCTAAAAGGGCAGAGTTCAGGGGAGCGGGAGGATGGCCATGGAGGTGGGTCATGGTAGCCCCACACAGCTTCCCATCCCCCCCCCCCGCGCCCCGTGCATCTCTTCAAGTGCACCCTTTGTGACATCCCCTATGACACAGTAGAATGCTTCCCTGAGGTCTGTGAGTGGCTCCAGAGAATTAGTTGTACCTAAGGAGGGAATTGGGGGAACTCTGACTTACAGAGGATTGATCCAAAGCCCAGGTAAAAGGACCAGGTCTTGCAATGGCCATCTCCAGGAGTAGGGAGGGGACGTCTCGGGGACTGAGCCCCCAATCTGTGGTATCTGAAGCCATTCCCAGGTAGACAGCGTCAGAATCAAATTGAATTAGATGACCCTCAGCAGGGGGGTCATACCAAAATTTCTTTATCCACTCATCAGTTGATAGGCAACTAGTTTGGGCTCCATAGCTTAACTATCATGATCTGTGCTGCTACACACATGGATGTGGCTCTGTCACTTTGGTATGCTAGGTTTAACTCTTTGGGGTATATGGTGATTGTAATTTTTGAAAAGTAACCAAGCAGAATTTAATCAACTTCTGTGACCCCACAATCCTTCTTCTAGAAAAGCTCCACTACAGAAATACAAGTGGATGTTCATTGGAAATCGATAAGAATGGTCACGGCATTCACGTGGATAGCAAGACCCTGGCAGTAATTACAAGGCCATCCACAGGATGATGGCTGAATGAATGATGACCAGTCCTAGCCACGTCAGGAGAGACGATTTAATCAGGAGGAAGAGTAAGGAAGGCTTCTGTGTATTGAATTAGAAAAATTTTCACTGTGTATTTCAAAAGGAAGAAAAAAAAGCCTCAGAACCATGTATATTAAATGTCCCTATTTTGTGAAAACAATGAAAAGCAGAAATCTCTCGGTGGAAACCTACTACGCCTTTCTGTCTGAAGAGGGAGAAGAGCTCTCTTGGGGATAAGAGAAAATGCAGGGAAGATTCACACTTAACCTTCTGGATGTGGTACCCACAGCCTTTTAAAAGAGAAGACATCAAGACTCACTCAATGTGTATGTCATCCACACCATGGACCCAGCCAGAGATCGTTGCATAATTTAAAATCATAAAGAAAAGACCTCCTGGATCACAGCAGTCACTGATCTATAGGCACAAAAAACAAGGGAGTTGGATAATGCTATTTCCTCCCCTTCCTTCCTTCTTCTCACTTGCCTATATGTATTTATAAACATGTCTACGATAACAATTTGCTGCATTTGGAAAAGGAAAGCCATCTGTGTGTGTGTGTGTGTGTGTGTGTGTGTGTGTGTGTGTGTGCACCAGCCGAAGCAGAAGGTTTGTTTTCTGCATTGGAAGTAGTTCCGGTGGCTGCTTGTCGATGCTGATGTGCAGTGGACATGGTTGTCACCTGAGCAGGCGCTTCCTGGCCATGCCTCCTAGCTTCTAAGAGAATCAGGGTAGAAGGAGGTCAGGTCTCCTCATCCATGGCACTTGCCTCGTCTGAGCCAACCATCTGCAGGTACCATGTTGGTCACCTTCAGGGCTGTGCAGTGGGCCTTACCTCTGGGCAGCTGACACAGCCCACTTTTTCCAAATGCTTGTGAGTGTCTTTACCATCCGAGACGAGGGAACTGTGCTTCTTTCAAGTGACGCTCACCTCCTGCAGCACATTCTGGCTGGCTCTGAAGCCCCAGCTGGGTTAGGGAACTTAATATGTGAGTAGGAAACAGCAGGATTCCAAAGAGCATCTCTGCCATGCAGGAAAGAGTGCTCAGAGACCCAGGGATCAGGCATCCTGGAGAGCAGACAGCCAGCCTCCTGCCCCCACAGCAGGCAGCCAAGAGGTCAGACCCAGGGAGGTAGCATAGCCCAGAGGGGCCGAGCCAGGATGGAGCTCACATCTTGGAAATCCACTTGGACCAAGGATGCAGCACAAGTCACCACACCTGTGTCCCTCCTCCTGGACACAGAGATGGCCTCCTTCCATGGCTCATCTGCAGCCTGGAATGGGATGTGTGTGACACTTGCCACTCTAAGGAGAACCTGCCGGAGCCTTCTTACAGCTTCACCCTCTCCCTTCCCTTCGCCTGGTCTCAGAGGGGCAGGGGTTAAAGATGGCGGGACCCAACTTGATCGAGTGAGGAATGGACTTGTGGTGGTGACCCCAACCCCAAGAGCACTTCCCCAGTCAGCCTTGCTGGAGTAGGGGCGGTCTCCCAGCGCTTCCCCCAAGGGACACCACCCCACTCCTCACATGACTTTTTTTTTAATAACAGAGTGTTGTCAGGTTCCACTTATTTTATGCAACTCTAGTCGTTCCTCCTGATCTGAGGGGTGGACATTCACGAATTCAACCAACCATGGATCAAAAATAAGAGAAAAGAAAAAATGAGTGTGTACTAAACACGCCCAGGCTCTCTTCCTGCCATGAGTCCCTGTTTTAGTCAGCTTTCTCACTGCTGGGACTACAAGGACCGAACCAGAACAACTGCAGAGGAGGAAAAGTTTATTTGAGGGCTCACAATTTCAGAGGTCTTAGTCCATAGACAGCCAGCTCCATCACGGCAAAAGAGTGTGGCAGGGGGAACCAGCTCACAGGATGATCAGGAAGGAGAGAGAGAGAGAGAGAGAGAGAGAGAGAGAGAGAGAGAGAGAGAGAGAGACTCCACTTGCCAGACACTAATATCTACCCTAAAGCCAAAGCCTCAATGCCCCACCTCCTCCAGCCGATCCTACATACCACTCAATCCCATCAGGTAATTAATTCACTGATTGGGTTAAGGCTCTGGTGACCCAATCATTTCTCCTCTGAACCTTCTTGCAACATCTCATACGTGAGCTTTAGGGGAACACCACATTGAAATCATAACAGTTCCTAAGCAATAAGCATTAACAGCTACATTTATTAAATATTAGAAGTTAAATATTATAAGTAATCTGGAGATGGCAGAGTAGATGAGATGGATGGCGTAGGTCATGCAAATATCACACCATTTTATACCGGGGACTTGAGCTTTCGAGGCTTTGGGCACCCACAGGGGTCCTGGAATCAGTCCCCCACAGGCACCAAGGGATGACTGCATTATCTCCACTTGATGTATTTGGCCAAACAAACTGGGAGGACAGAAGAAGTCTCATTATTCACTGATGTAATTTTAGTAGCACAACCAAAAGAGGCTGACAGTCCTCTTGGGTGAGCAGTGGTCTCAGACACAGCCACAACCACACAGCCACCAACCTGGCCCAACATCTAGAGAATCAATGGATGTCGCAAGACAGAACCAAATGGGAACATTCTGGAATAATTACAAGGAAGGAATGATCAGAAGAAACAAGGAAACGAAACAAGAAAAAAAAATCATTCCCATCAATATGAGAATAAATACCTTGGCACACAAGATTACAAAGCAAATTAGAGTCCAGCCACCTGGGACCCACACACATGACACGGTCACCAGGGAAGGGGGGCAGAGGGGTGACGGTCCTGGCCTCCCTGGCACTCCCAGATGGCCAGGGCTCGCTCTCCCCAGCTTCCTCACAGAATATAAAACAAGAGCCAATTAACCAGGAAAACCCTTATTCTAGAGTTATCAAGGCAAAAATAAAAGCAGAAACTAATAAAAATGCAAGCGTAACCCCAACTGGAGGCAGTGTGACAGGAACAGAAAGGGGACAGTCAGAAAGAGGAAGCACCTGGGAGCTGGCCCGGGTCTTGGCCTCCAGGAGGGAGGTGGGGCTGTTCACCAGGTGTCTGGGCGTAGCTTCCTAATTCAAGGCAGGGTACTCGGTGGCACGAGGTTGCAGAGCTCTGCCTGGGAGCCTGGTCCCCAGGGTGGAATCTACCTTGGGTCACCAGCCCACAGCAGCTAAGACCAAATGACTCATCGTGGACTGTGTGGTCTGGGTGCAGCAGGACAAGTAGCTGGAGCAGCTCAAGTCCGTTACTGAAGCAAGACTCACCCTGCAGTGGGGCCACCAGGCTCCTCCTCTGGCCTCTGCCCAGAAACCCCGCCTTGCCATCCCCAGGGAGCCACGGTGCTGAGAAAGCCCCTTGTTTTCTCCTCCACAAGCTCCTAAGGGAGTCCAGGGAAAATGATGTTTCAAGAGCCACAGAAGGGTGTTTCCCTGGAGTGTCCCTGCTGGGCCCCTGGGGAGCAATGGTAACATGGGAACACAGCCTCCAACATGGCTCAGACCTATTCTCCCCTTTGCATCCTCATCAGGACCCCACAAGTGCAGGGCACCAATACCCAGCTAGCCAGGCACTGGGAAATGATTGCAAAGTCATGGTCCACTGCTCGCTCCTTGAGGCTTCCTGATTTTCCAATAATATTTGGTCCTGCAAGCATTTAGGAAACCTCAGGCAGTCATGGGAACAAATGTAGCAGAGGCAAATGAACAGGCAGAAAAGATATATTTCATAGTGTCGCCACAGCACGGTATCCTGTTGCTAGCCATCCATGGGCTGTGTGTGAGCTAAGCCCATTGGAGCTACAGGAGGGGACAGGTCTGGCATTGCAAGCTGATTGGGCTGTGCAACCTAAGGGCATCTTTCCTCTCTCTGCGCCTGTGATCCCACAGGGCCCCTGAGATGGGTGTGACTTGCCAAGATGTCAATCAATCTGCTGTCCACAGACATCACAAGACTCCACCTTTGAAACATTATCCCCTTTTCCCTACTAAGTGGAGGGGTTCCGGGTGCACTTTCTCTCTTGCCTTCCAGCATGGAAGAGGACCCTTGAGGTTCAGAGCAGTCCCACCCTCGACCTGGCAAGCTCATGTCTGTGTGTTGCAGGAATTCTCCGCCGTTTTCTTAGTTTAATGTTGCAGCCAGCTCTTTTGAACCCAGCTCATCTCGTCAGTGCGGACAGCCGAGGGGGCGAGAGTATCCTAGCATTATTCCATTATGGGATAGATAATGACAGACAGTTAGGACAGATGAAAAAGATGAAAGGTAGGTAGACAGAATGACAGACAGACAGACAGACAGTAGGGTCAAACAGTTGGAAAGAGGAAGGACCTGTGAGCTGGGAACTGGTCTATTTGGCTTTCTGTTTTAAATATATTCAATCTTAAGTATTTTCCAAATCAATACCAACAAATTTACACTGTGTGTGTGTGTGTGTGTGTGTGGTTGTGGTTGTGTGTGTGTGTGTGTGTTATTACACACACTCGCGAATGCATGCCAGATATTGAACCCAGGGGCATTTAACCGCTGAGCCAAATTCCCAGCCCTTTTTATTTTTTTACTTTGAGATAGGGTCTCACTAAGTTGTCAGGGCTAGCCTGGGACTTGGGGTCCTCTTGTCTCAGCTCCTGGGTGGCTGGGCTTATAGGGTGTGTGCCCAGCTTTGCATTTCTTCTTAAGCAATGTCTTGACACCTCAAAAGGAAATCCAGGTGTATTTCAGCATCACGTAATGTACATGCATGTGCCTCTGCGTGTCTCTTTCCTAAGTTTTGGAGGTTGCTTTGACTCCTTCTTGTGGTCATATCTGTATCTTTAAGTAACATACTATCAACTATATTTGATTCATAAAATGAAAACCATATCTACCATCTAACAGTCTGAATCCATCCAATCATTTCTGAGCTCTCCTCCATCCCTAAAGCACAGAGGGCAACTGACCCTGGGGACAGATGTGCTCACCTGGCGGCCTCACTGAGGACCAGCATGGGACTTTGCATCATTGATGGCTCAACTCCCTAAAGCCTCAGCTTCCCTGCACCTGTGAAATGAGGATAAACCAGCTGCATAGATTTACTAGGAAAATTAATCTATGGGATGCCTGGTAGATGTTCTTGATCAGGGTCCCCAGAATTTGGATCTGGTTGTCTATGAAGAAATTGACCACCCAGTCACCAAGCACCGTTCCTTCGTGCAAACTCACCACCACTGCTACATTTGTTATTTTGATTAAGCTCTGAATTACATTTTCCATTCCAGTAATGTTTTCTAAAAGGCTGTGACTGAACTATTAGAGAATAACAAATGGCATCATGTATCTGTTGACCAGGAGCAGAATGCTGGACTCCATTTCCCATACTCCCTCAAAAAGACCTTTTCTTAAGAAACCTAAAATCAGATTCACTGTTCAAACTTTTATTTTTTTCAGTCTGGTCACTAAAGGACCCTTCTCCTCCACAACTTTGACCCACTTCATGGGAAGGTCTCAGAGTTGATGGATCTGGAGCCATGATTCCTAGAATATCGGTGTCCTTCAAATCAGTTCTTCCTTATTTCCATAATGTGGATTAATACTTACTAATATCAATATTATTATTATTATTATTATTAGGCATCACAAATCTGTAAACACTGATTTTGTCATCATTCCCAACAACACCCCAGGCCTGTGCTATGGAAACCAAGCGGCAGCCCTGGGCTTCTGAAGGCCATATGCTGATCTGGGGACTCATTCATGGTTTGGGACAGTGTCTTCTCAAATTCCTGCCAGTTTCCTGGTTGGGCTTCTGGGTCTTGGGTGGAAAAGCATGACATCTCATGGCAATGACTCCATTTTCTTCTGTAGGTCCCCTGTGCCTTTGGGGTCAGAGGGAGGAGGGACGGATCTCCTTTGCCCTCTGCTGCCGTTTGTATCTTGAGTGCCCCCCAATGGCCTGGATATTAGAGGTTTGGTCCCTAAACTGTGGCTCTGTTGGGGGATGGTAGACCTGTGGGAGGTGGGAGCAAATGAAGCCACTGAGTCCTTGAGGGGGAAATTGGGATCCCCGACCCCTTCTCTCTGTCTCTCTTTGCTTCCTGGCCACCAAGAAGCGAGCAGCACTTGCTGCCACCTTGATGCGCTTTGCTGTCACAGGGCCAAGGCAAAGTGGCCAAGAACCATGGACCGAAGCCAGGAGCCCAAATACACCTTTCCTCCTTTAAGTTGGTGAGCTGGGGTGTTGGGGAGGTTGACCCACACAGCCTCCTAGGTCTGTCTGTTCTGGGGGGGGAGGTCCCTGCAGTTCCCCTCTCAGACTCCAGCACGTCCTTGTTCTACAGCCCCACCTGACTGCAGGCCCACTCTAGTGACAAAGGCCACCTCAAGTGCAGATTTCCTCCCCGTAGGTAGTTCCGGCTCTAATTTTTTGAACCTCCAACTTCACCTTCCCAGACTATCATTCTCCCAGCTCCTCCCACAATTGTTCAAGGTTCACTTCTCTCTCTCTCTCTCTCTCTCTCTCTCTCTCTCTCTCTCTCTCACACACACACACACACACACACACACACACACACACACACACTCCTTATTCCATATCACTCTGTGGAGTTCTGTTTTCCTGATCAGAAAATGTACCTAACAAAGAGCATCTGTCATCCGTCACAGAAAGTCCTCCTATTCAGTTCCAAAGCACTACCTGCCTTCTCCCCTACAGGGCCCAGATCCTGCAGAGCAGAGGACAGACTCCTGTTTACCACAGCTGCAGAAATGCCATGTCCCTCGGCAGGGTGCGGGGAGCTGGATGACATCCTGCTGCAAAGGGCCCACCAATTGCTCCCGGAGAGAAGGGGCTGGGGAGTGGGATGAGTCAGCCCTGAGCTTGCTGCTTCCTGGCCCACCCACCCGCCTGCCTCCCACTGCTCTCTCACCACCTCCTCGCAGCTCATTTACATCCCCTGGAACAGGATGAGGGCTCTCCATCCCCAGGTGGGCAGGAAAACCAGGAAAGCTCAGCCCTGAGTGTGGGACCCGGTGCTGCCTGAACAGCCTGGTTCTTCCTCAGCAACACTAACTGCTGCTCGATGCCGACTTTCCTTTTCCCTGTTCAATTTGAAGGCTAAACATTTAGTGAGGACCCAGGACCAGGAAGGAGCAGGGAGAGTCCTAGATCTGAGTGAATTAACTACTGGGCAGTGACCATGGATCACAGACCGCTCTCCGGCAGACCCCAGGCCGTGGCATGGCCCCTTAGCTAAGCCAAGAGCTTCCTTGAATTGCAACTTAGATGTGACGTGTGATTCTGATACTTGAGTCTCCTCCCCAGGCTAGGGCCTGTCACCACGTTTCCTAAATCATATACGGACACAGAGCAGCCCCAGAAATGGGGATCAACTCTGAGGTCGCTGCTTCCCAAACTTGAAGATGAGTTTGTGGGATGGGAGTGGATGGTGTCAGTCAGCTTTTTGTGACAGTGACAAATGACCGAGATCCAAGATCCGAAACCAAGTAGCGTTTTCTGAAGGAGGGCTTCGTGACACGGGAAAATCTACACCACACATGACATTTTAAGGCGTGACGAAAGTGTTCCTGTAAAAACCGTAGCTGAAGAAGAGGGTGTGCCCGGGTTTATAAGGCACCCCACACTGCTGCACGTTACGGTTCTAAAGCATCTCCCAAGAGCCCGCGTGGTGCAGGTCGATCGTCAGTCTGTGGTCTTATTCGGAGATGCCAGAACCTTTAGGATGTGGGGCCTACTTGGTCCCTGGGGGAGAGCTCTGGAGGGAGACATTGGGACCCCAGCCCCTTCCTCTCCCCTTCTGCTTCTTGGCCACCATGAGGTGAACAGGTCTCTGTGTCTTCCCTCCATGAGACACTGTGCCCCCACAGCCCAAAGCAGCAGGGCCCAGTGACCACAGACGGAGACCTCTGAAACTATAACCCAAAGTAAACCTTTCCTCCTTTTAAATGGACTCTTTCAGGTACTTTGTCACAATTCTGGAAGCTGACTTGACACTATTCACTATCGGGGGGTATTTAGATTCTTGAGGATTTTGTTGTTGTGTTTTTTCAATGTTTTATCATAAATGCGGATTGCTTCCACAAGTAGTAAAATAATCAATGCTGCTTTGTAAAGGAAAGAAAGATGTTTTACTTGGTAAAAATAAGAGCTCCCCCTCCCACGTGTGATCTTGGTAGAATATTAATGTATAATTCACACCCAAAAAAGCCAGAAAATAGGATTTTAACGCATCCAAAGTCAAACTCATGGTCTTTCCTCCAGAATGTGCCCCTCTTCATGCCTTCCTGAGTGGCCATCTTTCCACTAACTGAGTAGCACCAGTCGACACACCTTCTTCTCTGCATGGCCCCTTAGCTAAGCCAAGAGCTGACATCCTAAAATATCTCTCAGGTCCATTTCTCCCTCTTTTTACCTCCGGTCACTGTCCCCTCCTGCTAGTTTGGTCCTGGAATGTCCCCAAAGGACCATGTGTGAAAGCCATGATCCTGTGTCTGGAGCTTTTGTGAGGTGGTGGAATCCTGAAGACACGGGTCTAATGGGAGATCCCCGAGAAATCGGGGGGAGCCCTCAAAGCAGGTAACTGGGCCTCAGCCCCCTCCTTTCCCTCTCTTTTCTCCTGGCTCAGAGGTGAGCTGTCTTTTCCCACTGTGCCCTCAGCCGTGATGAGCTGCTCAGCCACCAACCAAAGCAGTGGGACCAACCGTAGCCAGAAACCTCCGAACCCAGGAGCCAAAATGAGCCTTTTCTCTTTATAAATCGATGATCTCAGGCATTTGTCACAGTAACAAAAAGCTGACTGACACACCAGCCCTCCTCCCACATCCAGTCCTGCACCGTCTCCTCTGCCCTGGACAACTGCAAGAGCTTGAGATCCGCCTTCTCCCCTTTGCCCTGGTCAACTTTACCCAGAGCTCTGCCCCATTGCCTGTTCAAGCCGTTCCAAACACACTGACCTGTTTCTGTTGCACAAACAGAAACTGGAAGCACAGTCTTTCCTCTGCCAGGAGTGAGGCTCTCGGACTCTGTGGCCAGTCCCTCATCTTGCAAAGGCCAGAGCATACCCTGCTACCTGAAAGAGGCTTTCCGAGCTCCCTGTACAGACAGGTAGCCAACCCCCTCCCTTGAATACCTATCAACCACATGGTCCACGTTCCTTTCTTTCTTTGCATTTGTCACTATTAAAAGTCTTTGATTCTACTTCCAATTTCCTCCCTCTAGAAAGTAAGCCCTGTGGTCTATTTTGCTTTCTCTGCTATTTCTCAGAGTCTAACAAGGTGCCTTTGCTTATTAAATGTTCACTGAATGAATCAACAAAACCTCTGCCACCAGGTAAATCAGAGAAAAGAGCACAGCCGGTGTGCTTCTGTCCTGGTCTGGGGACAGACACTTTGTCCTTCAGGGAAGAAAACGTCAAAGGCCTCGCAGAGGAGAGGAAGGTGCAGGTAGAGGGAGTGGGGACAGAACGTGCTGCAGCTTTTCTGTGAGATCTGACCCTCCCCTTGTTCATACGGCTCTGGGCATTCCTCCCCCTAGACTGGACAACATGGTGTGACTGTGACTCAGGGACCCTGGCTTCCATGCTCACAGAGCAGCCCTCAGGGAGGTATTTTATAGCAATGGTCACCGTCCAGCTATGGCAGACTGAGCCGATGTGGTCGGTCGTGATTCCAACAGTTGTCCAAATGAACAAAGCTCCTTGTCTCATCAGTGCTGAGTTCCAATTTCTGAAGGTAAAGTTTGGAGCCCACAGGTGGGCTGCACCCTGGACAGCGTGAAGAGACAGCCCCAGAAACTGATGTCAAAACTTCAAGAAAGCCCTGGGGGCTCCAAGGTAGCCGTGGCCTGGTGTGCGAGGACAGAACGTCCATGGCAGAGAACCAGACACCAGGGTCAAAGAATAATCTGGGTGACAGGTTTGCTTCACTGGCCAGAGGGAGGCCAGAGGGAGTCGTGCTGGGGATTATAAAACGCTAGCTCTAGGAGCAGAGCATCAGGGGGCAAAGGCAGCTCTGCAGCAGTCACAGAGTGCTGTGGTCTGAGCGAGCGGCAGCTGCAGGTAGACCAGATGGCCCACAGGACTGCCCTTCTGCCCTCCTTCCTCTAACAAACCCTAATATGCACATGGTTTTAACGAAAATTCAGTGATGTGTCACATGATAACATGTCAGTCAATGACAAACTGCACATATAACAGGGATCCCAAGAGGTTCTAATGGAGCTGAGAGCTTCCCATCACCTGGTGATGTCATACCCTGTCATCTAAGCCCAATGCATGATCACATGTTTGTATTGACACTGGTATAAACAAATCCACTATGCTGACAGTTACATAAAAGGGTACCCCATATGATTATGTGCAGTCAGTAATACTGGATAATGATAATCAGCAAATATGCGACTGGTTTGTGTGTTTAGGAAATGTTTTATCATTATTTGAAAGTTTACTCCTGTCTTTTAATTTCCTATAAAGAGTATGCCATGTTCTGCAGGCAATAGTCTCATGCATCTTGTGTGTAGTGTCTCTTGATGGCATCAAGAGGCCAGGTCAAGTGGTTGGCCTCCACCAGCTAGGTTTCTGTAAGCACACACTAGGATGCTCACACAGAGACCAAAGCAGCCAATAACACATCTCCCAGAACGTGTCCCTGTCACTAAGTGATGCATGATTGTACAATGACAATACAAAGCAAACTCGGCAAAGGACGGTAGAGGCAGGTTTCCTACATGTTCCAGGTCACCTAAAACTGAAATCCCTGCTTGGATCCTTTTAAATATTACCAGGATGGGCAAAGCCAGATCTTGGGATTCATCCCTCTCTCCTAGACAAATACTTCCCTAATCGGGGAAGTTGGCCATTGAAATTTGAGCTCACAAGGTGAGGGAGAGGAGACAACCGAGGAGAATAGCAATATTAGAACAGATGACACAGTGCACAATCTATGTCAGCTAGAGAAGAAATTGAGACAAAGAACTTCAATGCAATAAATATTCTCAAAGAGGTAAGAGAGGATATTGATGACATAAAATAAGACAAAAGAATTTTAAGGAAGTATCAAGTAAAATTCCTAGACTTGAGGAGAGTGAGGCACACACACCACACATACACACACATACACACACTCAGGGGCTATTCATTGTTCATGGGTAAAGCTAGAGAAGGAATGTATGAGCTGAGACACTGTTTGAAGGACTTCCGAGAGGCATTAGGGAGGAGCAAAGGACAGGAAATGTTAATAAAAAGTTAATGTTCCAGGTGGCCCAGCAGCTCAGCAGGCTGAGGCAGGAGGATCTTGAGTTCAAAGCCAGCCTAAGCAACTCAGCAAAGCTCTAAGCAACTTAGTGAGACCCTATCTAAAAATATAAAGTAAAAAGGGCTGGGGATGTGGCTCAGTGGTTAAGCACCTCTGGGTTCAATTTCCTGTTACAAACAAAAAAAAAAGTTAATGGATATGATGTGTATAGCTGGCACTATCAATATTCATATACCAAGAATCTAATAAGAAGAAAAATCTATTCAAAGGACTGTTAGAAGAAATAAGGAATGATATCTTACTAATAAAGATGAAAGTCCTCAAGGTGAACTTCCTAACCATAGATAGATAAGGAAAAATCCATACCAGAAACATTAGAGGTCTATTTTACAATATCACGAACAAAGAAAAACTCTGAAACAGGTAAGAAGGGGTTAATCGCTTTCAATAAAACACAAATGTGCAGCTGAAGGTCATCCGTCTCAGAACAAGAAACCAATAGAGCAATACTCAAATAACCAAAGAAAACAGCTTCAAAACTAAAACTATATATTTGGCCGCACTCATATTTCAAAGAAAAGACAAAAATAAAATGGAACTAGGCATCACCTTTAACTTCCTACCTGTGAAATGACCTCTTTGAAAGAGGGACCACAAGAACAAAGAACCCAGAGGATCCAGGTGACAAAGGGAAGGGACAGGGATGAGGATCCGGAAATGGCCCTTTCCTAAAGCATGGGACACAAGGGAGAGTCATCTCTAATAATTCAGAACTAAAACCCAGGGCACTTGACTCTAGGAACCTGTGAAGGAAAACAATACACGGAAAACATTAATTTGATACTTGAAAAAAAAATCTTGATATTGGTAAGGAAAGACAGAAAAAAGAAGTTTCACCAAGTTAGGTAGAAAATATGAATCTGTGATATGAATATGAAAATGAATGAATATAAATGTGAAAACATGAATGCACAGCCTGTAGATATAAATTTAGAAAATTCACAAATGGAAGAAGCTAGGGATCCTCTTGGCAAGACCCCTTCCTATATGGTCCTCAGAAGACAATGAAAAGAACATCAGAAAAGTTGAAGAGACAAAAAAAAAAAGATACTATTTTCCAGGATGATAGGCCCAACAATTAATTCTAAGCAAGGGTCCGTAAAAGTGCCATAGAAGCAATTTTAGGGTCAAATAAAATAGCCTTCAAAGAGAAAAACCTACGATCATGATAAAAATACATGGGGCGAAAAAATATAAAGAAGAAGTAGCCCTTGTATGAACTGGTAAAGTGAATGATGGCGTCTTAAACCATAAGACAAAAGAAGCTCATCCCTGGCTGTCGAGGCGGAAGGCCGGACCCAGGGGGAACAGAAGTCTCCAGGGGGTCAGCCCTGGGCGGAACTGGGGGAGGGGGTGGGAAGCAAGATTTCATCTTAAGTCCCTTTTTCTTTTCTTTGTCTTTTTTTTTAACCTTGACCCTGCATTACTTTCAGAAAATAGAAAAACCGGGAAGGAACAATGGCTCTCTGGCTTGAGTAAAGACAGCTGGGCTGCCTCTGCCAGGATTCCACCCTGTTCTCAGGCCTGGCCCCGGCTGGAGGAGGGAGGCCGCCCGCTTGCTGTCCCTGCCTGCTCCACCCAGGACTTTCCACACCGGGTTCCTGTGGAGCAGTCCACCAGGTACACAAAGGCCACAGGCTGAGGGTGTGACCGTGTCTTCGCCTTGTTCCTCCTCCTCTGGGCATGGGCCCACTAGGGAGGGAGCCCTCCTGAGGGTGGTGGGGTTTGGAGCTGGGGACAGAGACGCTCACAGTCCCTTTCAGAGCAGGCAGACGAGCTTGCTTCAGATCCTGGGCCTTTTTTTCTTTTTTCCTTTTTCCCAGCTGTGGCTGGTGACGAGACACAGCCCCTTCACGGAGGCAGGGCACGAGGGGCCAGCGTCTGCCTGGGGTGGGAGCCGCTGCCAAGGCCAAGCTGCCTGGTGACCTGACGTCGCTTCCAGGGGAACAGGCCACCGTTGTTTTTACCCCAGAGGAGCCTCTTCCCCGGGCAGAGACCCGACTGTAAAAAGTTATTTCTACAAAACCCTGAAGGAAAAGGCTTCAAAACTGTGCTCTGACTTGAGTCTCCTCTTCGCAGTTCTTAGCCAAGTTCAGGAAGGCGTGACTCCTGGGGACCCGCAGGGAAGGCCCCGCACACACACGTTGGCCCCTGCGTCTGCGGGTCCCCAGGCACCTCGGACACAGACTCCTCCAGATCCTTGGCAGCTCGCTGTCCCCTGAGTTTTACTTCTCCCAACGGGCCATCCTCATCAGACACTTGTGGGCAGCGGGTCCTGTCAATGCCTTCTCCAGAGATTTGCCAGATCCTCAGATTCCCACCCTGGCCCCTGGCCCCCCCAGTTATCCCACAGATGGATCAGAGAGATCACCACCTCTGCTCCATGTCCCTGGACCTGTAGGGGCTCCTCCTCCTGTGGCCATCTGCCACTGCCCCCAGGCCTGTCCCTGCCCACCTCCTCCCTGTCCCTGCAAGGGGGGCACCAGACTGATGCCCCTCCCCCAAGCACTCATACTGCCTTGGCCAGCAAAATGGAAAGAGACTGTTATTGAATGCAGCTCCTGGTTTTTACCTAACAGGCTAAATTTTAAATTAGGGAAGTTTACATTTCAGTTCTCAATGAGATTTTCAGATAAGGCTGAATTGCGATTTTTAAACATCCGTGATGCTTGAAGTCACCCCCTTCCTTACAACCACCAAGGATACCCCACTGTGCAGTTCCCTCCTTGAACAGGAACATGGAGGCCATCCATTGTCACACCAATGGGCTCTGAGTCCAGTCCTGTCTTTATGGAAATGTCAGACCCACAGATGCTCAATGAACCCAGAGAGAGCAGTTCAACCAAGAGCCAGGAGACACCAGGGCATGAAACTATGCCACGATCCTCAGCAGTGGCACAAGTCCTTGAGCAAACCCTTCAATGTCTTCGTCCAGGGAAGGCAAAGTGCCACAGTCAGCAAGGGGAGACTTCACACCATCCTGCCGGTCCTCCTGGGCACCTGGCTTTGTGCTGGGTTCAGGTTTTGGCCTGAGCCAGTGCAGGGCCAGGCCGTGGGAAAGGGCCACAATCACAGCCCTCTACTCACTATATATACTAATTATAACACAACGAGGAAAATTTACGTACCATACATTAAAACTGGGCTGGCAGGGCCTCAATTCCCTGAGTGTGTGAGGAACTGAGCTTGGGGCTCAGTGGCCATGACGCCGATGCCATGCTTCAGAGCCTTGGGCTCCCTTGATGCTGTTTCCTATCAAGAACTTCATAACCCACCAGGGTTTTATGACTTATTTTTAAATGGCCCCTCTGGAGCCCAGAATGTCTCTGTGGCTGCTGCTTGCTTCCTTCCTAATGACTGGAGTTTGGGCAATCGGAGTTTCTGATGCCAAAACCCAGCTCCAGTGTGTCCACAGCAGGACATCTGCACCAGAGCTGATGACCACAACTCTCACCTGCCTGGGCCTCTCCTTGAGCAGGTGATCCCAGGGGAAATGGGAACGTCTCCTCCACCCCGTGGTAGTCAATGCCAGTGTCCCACCTGGTGGGACATCCCCTCTCCCTTTTGCTTCATCAAATTCTTTCTCTGCCTCATTTTGTTGACAATCAGGCAGGGCCGCTGCCCTTCAGGGGGCATTGCAGGGAAGGAAGAAGAGGAGGAAGAATTTCAAAACTGGTCACAGAGCTGGGAACAGGAGCAGGCCCAGGAAGGTGGGGGGGGGGGCCTTCCGTAGTCTACCCTGACCATCCATCGGGGCTCTCCTGGGCTCAGGACAGGGAAGGTCTGGCATTCTGCCAAGGCTGCCGTAACAAAATGCCACACACCGGCTTACACAGAGACTCAAGGACCTGCAGGTCCAAGGTCAAGGTTTCTCCTGATGCCTGGGGTTTGTGAAAGACCGTTTTCTCCCTGTGTGTGTCTGTGTTCTGATCTCTCTTTATGAGACACTGGATTAAGGGAACCCATGTGACTTCCTTTAACCTTCGTCTCCTCTATCCAAATACAGTTACATTCTGAAATATTGGGGGCTGGGACATCAAAATAGAAATTTGTGGGGGCAGGGCACACGGCTCGGCCCTGGCACAGGGTGTCAGCGGGCATTCCACCGGCTACCTGACCTCACCGACACAGTGCTCTGAGATTCATAAACAAAAAGAGCCATAAACATGGCAGAACTTGAACCCAGAACATCTTTGACCATCTTGTGTACTTCATCAGGAGTTAGCAAACTTCTTCCTTGGCCAAATCCTAGAGGGAACCCAAGAGGCCACTGCTTTATAGGTGAAATTGTGCCAGAGCACAACCACGGGACAATCGGCTGCTTCGTGGACATGTTATCTGAGGCTGCTTTTGCAGAGTCAAGTGGCCGCAACAGAGGCTAGACAGGTGGAGATGCTAGACACCTGTGGGAAGCAGGTAGCCACCCCTGCACTAAAAGGTCAGCTCCTGGTGGATAGGGATGTTTGTCTGTCTGCTCACAGCTGTGACTCCGGTACCTTCCACTCTGCCTAGCACATATCAGGAGCTCAAGCAGTCCTCGTAGATGAGCAGGTGATCCTGCACACATGGAACTGAAGGCTTATATGGCCTTCGAATGGCCCAACCCGAGTCTTCTGCATTGGCAGAAGGAACCTCATGCATCTGGCCAATGTTCCTCTGAGTCCCCAGAAAGATGGTACAAAACACAGACTATGTCAGTTCAGAAAGCCCTGGCTATTCCCTTCCCTCACCCCAATACCTCTGTTCCCTGAAATACTTTGCCCCACTCCATATTGAAGACCTGCATCTTCCCAGTGTCGTGAGCTCACTGTGCAAATGCCTTCCTCCTCTCTGGAATGCAGTAGTGTCCACTGTCCTTGATTTGCTCTAAGTCACC
Organism: Urocitellus parryii; assembly: GCF_045843805.1. Taxonomy (NCBI): domain Eukaryota; kingdom Metazoa; phylum Chordata; class Mammalia; order Rodentia; family Sciuridae; genus Urocitellus; species Urocitellus parryii. The sequence continues at coordinate 69,313,837 of NC_135543.1, read as the reverse complement.
ACTGAGGAGCTAAATCAGAGTGAGAACGGCACAGGGAGATCATCAGCCGGGTCAAGTGCTCACCAGCCAGGGCCTCACCAACCCTCTTTCCACCCAGAATACATGAATGGACACTTTGGAATAAAACCCTCCTGCATTTCCCCATAATCCCAAAAGTTCTTGGGACTTTTTACTACCCCAGAGGGACTCAGGGCCAGGAGACGCTGGGCTCCTTTCTCTCTGCCCCATAGCTTCCTTCCTTCTGGGTAGACCCGACTCTCTTTCACCCTGGAGAGGCTCAGAGTTCCCCAAGATCTTGCCCACTATTCTCAGACCCCTCTGTTCCTGGGCCTCCAGGCAACGGCGGACTCCTTACAACAATTAGCAACAGTCCTCTCAGCCTGGCTCGCTGGAATGGACATGGGGATTGATGCAAATCAGTCCCCAGAAATGGATTTGGGCATCCTATAATTCTCCAAAATATTATTGCAAAATAAACTCTCAAGTGTCCTGGTTCCGGGAGCCTCTGGCCTGCTCTTGAACTTGAAAGACAAGAGGAAGATGCAAGAGGCAGCTCCCGCCAGTGTCAACATTCGCCTCCTGGAAGCAGCCGCTGATGCTGATCTGATGAGCCACCAGGGCCCTGCAGGGTCTCTCATCCCATTGGCCAGAGGTCCCTGCAAAAGTCAGGCTGCAAACAGACTTTTCAGTCACAGGGACCTGAGCTGCAAAACCGTTTCTCATTCTTCCTGGGTATGGAGGTGTAGGGGGAAAACCCACTTTCCACATTGGTAAAAAGAACTTAATACTCACCTCGTGGCATGAATGGCAATAACCAATGTAAGTCCTTGGCACAGGGGTGGCACAAAGAGGAGACTAATAAAAACTAAACACATGTGGAAACTAGCAAATAGTAGGAGAGTAGCAAAAAAGAAATCTTGAAGAATAAAGGGAAGGGAAAAGAACAGTATTCTTGAATTATTCTAGTTAGATGAAATGGAAGGAAAGAGTTGGATTCTGTGCTCTGGGCTGGCACTGGTGCAGACGCATTCACCCGTCAACATCTGTCATGCTGCACAGGCCATGATCTTTCCAACAGTTTCATGGTGCAGTTGATTCACTCATTGAGATGCTTCAAACTTGGTATTTTGCTCCTCAAATCTGTTCACCACACAGGCATGAGACAGACCTGAGAAATATTTTCTCAGACAGACTCCACCTTGGCAAAGAGAGCCATACAGTCAGCTCTTATTTTAACTCCGGTTTTGGTCCCGTGACAAGCGAGAACAAATGTCTGGCTCTACCAAGAGGGCACTGGGGCACCTTAAATGCATTCCTCAGATGCCTGAGTTTGTACCTCGACTCCACTGCAGGTAATCGACCTCATCTTCCCCGACTGAGCTCTGACCACATGGGTTAAGTTTAGCACTGGGCTCCGTGAATGGGCACTGCTTCTATTATTAAGCTGACACAAGAGAGATAAATATTTTGCTGGTGACACACAGCCGCTCCTGGCATGCAGGGACTCCTCTCCCCAAATCCTTTCCAAATACGGAAGCTCGCAGCACTCTAAAAATGAACCGAGGGGACCCCAAAGAATTTGTGGATTTGAAAATATCCGACACATGCCTTTCCCGTGAGGTATTCAGAAAGAACTGTGAGCTCTGAAACCTGAAGCCCGAGGGACCGCAGAAAGGGCTGGGGGCAGCTGCCCTATGAGCCCTCTGGCAGCTCCCTGGCCAGGTGGTGCTGGACTCTGGTCTCACCTCCGTCTGCTTCTCCAGGCACTTGAGAGTTCCAGTTTCAGCTTTCAAAATTGCTGTCCTTCCATCCCAGAAATTCTGGCTCACTGTGGAACGCAGGATGTGTTTCTCTTCCGGGAAGACGTTCAGAATTTTCTAAAGTAATGAGTGGCCTGCAAATTCAGGGAAATGAATCGAGTGTGGTGACTAGTAATGCCTGAGCACTCGCTAGGTTCTGGGCACTGGATGTGGATGGTTTTATTTAACTTAGTGACATAAAGAGGGTCGCCAGTTTCTGCTCTCAGTCATTCCTTCAAGGGTTATGGATATTTATGGGGTTTCTGCAGTGTACCCAGCATGATGCCCTCCCCGCAGTGGAGGGGGAGAATCCTACAAGGGAGACAGATCACAGCAAAGGTCACATGTCCACAGTGGCTTATTGGGTGGTAGAAAGTGTCTCAGTGAAAAACAAAGAGCTCTGGGGTCCAGACAAAATGGGCAGGTTGGGAGGGACATCTGAGGGGGCTTGACATCTGAGAATTGACCTGGGAGACGGAGCGGCAGCCAATCAGGGTTTGCTAGGTGACCGGGAAGAGACCCTGGGGTGGACAGCAGGGAACAGGGGTTGGGGCAGTGGACATCAGAGAAGCAATCTGGGCCTGACCGTCAGAGTCCCGTGGCGGGGTGTGTGACATATGGACTTATTTTAAGTGAAATGGGCAACCCGTGGAGGATTTGGTACACTTGGACATCTCTGTTCCATCGTATTTCATTTTTTTTTAATAAAAAGGCTGATGTTTCGCCCACTTGATTTCACAACCTAGGAATACAATGGCAACCAGAGTTTGAAAGCCACATTCTTGCTTCTAAGTTTTCTTTATTAAAATGTAAACTCTCAAAGGGACCTGGCGAGGTGGACCCTTCCTCCCACGGTCTGACTGCATGGTGATCTTGTAAATGGACCCCTTCAAATTTCTTTCCTCCTGGAAAACTCAGGAAGTCTCGGGAGCCAGAATGCCCACGCCTGGCACCTGCACCGACCGACGGCCAGCTTTGCCAAGAAGCTGTGATCTGTTGGATCCCCGGCTCTGTCCCCGAAAGGCAGCTGACTGCTTTCAGATTTCCAACCACCTCCAGGGCCAGTCCTCGGGTTCACTTCAAGATCGCAGTGTGGGGCATTTGTCAGCACCAGCCCACGTGACAGGGTGGAGGAATTTAGATCTTAGAGGTGCTTCGTGGGTAAAAGGCTCCTTTGTGCCCTACATCTCCAGTTCTGGTTGGCTTTGCCGCAGTTCCCCTTATCTCAAATTGACATTCTGGTCTGTGCCTGCTACTCACGGAAGTCCTAAAAGAAGGAGAGTGTGTCATACCCTGGAGCCCTGTTCCACCGTGAATCACGCCTCGAGCCCACAGAACAGCCAGAACTGTCTGCAGACAGAATCCTGCAGCGCGCTGACCTGTGACTCACGGCCCTGTCATGAAACCTTCCTAGAAAATGGAAGCTTGTTCCGCAGTTTCTCCAACTGAGTCCATTTCTGCTTTTGAAAAGCACCCAGCCGTCAGCTGCCACTCTCCCCTTCCTGTCTCCTAACCGGTAGCACTGGAAGTCTTGAGTTTGGGCACAGAGAACCAATGCACCCAGTCCAAACTCGAATGGACCTTGGAAGTCTACGGGCCAGAGCCTGGGGCCTGAAGAATTAGCTTCACGCTGTCACCAAGCACTCACCCTTGTCCTAGGGGGTGGCCAGGGCCCAGGAGAAGCCAGACAGCAGCCTGCTAGCCAAACAGCCTCTGCATCAGGTGCCACATTAGGCCAAGAGGGCAGCTGACCTCAGCTCCAGCCTTGGGACACTTTGTCCCCTCTGGTGTTGGGAACACATCTTCATGGGGAACTGCCTGCTTGCAGGATCTGGCCCTTCTTCTACACCCTGTTAACCCTTGTATGGATTTAGATGCAATTCCTCCCTTTCCCACCGTGCAACGGGAGAACACCCTCCAGGCTTCCTGTGAGCCTGTCTTAATATTCCATGTGGCATGAAAGGCTCTGTGTCTCAGTGACCAGGCAGTGAGTGACTTCTGCACCCCCTTGGAAACCCCTCAGCCAGGAGTGACTTGCACAGGGAGTTGAGTTGTTCAGGATGGGCTGGGGGGGGGTTCCTGGGTTCATCTGTCCCAGAAAAGCACGTGGATTGACAGCATGTCCCGTCATATACCAAGACCTCAAGAAGCCCACAGAGTCCCATCATCATAGCAGGGGTAGGCCTGGGCAGAGAGGGGCTGCTGCTTCCCTCCATGCTGTGGAGAAGGGATCCCCACTTGCAGAGAGCAGCGCCCTGGGAGGGGTCTCCTGGAGGCCCCTGAGCTGCTAGCTGCTTCTCTTTTGTAGCCTGCTGACCACAGGCCTCTCCAGGGCCACAGTGCACGCCCTCCAGAACATCCTGCAGCCCGGCCCTGGTCCGGGCTCCACCATGATCCCAGGGGTTCTTAGGATCCTCCCCAGCAGTAGGGGCAGGTGGGACCTGGGAGTTTGGCAGATGGCAGAATCAGGAGAGGGCTCTTTTTCATTTTCCTTAAACCTGTGGGTGAGGCCTGGTGTTTGTCTTGACCACAGAATCCCAGGTGAAATGGACTGGATCGTGCTGCCCTGGAGCCCACAATTTTGACAATAGCCCATGCCTTTGAGTGGCCTCTCATTTGTTCCCCAGAACTGCTATAAAGTGTAGGTGTGAGGTGGCCCAGACTTGGTGAGTCCCGCTGGACCCCTACAATGAACTTGTGTAGGGGTGTGTGTGTGTGTGTGTGTGTGTGTGTGCTTTATTTACGTACTTACATACTTTATTGAAACATTGCGGGTGCAGTAAGGTAAGCCTCTCTCTGGGCCCCATGCAGATTGGACTCCCGGTGCCCACACCCCGTCCTTCGGCCTCTCATCAGCGCTCTCTGGCTGCTTTCTGGCCAGTTGATTCATGCCTTGACGGTACAGAGTGGTCGGCCCATGGAGTGATCAAGAGGCAGCTGATACGCAGGGTGTGGACAGAACTTGGATGTGCCCACAAGGTCCCTTGTGGTGAGGGATGGAACTGGGGTGAAGGGAGAGTTCAGACCCAAAGTCACACTCCAGAGACGGAGAGCCTCCTAGCCCCATGCCACTATGTTCCTCCAACAGGATGTTTGAGGGGTCTGAGGAACCCAAAAGCAACTTGACTTCGAGTCTTGCCCTTGCCATTATGAAGATGTATTGTCACGGCCTGGCTATTTGCACCCCACTGCCATTCCTATGTTAACGTCCAATCC